>NC_135891.1:6791027-7209409 GCF_964194155.1 Cetorhinus maximus
CCACCCCCACCGAGCCCGCCCAACAAGGGCAAAATTCAGCCCTATGTGTTTGACTGTGTGTGTCTTAATTGGATTAAAACCAGCAAGTCTGGGTGCTTTGATGTATAGTAGTTTTGAGATGTTAATTAGATAAACAGTAAGGAGGATAGAAGGTAAAGTGTAAATTTGCATTTGTTGAATAAAGCATTCAAGAGTAGGAGTAAAATCTTGCACCTAGCTAGGAGACGCCAAACAATGTGTTTTTTTTTCATTTACTAATACAATTGGGGGAATGAAAGGATATTATTGTTCGGAGATGTAAAGTTAAAAGCCTGGTGATACAATGGGAAATTTACATTCAAAGGAAAAGCTAGGTATAACCAGAAAGGAGTTTGTGTGTGTAAGTCAGAGGCATTTAAGATCTAACCAGCCTGTAAACCAACAACTGTGTCTGCAAAGGAACCAAATTGCAAGGAACCTCATTTTTAATTTGTAAGGTCAAATGCGCTTTGCCTGGTGTCTGTTTAAACCCTGTGGGCAGAATTTTGCCGTTGGGGAGCGGGGGCGGGGCCCGCTCACCGACGCGTAAAATGACGCGGGATGACCTTGGGCGGAATTTCCGACGTCACCCCGCTCCATTTAAATTTTCAGGAAGGCGGGGGCGCAGCAAAATCAGCTGCACGCCCGCCGACCTGTCAATGGCCAATTGAGGCCATTGACAGGATCATTAAAACAATTAAAGGACCTGCCCATCCAACCTTAAGGTTAGTGGGCAGGCCAGGATCCCCGGCGGGGAATAGAAAAAACATGAAACCTCATCCACCGGTGGGTTCAAAAAAGTTTAATAAAGTTTTACTGTAATTTATGAACATGTCCCATCTTGCTTTTGGGGAATCCCCCTCACCCGCACAGGGAACGCATAGCGCTTCCCGCCGGATGTCACACTGGGCGGGCCTTAATTGGCCCGCCCACGTAAAATGGCGGTGGAGCCTGCTTCTCTGCCGGGGCTTGGCTCCCCCCCCTGCTGGAGATTGGGTCGGGCCCACCTGCCAGACAGGCAGAAAATTCTGCCCTTTGGGTTATTGTTGCCTTAGTGGAGTTTTACCTGGGAGTGATTAATTTGGGGATTTGTTCAAAAGTTATTATGGTAGTAATTTGTAGACATGTATATGTGTTTAATTTGTTGTATATTAATAAATGTTTAATTTAGTTTTATATAAAAAAACCTCTTGAGGCTCGGTGGTCTTATTCCTGAATTCAGAGCTGTGTCTCAAACATACCATTTGAAAATATCGGTTATGACAATTGTTTCAAGTTTCCCTCTGAAATTTAAATGACTCAGCATTTACCAACTGCTGTGTCATAACACCCAGCTATTGAGACATAAAGTGGTACAACAAAGAAGGAGGCCATTTGGCCCATTGTGCCTGTGCTGGCTCTTTGAAGGAGCTATCCATTTAGTCCCCATGCCCTGCTCTTTCCCCATAGCCCAGCAATATTTTGCGTTCAAATATTTGTCCAGTTCCATTGTGAATGTTACTATTGAATCACCGTCCAGATCACAACTCGCTGCGCAAATTGATTGATTCCTCTTCATCATCACTTATCGTTCTTTAAATCCATGTTCTCTGTTTATCAACTTTTCAGCCATTTTCTCCCTATTTACTCTATCAACATCCAGTGTAATTCTGAACCCTTTTTTTTTGGAAACGGTTAAGTTTTCCATCGGACTCTCTGAGTAACAAGTAGTGTAAAAGGAGCAGCAAACTGAGAGCAACTCTTGGCCGGGATTTTATTTTGCCCGGTGGACAATATTTGCCCCCTGGGACCTAACTGACCAGTTGGGGGAAAAAAAAAGCCCTCTTTGATTGGTCAGAGGAGATTTTTCTGTGAAGGGACTTTTAAACGTCAAAATTATTACTTCCTGGTCAATAGGTCAGCTCTCGCGCTGCATTTTCTTTTACTGACACATTTCATTTGAGCCTAAGGAATGATATATGGCATCTGAAGTGAGAGGAAAAGAGGGCATCCAGGGTCTTGCCTCAACGCTGGGTGGGAGCCTGGGAAAGAAAGCAGCCATAAATTATTGGGGTCCAAAGCTCCATTCACTTTCCTCTCCGCGTGTCTAAGGGTTAAACTCTGCTTTTTTTCCTCCTCCTCTCACACGCAGCAAAGATTGTGTGATGCTTTGATGCTTTATGAGGTAGGAGTTGTTCCATGGGCTACAGCTTCTAGCCTCTGAGTTAGAGGTTGTGGGTTCAAGTCCTTGGATCTGATCACAGGGTCCAGGCTTGGAGCACTGAGGGAGTGCTGCATTGTTTGGAGGTGTTGGCTTTCAGATGAGATATTAAACTGATTGCTCTTTTGGGTGGACGCAGATAGATCTTGTGGTACTATTTGAAGAGCAGCTGAGTTATCTCTGGTGACCTGCCCAATGTTTATTCTCTAATTAATATCACTTAAACAAAGATTAGCTGGTCATTTATGACTAAGTTGCTGTTTTTGGGAGCTTGCTGTGCTCAAATTGGCTGATGTGTTTCCTATATTCCAACAGTGATGACACCTCAAGAACACTGCGTTGGCTGTAATGCATTTTGGGACTGTCACATTTCAATAATCAGAGTTGCTTCCTTAAACTAACTCTCATAAATTTGTCAAATGCGATTTTCTTCTGGTAGAACCATTCTGAATTTGTCTGATCATGCTGTGATTTTCTAAGTGCATCCTTAATGACAGATTCCAGCATTTTCCCACTGACTGATGTCAAGCCAACTGGTCGGTAGTTCCCTGTTTTCTCTCCCCCCCCTCTCTTTCCTGAATAGCAAGTGTAACATTTACTTCCAATCTGCTGGGACCATTCTAGAATCTAGGGAATTATGGAAAATCATAACCGGCGGATCCATTATCTCTGCAGCTACCTCTTTTAGAACCTTAGGGTGTAGGCCATCAGGTCCTAGGGATTTTTTGGCTTTTAGTCCCTTAAGTTTCTCTAATGCATTTTTCTCTGCTGATGTTAATTACTTCAGGTTCTTCACTTTTATTAGTCCTTGGGTACCCTCTATTTTTTCTGTATAATTTGTGTCTTCAGCTGTGAAGGCGATCACAAAATTTGTCCAATGCCTCTGCTCATTTTCTCATTCTCATGATGATTTCTCTTATCTCCAACCCTAAGGGACCAATGTTTACTTTAGCTACTTTCTTTCTTTTTTTGTATATCTGTAAAAGCTTTTAGAATCAGTTTTTATCTTCCTGGATAGTTGACTCTCATGTTCTATTTTTATTCTTCCTAACAATTGTTTGGTTCCCCCTTTGTGTGTTTCTAAAATTCTTCCAATCTCAGGCTTACTACTATTTTTAGCAACATTATAAGCCCCCTTCTTTTAACCTAATACTACCCTTAACTTGCCTGGTCCATTTTTTGCTGAGTTCTTTGTTTTTTAATGGGGTGTATTTTTGTTGAATAGTTTGAACCATTTTTAAAAATGTTTCTCACTGTTTATTTACCTCCATAACTTTTTAGTCTATCTTCCCAATCAACCTAAATGAGCTCTCCCCTCATATCTAGTTTTGTTTAAGGTTCTGGTTTTGGACTTGAGTATGTTGCTCTCAAGTTTAATATGGAATTCAATTGTATTATAATCACAGGACCTTTTACGATGAGATTACTGATTAACCCTGCATCACTACACAATACTGGATTTAAAATTGCTTTGGCTGTAATTGGTTTCACAACATATTGTTCTAGGAAGTTGTCATAAGAATATCCTATAAACTCATTCTCCAGACCACTTTTGCCAATTTGATTTGTCCATACTATATGAAGGTTAAAGCCCCCACCCTCCATGATTATTGCATTGCCTTCGTTGCAAATTTCAACTATTTCTTGCATGATGCCCTGTCCAACAGATAACTTTTAGAGGTCCAATAAACTACTCACACCAGTATTCTGTAATCCTTACTATTCCTAATTTCCAACTGTATTGATTCTACTTCCATACCTTCTAAGCCAAGATCCTTTCTCGGTACTGTAATCAAGGCTATTCTTTCTCCTTTTCCATCCTGTCCGTCTTTTTGCAATGTCATGTACCCTGGAATATTTATATCCTAACCTTGGCCACTTGTAGCCATGTCTCTCAAAAAGCAATTATATTGAACCCAATTGTATTAAACCCATGTATCTCTATTTGTGCCATTAGTTCATCTCTCATATTGTGGCACATTCAGATGAAGAGCTTTTAATTAATTTTTTATTAATAGTCTTTGCATGGACCTTATTCGGTGATGCACATTGTGGGCAGAATTTTACGCCCTGTAGGTGGGCGCGTACTCGACCCAATCGGGCGTAAAATAGCGCGTGATGACATCGGGTGAGCGTCCTGGCATCATCGCGCACTTGCGTGATATTTCGGTTGGCGGGCACGCACCAGAGTCGGCATTGTGCCTGCTGACAATTAAGAGGCCTATTAAGGCCATTAATCAATGAATTAGATGCTACTTTTTGCTGTTTGTACAACCTTATGGTTGGCGGGCGAGCAAATCGGCCAGACTGCCTTTACACTTTTGAGGAAACCTCACCCAGGGGCGGGATGAGGTTTCCGACATTAATTAAAAGATAAAAATGTTTTGACAGAATTTTTATTATGTCTATGTTCATGGGAGCGAGTCCTGTGTGGGGACATTTTTTCACATTTTCCACCACATCTTTCTTTAAGGGTTTTATATCCTCCAGCTCCTTGAGGCAGCTCTCTGCCTTCAGGGGGTTTCAGTGTGCGCTGTCCCACGTCTGTGCAGACTCTGGTGCTCACCCTCCTCCCGCCCCCAACCCGGCAGCGCTGAGTTTCTCAGCACTCCTTTCACACTGGCTGACCATTAATTGGCCAGCCAGCATGAAGTTGCGTTTGGGGGTCGATTGTGGGCGGCGGCCTGTTTCTCAGCTGATCCCAGGCCCGCCGACCCGAAAATCCTGCACTGTCTTCCTATGTCTGCTTCGCACAATCTCACCCATCTCACACCAGCGCTGGCCAGTCATATGGAGGGTTCATTTTATTTGCAGATACAGTACAGGATGGCTCAGCATGCAGATTTACTTTGTGGGTTCAGCAACTATTACTCAGGAGAACAGCGCAGCCACGATTCCTAAACACACACGACTAGCTGCTGGTCACATGCTGCTTTTACATCATGGTCACTTGCTCATTTGCCTATTCCCTTAAAATGATATCACAGCAATGCATGACCACCATTAAACTCTCTGTTCTTTCCTGTGCCACTCTCCTTGTCGTTCCCCAAATTGCTGCACTGCTCTATTGCCTCACAAAAGGCACCAAAAATAAATGAATTCTTAATGCAAAATTCAGTCTTTCAGCTGTGTTCCCTCAGTGACTTCCTTGTCTGTTGCTTTTCCCTCTTCTTCCTTCGGTTTTTCTCCATTGGTTACTTCCCTTCAGGCTAATAACTCAGAGATCGGGATGATTTTGTATTTCCGTTTGCCTTTTTACTTTTCCTTTGCTTTTCTGGAGTCTGATCTACAAGAAGCAGCCTCTGATTGAAAATACAGCTGCAAGGATGTTTGGCCTTGTAGTGGTCATTGAATCGTATAAGACCATAAGACATAGGAGCAGAAATTAGGCCATTCGTATAATATATGTATAACCATACACTCATAATGCTTACAGGGAGCTCAAACTCAGGTTGTCCATGTGATGGTCTCCAGCTGCCGTCCAACCAAAGCAACACAGATGAGGCAATCTGTTCTTACCTGACATCTTTAGACATGAACTTCCCAGTCAGTAACCAGTAACCTCAAGGGGAAAGATAAGACTGCAAGAAATAGGAGCAGGAATGCGCCATATGGCTCCTCAAGCCTGCTCCACAATTCAATAAGATCATGGCTGATCTTCCAAATCCATTCCACTTTCCAGGCCTAGCCCCATATCCCTCGATTCCCTTGGTGTCCAAAAATATATTAATCTCAGTCTGGAATGTACTCATTTACAGAGCATCCATAGCTCCCTGAGTTAGAATTATTATAAATGTTCACACTCATCTGAGTGAAGAGATTTCTCTTCATCCTAGGCCAAGGGAATTAGGGCGTAAGACGAGTGAGGGCGTCTTTCTGCCATTGGGGCTTTGATGAAACTATACCTGGAGCACTGTGTACGGTTTTGTTCTCCTCACCTAAAGAAGCACTCACTTGTCTTAGAGTGGGGGCAACAAAGGATTGATTCCTGTGAGGACAGCATTGTCATTTGAGGGGAGATTGAATTGAAAAGGCCTAGATTTGCCAAAAGTTAAGAAAAATGAGAGAGAATCTCGTGGGAACCAATGGCTTGTACCACCAAGAAGGGTAAGGGCAGCAGGCGCTTGAGAACACAGCCACCCCCAAGTTCACCTCGAAGCCATGCACCATTCTGACTTGTCCTTGTCCCAGCTGTTCATTCATTGCCACTGGTTCCAAACCTGGAGCTCCCTATCTAACAGCGTTGTGGGAGTGCACTTTCAACAAATGGAATGTAAAACTTCAAGAAGGCGGTTCACTGCCACATCCTTAAACACAGCTGGGGATGGACAATAAATGCTGAGTCTTGCAGGGGGATGCTTAAATACCGAGAATTGATTATTAAAAAAATGTTGCCGGGGTGGAAATTGATTTGTACTAGCCCTGTACAAGTGCTGACTACATTCCTGTGCCCCCTAATCTGCTGTAGGGATATTTTGGAGCTCTTCCCTTTCGTGATCATGGAATGACATAGCACAGCCAAAGGCCTTTCATCCCATTGTGCCTCTTTGAAGGAGCTCTCCAATTAGATCTAATCCCCTGTCCTTTCCCCACAGTCCTGCAAAGCTTTCCCCTTCAAGGAATTTTCCAATTGCCTTTTGAAAGTTATTACTGAATCCGCTTCCACCGCCCTTTCAGGCAGCACATTCCAGATCACAACAACTCGCATTTTTTAAAAAAAAATCTCTCCGCATCTCTCTCCTGGTTCTTTTGCCAATTACTTTAAATCTGTGTCCTCTGGTTACTGACCCTCTTCTGCCACAAGAAATAGTTTCTCCTTGTTTACTCTATCTTAACCCTTCATGATTCCGAACACCCCTCTCAAACTCCTTCTTCAACTTCTCTGCTCTAAGGAGAACAATCCCAGCTTCTCCAGCCCCTCCACGTAACTGAAGCCCCCTCATCGAATTCATTTCCTTCCGAGACTGTACCTCACTCAACACTCCCCCTGACTTCCTAGCTGACTTGCAGCCACGTGTTGTGTCATACTTGTGAACCCGTGCCCCACTGCTCATTGGGCTGCGTGCCCTACCACAGGTGGTTTAGAATGCTTAAACTCAGGAAACTTAAATGGCCCGTTAAGATTTTTCTGGACTCCTGTGCTGACAGTGAAGGAAACCTAATCGCACCAGCTGGATTCGGGCAGCTCTGCTTGGGCAATGGCTTCTGGGCATGGTGTCCGTCTGGCATCGCATGTCAACTCGCATGACACACCGCACTGCGAGGGCTCAGGATTTCCACCAGATGTCGAGTGATGAAAAGTTTCCATACTGTCGGAGGAGGGAATGTACCCAAACTGCCAGAGCTCTGAGACACAACATTTAAGAAAATAGAGGGAGGTTCTAAAAGACTTTTATAAAACTCTTTGTTGCCCAGAGCTCTTCCGAAGTGATCAGGGAAGGAAAAAGTGTGAAAGCAGCTGAGCAAGGCTGTGGTGTGTGTGAATGTCATTCCACATTTTGTCCCTTTTTGGGGATTTGCATGTGGAAAATAGACAAATGTTTCAAGCTTGAGCACTTGTCATTCAAATTAACAAAAGTAAATGGCCTGATACGCCACTGTAGGCTATGAAAAAGCTGATCAGCGTTAAAGTATGGTGTAATGACAGGAGAAGGCAGGAGCAGATTAATCATCGGAGTTCTGACTTTCTCCAAAGAAAGGGCAGATTGAACTTGTTAAGGTTTTGTTAATAGCCCTGCAGGATTACCCTTCACCAGCACTTGAGCAGCTGTGAGGGTACTCCAAAAAGTGAGTACTTTAGAGAAATGAGGATCCTGAGTCACTGAAGGTGGTGATGAACACAAAGGGTTGTAGCAAGTCTACAGCCAATCATACTATGGTGCAGGAGGAGGAGAGGGTGGTTATGGGGCCATGGGAAGTATGGGAGATACATGAGTTTCAGCAGGTACTTAGTACCACAGCTGGAGAATTTACTACAGTCCAGTCAACTTCTTGTAGGTAAGAACCTGGGTGTTTTTGCGCACACATCCTTAAAAGGTGGCAGGACAAGTTGATACAGTGGTTACAAAAACACATGGGTTACTTAGGTTTATAAATGGAGAAATAGAATATAGAAGCAAAGAGATACAGCTGGAACTTTATAGATCACTAGCTAGGCCTCAGCTGGAGGCATAGAGTACAAAGTTAAGGAAGTTGTGACAATCCTTTATAAGACACTGATCCAGCCTCATCGAGAACACCGTTTCTGGGCACCATACTTGAGGAAGGATATGAAGGCTTTAGAGAGGATACAGAAAAGATTCACCAGAATGGTCCCAGGGATGAGGAACATCAGTTATGATGATAATAAGAGATTAGAGAAGTGAACATTGAAGGGAGGTTTGACCGATGTGTTCAAAATCATGAAGACAGAGTAGATTGAAAGAAATTGGTCTTAATCGCGGAAGGATCAAGAAGCAGAGGACACTTATTTGAGGTGAATTTTTGTTTTATTCTTTCATGGGATGCAGGCATCACTGGCTGGGCCAGCATTTATTGCCCATCCCTAATTGCCCTTGAGAAGGTGGTGGTGAGCTGCCTTCTTGAACCGCTGCAGTCCATGTGGTGTAGAAATATCCACAGTGCTGTTAGGGAGGGAGTTCCAGGATTTTGACTCAGTGACAGTGAAGGAATGGCAATATATTTCCAAGTCAGGATGGTGAGTGACTTGGAGGGGAACTTCCAGATGATGGTGGTCCCATGTGCCTGCTGCCCTTGCCCTTCTAGATGGTAGTGGTCGTGGGTATGGAAGTTGCTGTCAAAACAGCCTTGGTGAGTTCCTGCAGTGCAACTTGTAGATGGTACGCACTGCTGCTACTGTGTGTTGGTGGTGGAGGGAGTGAATATTTGTGGATGGGGTGTCAATCAAATGGGCTGATTTGTTCCGGATGGTGTCAAGCTTCTTGAGTGCTGTTGGAGCTGCACTCATCCAGGCAAGTGGAGAGTATTCCATCACACTCCTGACTTGTGCCTTGTAGATGGTGGACAGGCTTTGGGGAGTCAGGAGGTGAGCTACTCATCATAGCCTCTGACCTGCTCTTGTAGCCATAGTATTTATACGGCTAGTCCAGTTCAGCTTCTGGTCAATGGTAACCCCCAGGATGTTGATAATAGGGGATTCAGCAATAGTAATGCCATTGATTGTCAAGGGGAGATGATTAAATTCTCTCTTGTTGGAGATGGTCATTGCCTGGCACTTGTGTGGTGTGAATGTTACTTTCCACTTATCAGCCCAAGCCTGGATGTTGTCCAGGTCTTGCTGCATTTGGACATGGGCTGCTTCAGTATCTGAGGAATTGCGAATGGTGCTGAACATTGTGCAATCATCAGCAAACATCCCCACTTCTGACCTTATGATGGAAGGAAGGTCATTGATGAAGCAGCTGAAGATGGTTGAGCTGAGGACACTACCCTGAGGAACTCCTGCAGTGATGTCCTGGAGCTGAGATGATTGACCTCCAACAACCACAACCATCTTCCTTTGTGCTAGGGATGTCTCCAACCAGCAGAGAGTTTTCCCCCTGATTCCCATTGACTCCAGTTTTGCCAGGCTCCTTGAAGTCACACTTAGTCAAATGCTGCCTTGATGTTAAGGGCAGTCACTCTCACCTCACCTTGGGAGTTCAGCTCTTTTGTCCATGTTTGAACCAAGGCTGTAATGATTTTAGGAGCTGAGTGACCCTGGCGGAACCCAAACCAAGCATCAGTGAGCAGGTTATTGCTGAGTAAGTGCCACTTGATAGCACTGTTGATGACTCCTTCCATTACTTTATGAATGGCAAAAGAACCAATGGTGACATGAGGAAAAAAGACTTACACAGTGATTGGTTACGACCTGGAATGCACTGCCAGGAAGGGTGGTGGAGGTAGGTTCAATTGTGCCCTTTGAGTGGGGAATTGGGTAAGTACTTGCAGGACTATGAGAATAAGGCAGGGAAGTGGGACTAGCTAAATTATTCTGCAGGGAGCTGGCATGGACTTGAGTGGATGAAATGGCCTTTTTCTGCACTGTAACCGTTCTATGATTCCTTTCTATGATTCTAGGTACTAAATTTCAGGAAAGATGTCAAGGATTTAGGAAAGGTACAGAGAAGGTTTAGCAAGATGTAACCATGAGCACAGTGGGTAGCAGTGGTGCAATGGGTAGTGCACCTGCCTCTAAGACAGAAGCTCTGGGTTTGAGTCCCACTCCAAGACTTGATGGTCAAGGAAGGTGTATTCATCATGTGGCCAAACAGGTTGAGTATCAACCTGCAAACCCTTCCAACACACGCCAATGGCAGGTGGTAAGAGCGGGAGAGATTCCTGGTCAGCCATGTGATGGAAACAATGCTCAAGCCTCTACCATCACTATCCATAGCTCCAGACTGCAAGTTACATGTAAAAATGTGTGTTGCCACAGCATCTCAGACTCCCTGAGTGATCTGTAACACAGAACCACCACCACCATCAACCAGACCCCAGTTATGATGGTTGGGAAAGTTGGGACTGTTCTCCTTGGAACAGAGAAGGTTAAGAGGTGACCCGAATCGAGGTTTTGATTGAGCAGTTAGAGAAAAACTACTACCCCTGGCAAGTGGGCCAATAATCAGAGGCCATAGATTTAAAATCATTGGCAAAAGATCTAGCGAGGAAAAGAGGGCTTTTTGTACTCTCAAAGAGTTCTCGAGATCTAGAACACTCTACCTGAAAAGGTGGAAGAAGCTGATTCCATTAATAATTTTAAAAGGAATTTGAACAAGTAGTGGGGGGAGGATGAGGAACTCAAAGGGTTACAGACAAACAAGCAAAGGGCGTGTTGCTAAGCATGACAGCTTTTTCAAAGAACCAACACGGGAAAGATGGGCTGAATCACTTCCTCCTGAGCTGTTAGCTCCTATAATTTTATGGTCCTGTGATATCGGGGTGTATTGGATCAACCACCTAAAGTATTGAATTCCTGGGTACAAGCTATGGATGAAAAGCAGGCGAGGAGGATCAGATACCCATCACTGTGTGTTTGTCTCACCTTCAGAACATGAACATCCAGATGAGGCACAGGAATGAGTGAGACTTTTCTCTTCCTGCTGGTAGGATGAAAGGCTGGAAGCTATATTTGCCTTTTACTGCATTTCTGGAGTCTTTGGGGAGATGTTTCTCCCAATCTTTGTTATTCTGGTTTTGAGTTCTGGGAGTAAATCACAAAAAATGTCAGTAACTGGTTGATGGAGGCATTTGAAGGTGAACATTTACACGGGGCATGGAAAACCAAAAAGTAAAGAAAGATGCGCGTTTATATAGCATTTTTCAAGACCACCAGACATCTTAAAGCTCTTTGCAGCCAATAAAGTACTTTTTGAAGTGTAGCCATTGTTTTATGTGGCAGCCAATATGCGCACAGCAAACTCCCATAAACAGCAATGCGATGCTGACCAGATAATCTGATTTCGTGGTGGTGATTGTGGGATAAATATTGACCAGGACACCTGGGATAATTCCTCTGCTCTTCTACGAAATAATACATCAGCTGGAGCAGTCAGAGGGGGCTTTGGTTTAAGGACTCACCTGAAAGACAGCCCCTCTGACAGTGCAGCACTCCTCCAGAATGCACCTGGAGTGTCAGCCCTGATTTTTTTTTTTGCTTTGAGTCCTTGAGTGGGACTTAGACTTGGAACGGTGTGACTAAGAGGTGTGAGTGCCACCAACTGAGCCACTGCTGACAAATTAGGAACTTAGAGCAGAATTCCTGAAAATCCAGAAGTGCACAAAACACACTTTGGATGAATGAGCAGTGGAAACCCTCAATCCTGAAATGAAGGATAGGATCTGGTAGAGTTTAGTCCAGTGTCACCTGGGGCAGAAATTTGCGCTGAGTGGGTGGGTGTGCGCCTGACCCGTTTGAGCGTAAAATGATATGTGATGACGTCGGGCAAGTGTCCTGCTGTCATCGCGCACTCATGCGATATGTTGGTCGGTGGGTGCGCGCAGGAGTTGGCACTGCGCCCGCCAACAATTAAGAGGCTGATTACGACCATTAAAGTAATAATTGACTGAAATTTCTCACTGCCCATCCACCCTTACGGCGGGCGGGCAGGCGAAAAGGCCAAGCGGCCTTTGGGTTTTTTAGGAAACCTCATCCACGGGCGGGATGAGGTTTCCAACAGCAATTAAAAATGAAATAAAAATTTTAAAATTTCATTCATAAAATGCCCCTGCTCATGTCACAGAGTCACCTGAGCTTTTAACAGTGGTAAATATTTAATTTTTTTTGGTTTTAAATAGGCAGCTCTGTGCCTCAGGGAGCTTTTATTGCGTGCGCTTGTCTGCATGCGCAAACCTCCGCGCTTGCCCTCCTCCCGCCCCACCCCGGCAGCGCTGAGCGCTGCAGCGCACATTTCACGCTGGCTGGGCACTGAATCGCGGTCAGGGCCCGATCGTGGGCGACGGTTGGCTTTGCGGCCGCTCCCGAGCCTGCCCGACAAGGTAAAAATCCTAGCCCAGGTATTTCCAATTCAATGGCTCGGGGGTAAATTGGATAGAGAGTAAATGTTCTTTAATAAGTGGACTTGGAGACAGAGCAGCAGGGCGATGACTGATCTGATGAAAGCTGCTAAGGCAGGACTAACGTACCTTAGAATGCAAAGTAGCTGCTCCAAGTAGATTGTCCTCAGATCCACGGAATCGTGTTGTGCTGAATTAGCATTTTCTTTGCAGTATTCTTCCATGGGATGTGGGCATCACTGGCAAGGCTGGCATTCGTTGCCCATGAACCTGAGGGGCTTGTTAGGCCATTTCAGAGGGCAGTTAAAAGTCAACCACATTGCTGTGAGTCTGGAGTCACATGTAGGCTAGACCAAGTAAGCACAGCAGATTTCCTTCCCTAAAGGGCATTAGTGAACCAGATGTTTTTACAAATAATTGATAAAGTTGTTATGGTCATAATTGCTGAGACTTGTTTTCAATTCCAGATTATAATGAATTGAGTTTAAATCCCACCAGCTGCCATGGTGAGATTTGAACCCATGTCCCCCAGACCATTAGCCTGGGCCTCTGGATGACTATTTCAATGACATTACCACTATGCCACTGTCTGCCTCGGAATTTCTGTATTGTTCTGCCAAAGGAGGATGAATCATACAGCACGAAAGCAATTGGGATTGGGAAGGAACCCTAGCTGATTTTTGAGATGCTGAGGCCAATGGTGGCAACCTGTCCATTACCACCAGGTAACTCAACACAGGGGATGAAAGCTCCGATCCTCAGCTTTCAGCTGCACACCATTGTTATCAACTGAGGAAGCATCTGGTAGATAAAGGATCATAAAATATACAGCGCAGAGGAAGGCCATTCAGCCTATCATGAGTGTGCTGGCTCTTTGAAAAAGCTATGCAATTAATTCCGACACCTCGCTCTTTCCCTTAGGCCTGAAAAACCTTTATTTTTCAAATATTTATCCAATTCTCTTTTGAAAGTTACTATTGAATCTGCTTCCACCGTTCTTTCAGACAGAGCATTCCAGATCATAACAACTCGCTGTATAAAAAACTTCTCATCTTCTCACCTCTGATTCTTTTGCTAATTAGTTTAAATCTGGGCCCTCTGGTTACTGGCCCTCCTACCTAGTTTATCCCCATCTAACCTATCACAAGGCACAAGTGCCTTGTGATTTTTAACAGCTCTGTTAAATCTACCCTTAACCTGCTTTGCTGAGGAGAACATTCCCAGCTTCTCCGGTCTCTCCACGTAACATTGTCCCAGTACCTTGAACCAATATAGTAAATAAAATTATAAATAGAATAATAAAATACGCATTTGCACACAAAGTCATGTCTTTCTTACCCTGCACAGCAATGTGGGGGAACTATCAGCAGAAACCTGCAATGTGAATTGGAGGCACTCAGAAATTTAAGTGGGCTGACACTGGAAATTTGGCTATGCCAGTCTGGCTCGGTTGGCTGGATATTGAGCCCCCTGCCAGGGTGCCCACCCCAAAGTTGGTGGACATCAAAGATAGCACCACCTGCTGGCACGCCAGTGCCTCAGGTCCATCCCTCTCCCATTTTCCTGGAGGTGGAGTGGTATAGTAATTATGGTTTTATTTAGTGTGTAATGTATCTTTAAGAATAATACTTGTTAAGAAAGATCACATGATCTGTAGTAACTAATAGGAGAGTAGCACAGGCTACCTCAGCAGTCCATGTGAAGATAGAGTTGGAGTTGAAAGCACACGTGTAGTTGCTGCTGAGTATATTGTAAATAGACTTAATGTCTCCACCCAAGAATCGTCTGCAGATCAACTCTATCATTAATAGTACAACTCAGCCACTCTACAACAAACTGTTGATGAGGATAAAACAGGATTGAACAGGATTATTTTTCGTTATTCTTCATCTAGCGGGGTCTGTTTCCTGCTTCTTGGCAAAGCCTCGCTTTTTCGTGTCTCTTTCAGCTGAGGTTTCTCACCCGATGTGGAGGATGGCACCATTTTGCACACCCTGTATTGCTTTTGTCTGTATTGCCAGCTAACGGAACATTGTGAGTTCTGTACAGCTCTGAATGACGTGTTCGGAGATCGTTTAGTGTTTGGTGTGAAAGAGGACTCTATTCAGAAAAGATTATTGTCTGAAGTGAATCTGGATTTCAAGAAGGTGCTAGAGATAGCGCTGGACATGGAAAGCACAGTAAGAGATTCAAAAACAATACAGGGTGCGCAAAATGGCATCGCACCCCAACATTGAGCGGGAAACCTCAGTCGAAAGAGATGCGAGAAAGCGAGACTCTGCCGAGAAGCGGGAAACAGCCCCCGCTAGGTGAAGAATAACGAAAAATAATAGCAGCAAAATTGAAGAATAGTTTTAATAGAGGTGGAAACAATCAGTCTTTTAGCGATTGGCAGTTTAAAAAAATCGACTGCTGCTATTGTCAAAGAAATGGACATATGATGAGGCAGTGCAAGGAAAGGTTCAAGCAGGTTTGTAAACAAAAGAAGAAGCCCAATGAAATCTACAATGTAGAAGAGCCTGAAACAACAAATTCAGACATCTACTCGTCATTCAATCTGAAAGTTGGAAAGACAGGACCAATATTTGTCTCAGTGAAAGTAAATGGCAAACCTGTTAGAATGGAAGTGGACACGGGAGCTTCCACTACAGTAATTGGGGAACATAACTTCAGATATTTGAATAATGGTGAACATCAGTTAAGCTTAGAAGAAACAGCAGTCAAGCTAAAAAACATATATGGTTGAAGACATTTAAGTCTGAGGCATAAGCAGAGTGACTGTCCATTATGGAAGCCAACCGGCAAAGCTACCCTTGATGGTGGTAGCAGTTGAAGAACCAAGCTTCCTGGGACAAAATTGGTTAAAGGAGATTAAGTTAGAATGGTCTGAAATTTTCCAGTTGAGAGCAAGTGGGCTACAGGGCTATTTAGAAAGCATGGCACTGTCTTTAAGGACAAACTGGGGAAAATCCAGGGTCTGTAGCCAAGATTTATGTGGGTCCGGAAGAAACCTCTCACTTCATGAAAGCGAGACCGGTGCCATTTGCCCTGCGAGGAAAAAGTTGACATTGAACTGAACAGACCAGAGAACCTGGGCATTATACATCCTGTCCAGTTCTCAGAATGGGCAGCGCTCATAGTCCCCGTCCTTAAACCTGACCAGAGAGTCCGAATTTGTGTAGACTACAAACTGATGGTTAATAAAGTAGCTGAGCTAGACAGGCACCTCATTCCAAAAATCAAAGACCTGTACGCCAAGCTGGCAGGAGGAACAATGTACACAAAGCTTGTCATGAGTCATGCTTATCAACAACTAGAGTTGGATAATGCCTCCCAGGAATTTGTTACAATTAATACCCCCAGCGGGCTGTACCAATATACACAATTGCCTTTCGGGGTCTCCTCAGCTTGTGCCATCTTCCATAGAACAATGGAATGTTTACTGCAGGGACTGCCCCAGGTTGTAGTCTATTTAGACAATGCATTGGCAACAGGATTCACTGAAAAAGAGCATTTGGTAAAGTTAGAAGGAGTCTTAAAATGTTTCTTGCAGGCTGGAGTGTGTTTAAAAAGAAAAGTGCACGTTCCAAGCGAGTGGGGTAATCTATCTGGGTCACCAAGTAGATTCACAGGGCCTCCACTCGGTTGAGAAGTAAGTGAGAACCATGAAAAAGGCACCTGCGCCAAAGAACAACTCAGAGCTCAAATCATTCCTAGGAATGATCAGCCAATATGGGCGGTTCTTATCCAATTTGTCTACAGTGCTGATTCCCCTGCATTCTGTACTCAAAAAGAACCAACGTTGGTCTTGGGAGGCACCCCAGGAAGAAGCTTTCATAAGGGTGAAACAATTGGTGCACTCGTCCAATCTATTAGTGCGTTATGACCAGATGAAAGAATTGGTGCTGACATGTGATGCATCTCCCTACAGAGTGGGAGCAGTGCTCTCTCAGTGGATGAAAGACTGCACAGAACGACCAATAGGTTACGTATCAAGAATGCTCACCACTCGTAGATAGAAAAAGGCCTGTCCATCGTCTTTGGTGTCAAGAAATTTCACCAGCACGTACACGGCCGTCATTTTACTATCGTTTCACACCACAAACCATTGCTAGGATTGTTTAGTGAGGACAAGGCGATACCACCCATAGCCTCAGCAAGAACACAACGATGGGCCTTAATTCTGACAGCATACAAATACACTTTCATACATAGGCCTGGCAATTAAATCACAAACACTGATGCCCTTAGTCGTTTTCTTTCACAAGAAAATGATGAGCGTGTTCCAGTTTGACAGGTACTTGTTTTACTGTTAAATTTCTTAGATTCCTCGCCGGTATGTGCTCAACAGACCAGAGACTGGACTAGTCAGGACCCAGTCCTATAACATGTATGAGAACAAGTGCCACATGGTTGGCCACAGGAGCCCTTATCTGACGAAATGAAACCATACTTCAACAGAAGACATGAAATAAACAGCCAGGGGGGCATCTTACTGTGGGGAGCATGAGTGATAGTTCCTTCAAAGGAAAGGGCGCCATTTTTAATTAAACTATACAGTGCCCATCCAGGAACTGCCCTAATGAAGACCAAAGCACGCAGCTATCTATGGTGGCCTGGAATGGATGAGTCTGGGATAAAGAGTTTAGTAAAGTACTGTGTGCAATGTCAGCAACTGCAAAAGTTGCCAGTGACAGCTCAGTTGCACCCATGGGAGTGGCCAGGTAGACCCTGGGTGCGGTTACACATTGACTACACTGGACCTTTCCTGGGAACAATATTTCTGCTCATTGTCGATACCCATTCAAAATGGTTGGGCGTATATGAGGTGAAGTCACTAACATCGGCCGCTACAATTGAGAAACTACATCAGAGTTTTGCCATCCATGGGCTGCCAGGAATAATCATTTCCAATAATGGTACGGCATTTACGAGTGCTGAGTTTCAACGGTTTATCAGCCTCAACGGTATCACTCATGTGAAAACTGCACCAGACCACCCTTCCTTTCAGCCAGTCCATTTGAAGGTGCTTCAAAGGTTCAAGGCAGGCATGAAAAAGCTAACTGGCGATTACTTGGCAACCAAGCTAGCATGATTTCTTTTCCATTACAGAACTGCCCCTCACACAACAACAGGTGTCACACCTGTGGAGCTATTGTTGAAATGCCGTCTCAGGACGGGATTAAGCTTAATAATGTCAGATTTAGAGGGGAAGGTGGAAAGGAGTCAGGGAAGCCAGAAAACTAGATATGACTGATATAGTAGTGAGAGGAAATTTACCGTGGGAGGGACAGTATACGTGAGAAACTTTGGGGAAGGACCAAAGTGGTTACCGGGTGAAATAAGTGCGGTAATTGGACCCCTATCTTACCACATGGAGGTGGAAGGCCGGATCATCTGTAAACACATGGACCATTTAAGGAAGAAAGAGTCGAATCATCAAGAATTGGTTCCACCAGTGACCATGACCGGGTCTGCGTTTCCTGTTGAGGATACTCAACCCAGGACTGACATGTCTGATGTTCCTGTAAGAGTTGAGGATCCAGGATTGCAAATGCCCACTGAAGCACCTGATGTTCAGGCAACTCCAGAAAAGGAGGTTCCTGACAAAGCATCTGAAGTTGTGGAGCTGCGACGTTCCACACGTACCTGGAGACCACCTGAAATACTGAACTTGTAAATTCCTTACCCAGTGTAAATATTATGTTGTCTTGAAAAATATGTACTTGTAAATATAACATGTGTAGCCGAGTTAAAGAGGGAGGAATGTAATAATTATGGTCTTATTTAGCATATAATGTATCTTTAAGAATGATACTTGTTAAGGAAGATCACATGATCTGTAGTAACCAATAGGAGAGTAGCGTGGGCTACCTCAGCAGTCAGTGCAGAGATAGAGTTGGAGTTGAAAGCACACGTGTAGTTGCTGCCGAGTATATTGTAAATAAACTTAATGTTTTCACCCAAGAAGTGTCTGCAGATCAACTCTATCATTATTAGTACAACTCGGCCACCCTACAACAGATGGGTAGGTGGCAGGATGATTAATTGAGCTAGTTAATGGCTACTTAAGGCCTATTGCAGGAGGGCAGCCTGGGCTCCCCAGTCATTCTCCAGGTTCTGGGGGGCAAAGGGGGGCGGAAAGCAGGGGGTGTTTAGCTGTTCCAGGCAGGCTTAGAGGTCCTCCAGCCTGTCTAGGTACAGCAGCAGCTGCTGAATGCCCTGTGGAATGGCTCCAACCCTGTCTTCCCTCCCCACTGCAACCCCCACCCTGCCTCCCCACAGGTGGCAGCCTGGCTCCCGAATCTACTTTACTTTAACTTTGAAACAGCTGGAGAGAGACCTAGTGCCTCCATTTTGAAGCACCTTCTCTCTCACTTACCTGCCTCTTCTCTGGAAGAAGCATCGTGTTAGACTCAAAACGTTAACTCTGTTTCTCACGGATGCCGCCAGACCTGCTGATTATTTCCAGCACTTTCTGTTTTTATTACAATTTTGTTCATCTCTGCACTTCAAGAAATAAATGCGGTGGGTGAATAAATCTAACTCGCTTTGAATATTAAGCTTGGTCTCAGCGTCTTCAATGGGTCCTCAGCTTGTTCCATTGTGCTTCTCTAAGTTAAGTGCTGTGTATAAAGCTGGACACATTTCCTCTTGCTAGCTGGTTACAGTACAGTTGGTTGGAGGCCGTTACAGTTTTGCTGGACATACTGAACAAGGGAAATCTCTACCAGCAGATTTACTGTGGAGTGAGCACGCACTAGGCCAGTTCTTGGCATTTGGCAAGATGTCAACAGGGAATGGCGTATTCCCAATCCATGTTTTGATGCTCTCTGAGATTGCATGGCACTTTTTTGAGTAGTTTGGAGTTAGCTCTTCAGGCCTATTCTGCTATTCAACAAGATGGTGGTTGATTTTATATCTCAACTCCGCATTTCCTGCACTAACCCCATATCCTTTAGTTCCCTTAGTACCCAAAAATCTATTGATCTCTGCCTTGAAAATGTTCAGCAACCGAGCACTCACTCTCTGGGGCAGAGAATTCCAAAGTTTCACAATCCTTTCAGTGAAGGAATTTCTCCTCATCTCAGTTCAAATTGGCTGGTCTCTTAGTCTGAGGCTTTGACCCTGTATTTCAGATTTCCTGGCCAGGGAAAACCATTTTCTTTCAGCATCTTTCTGATTAATTCCCTCAAGGGTTTTATGTTGAAACTCCAGTGACTGCAGGTCTGGTCGACGCAATCTCTCCTCTCCCACAGAGTAAATGGAACTAGCTCCTAAACCTGACTAAGTCACGAAGATAACCAAGAGTCGGAGAGGATGATCTGTCCTTAGGTGTTTGGGAACTGGGTAACCATGATGGTAGTACAGCTTTAAGAAATCATATAAAATGTCAGAATGACCAGAGCTAGGTGGTATAGTCTTAGGAAATATTTAATGGCAATTCAGGTCAGTCAAGGATGCTTCTCAGTCTGGGAGGATAAAGGAAGTGAAATAGTTCTGTCGAGTAAAGGTTGGAGAGGAAGGAACTGAGAGTGAGATTGAGCATGCTGGAACATAATCCAATGTTACTATTTTGTTCAGCCCATGCACTTAAATAAACAACTGCCATTGGTGAATAAATCTTGTTTTGAATATTATGCTTGGGTCTATTTGCCTAATGGAGCACTGGGTCCTCGCCTTGCTGTGGTGTACTGCTACTGTAAAGTAAATGCAGCAAGGTGAAGCTGGACTGATTTCCCCTCATGCACTCGTTGCAATGCAGTTGAACGGTTTTGCTAGGCAAGTTGAACAAAGGGAATCTCCACCGACAGATTTATTGTGGAGTGAATATGCCGCTGTCCCTGGCATTTGGCAGGATGGCAACAGGAAATGGTGTGTTCCCCGTTGGTGATTTTGCACTCATTAACTATTATGAATCCATATAGGAAGGATTGGAAGTGTATGATTGTCTGAAATGCTTGGTGTGCAGTGTGAACTTTATAACCCCCGTGCACCACACGTTGTGACCAGGGCAGTCCATAGCCCACTGTGGGAGCTTTATAACATCCCCATGTTCTGCCCATCTTGGGAGTTCTTGCTTACAATGCACCCCTCCATTGCTGCTACACCTAACATGGGAGGTATAATTGTTCAACCTTAAATACATGGAGAGAAAGACAAGAAAGAACAGAAGGAAGAGCCTGAATTTATATAGCACCTTTCACGTCCTTAGGAGGACTCGAAATAATTTGAGGCCAACGAACCATTTTTGAGGTGTTGATTTATAGGGAAACCTGGCAATCAATTTGCAGAGTGCAGGGTCCCACAGAGAGTAAGGAAGGTAAGTGACCATCTAGTCTATTTTTGGTGAAGTCTGTCGAGGGATAAATGTTGGCCAGGTCACTGGGAGAAGTCCCCTGCTCTTCTTGGTGTCATGTGATTGTTTTTAACATCCTGAACTCTGACATGTCATTACTGTCAATTGCTGGCACTAGTTCCAATGGCACTCCAACCTCGCTAAGCTGAGCGATCATGTCACTCTTGAAGCAAGTTGATCAGCAGAAAGCAGCGCAGTCGGCATAGTTACCGCATAATAATGTTTTATTTGACAAAACATCACTTGCATGGAAATGGAGCTTTTATTTCAACAGTGCTGGGAACACAGGAGTGTCATAACAGAAGAAATGTTCCCCAATGGATCACTAGTAGGATTAAATAACAATGTTTGAAAGGTGAGATCCTCGTAAGGGCAATTTGGGCAAAGCAAGATTTGTTTTTTTTCAGATTGGAAAATCTTACTTGTTCCTAAGGGGCTCACAGTGTAAACAAAACTTCAGACTGTTATTTAGCCCACAGCAAGGAGAAGCCAGGGTCACTGAGTTCTCTTTCCTATTATTTCAAGAGGTTTAGTGTCCAGTTAGTTAATAGGATGGCGTTCATAAAGATAGTTATAAGCGCAGGTTATTGTCTGGCTTCATAAGGCAGCACTGAGCTGCGAGAACACCACAAGCCAGTAACATATCCAATGGCTCAGGTGACGTCATAAAGTCTGAGCATGAAATTCCAGCTGTTTATTAAGTATTCTGAACTCCTGATGTTGCGATACTGTCTGAAATTAGTTCTGTGCCTCAATAGGCACAGGTACATTTACTGCTTTGTGAAAGCCAGAAACACAATATAAGCTGTGTTTCCTTGCTCATACCCATGGAAAGGTCATAAACTTCCTTCTCTAAGCTGAAGTTTCTTCTCTTGTTCCTCCTGTTCCTCTCATTCTACACACTCTCTATCCCCCCCTACATTATAACTGTGTCAAAATCAAACCTCTTCCTGTTTTCTACTCTCATTCATTCTTTCCCAGGGACTTCACTTATTATTCCAATTTACAAACTTTCAAAACTCAACTCTCCACTTGCCTGGGTGAGTGCAGCTCCAGCAACACTCAATAGGCTTGACACTGTCCAGGACAAAGCAGCCCGCTTGATTGGCAACCTATCCACCACTTTAAAGATTCACTCCCTCCACCGCCGATGCACAGTAGCAGCAGTGTGTACCAGCTACAAAATGCACTGCAGGGATTCACCAAGGCTCCTTCAACAGCACCGTCCAAACCCACGACTTCTATCGCCTAGAAGGACAAGGGCAGCAGATAGATGAGAACACCACCACCTGGAAGTTCTCCTCCAAGTCACTCACCATCCTGACTTGGAAATATATCGCCGTTCCTTCACTGTCACTGGGTCAAAATCCTGGAACTCCCTCCCTAACAGCACTGTGGGTGTACCTACACCACATGGACTGCAGCGGTTCAAGAAGGCAGCTCACCACCACCTTCTCAAGGGCAACTAGGGATGAACAATAAATGCTGGCCTAGTCCCGTGAACACACAAATAAAATGTTTGTGCCATATAAATATAATTTCTTGATTGTATTTTTCTCTTGTCAGGTTTTCAAGTTCTTAACCATAGACTTTGTGCCTTCACCTGATTTTCTCAATTAAAAAGCAATTGAGTCTTCATGTGAAGGGTCTCCTTCTCAAAAGTGGGTCGTCTGTTCCCAATTGGCTCTTAAAAGTTTATCCCACTGAAGAAAGAAGGAACTTACATTTATATAGCGCCTGTCATGATTTCAGGATGTCCCAAAGCGCTTTTCTGCCAACGAAGTACATCTGAAGTGTAGTTACTGTTGTAATGTAGGAAACCTGGCAGCTAATTTGTGCACAGCAAGCTCCCATACTGACCAGAACACTGGGAACAACTAACTTTTCTTTTATTCTTCCACAGGATGTGGGCTTCGCTGGCTAGGCCAGCATTTGCTGCCCATCCCTAATTGCCCTTGAGAAGGTGGTGATGAGCTGCCTTGTTGAACCGCTGCAGTCCCTGTGGTGTAGGTACACCCACAGTGCTGTTAGAGAGGGAGTTCCAGGATTTTGACCCAGCGACAGTGTAGGAACGGCGATATATTTCCAAGTCAGGATGGTGTGTGGTTTGGTGGGGAACTTGCAGGTGGTGGTGTTCCCATCTATCTGCTGCCCTTGACCTTCTAGGTGGCAGAGGTCATGGGTTTGGAAGGTGCTGTCGAAGGAGCCTTGGTGAGTTGCTGCTTAAAAACTTGGATAAGATGGGTGCCCAATACACTCGGCAACCATCAGCCATATTATGTAGAGTTTGAAGACAATGTAACATGGCGGAGTGTGGGGTTTCAATGACCTGTGTGTTGGTGTGTCTTTATTTGAACTGTGTGCGCTGTAAGTCAGTGATACTTTACAGATTGGACTGTGTTTCAGGCAGTGAGACGTTACAAACAGAACCGTCTCTGTTGTCTGCAGCAGCCTGCTGCTCTCAGACATTTAGCAGTAAGCCTTTCCATGATTGGTTTTCCACCAATTTAATTTTGAAAGGGGCTGTCTGGGAAATGATATATAGAAAAATAACCTGGTACTAAAAACCATGAAGATCTGAGGTTCTCTTACTATCTCACTGATGTGCAGCTCTGAGTTATTGAAGCTTCTCAGTGAATTTTTCTCATTACTGACCAAGACATAACCCCATCCTGCTCCCTTGCCTTGTCCCTATCCTCTCTCCTGTCACCGGTAGAATATCCTAACTGTGAGATTTCAGCCTCGACAATGGTCCTTCATGGTAGAAGTAGTAAGATGCACATTGACATGGGCTGAGGAAGACCCGCAAAGATCATTGACTCCTTACGCAAACAATGTGAAACCTGCTACCACAGGAAGTGACCGAGGTAAATAGTATCGATGGACCAAGGGGAAGCTTATAGCTCATGAGTGGTGAAGGAATAGCCGGATAGTGTTAGATGAAGCAGAGTGGGAATGGGTTTGTGTGGAGCATAAACACTGGCATTGAGTGACCTGCTTCTGCATTGTAAATTCTATGATTCATTCCTTTTTCTCTCCTTGTTCTCACCTATTTTTCTCTGTCTGTGCCTACTCTCTCTCTCTTTCCTATCTGGCCCCATTTCCCCATCAGCCCCATCTTTGTCTGCCTTGCGTCTTGTCCCCGTCCTCTCAGCCCTATGACTTCTAAAGCTTATCTTCATTTACCGGTCTGTGGATGTGCTTCGGGCTACTGTACCTCTCCAGCCGCGTCTAGCCCCCATCTCCAGGCTCACACTCTGTTCTCTCCTGATCCTCCATCTGCGCGACCATTGGCAATGGTTAAAATATGAGGACAGGCTGCAAAGACCAATCTTTTATTCCTTAGGGTATAGAAGATTAAGGGATGATTTAATTGAGGTGTTTAAGGCGATTAAAGGATTTGATAGGGTAGACAAGCGATTCCCTCTGGTGGGGTAGTCCAGAGCAAGGGGGCATCACATTATAATTTGAGCCAGGCCGTTCAGGGGTGATTCCAGGAAGCAAGGGGAGTGAAAATCTGGAATTCACTCCCTCAAAAAGGTGTTGAGGCTTTGGGGTCAATTGAAACTTTCCAAACTGAGATTCTCAAATTTTTGCTAGGCAAGGGTATAGTTATAGTCCGAGTTATTACAGCACATAAGGAAGCCATCTGGCCCATCAAGTCCATGCTGGCTTGAGGTATACAGAACCCAGGTGGGTAAACAGACTTAAGATATCGATCAGCCCTGATCTATCTGGTGGAATAGGCTTTGGGAGCTGAATGGCCTCCTCCTGTTCCTATATTAATTCCTACATTCCTGAGCTTTCTATCACTGCTCCAGAGTTCACTTCCTAAATCACTCCATCTTCCAACATGCCTGGTCCCACCATCAAAATGATCTTTCCAAAACCTGTCCCTTCAGCCACCTGTTTTATCACCTTCTTCAACTCATCTCCCAACTCCTGTTTGGTATCTGATCTGCCGTGTGAAGTGTCCTGGAGCGGGTTTATTGTGATAAAGGGGATAATGATTGTCCTCTACACTTTTCGATTTCTTTCTACATCCCTCCACTTGACACGGCATTTGTAATTGTTTCATGTCACCTGAGGGGCATCACCCAGCAATTAAATCAGGGTTAGCGATGCATTCATGGAGTAATAACAGCTTGTGAACTTTTAATAGAGAACGTTCAGTGTTGTTATGACTGCTGGGACATTGTTATACCATTGTTTTGTTGACTTGGCAAAAAGGGGCCAACTTCATCTTGCCCTTCAGTAAAAAAGAAAGTAAAGAAAGGTTTTCATTTATATATCGCCTTTCACAACCTCGGGACATCTCAATGTACTTTCTAAGTGCAGGCACTGTCATCGTGGGGTAGATGTGGCAGCCAAGTTTCCAGATACTGTGACAATCACCTGATCAACTGTATTAGGTGTGAATCGACTGAGGGATAAATATTGGCAGGACACTGGGGAGAACTCCCCTGCTCTTCTTCAAGTAATGCCATGGGATACCTTGCGCCCACTTGAGAGAGCACGCAGGGCCCCGGTTTAACAGTATTCCCTCAGTACCGCATGGACTGTCAGTCCAGATTATGCGCTCAAATCTCTGGAGGTAAGGACTTGAACCCACTCAGAGGCAAGAGCCCTACTCACTAATCCCGGCCAAAAGGGACTTAGTCCCGGAGAGAGGGAGAGAAAGAAAAACGCAGGCTAAAAAAATAACCCACGCACAAAGTGTTAAATTGGAAAAGATGTTGAGCACTAGCAGTCCAAGTGGACTGAACAGTGGGAGCTTTGCTGCGTAGTGGGCTAGATTGCTGATTATCTCAGCAGCAGGCGGCTGTAATTACTGCAAGAAAATATGACTCATGAGCTGTGCATGCCCGCCTCTCTGGCTGGCTGACTGACTGGCACCAGCCTTGAAATCAGTGTGATGGATTGGTCGTTATTTCTCAGTGTTTCTCTGATTCTGCTGTAGGGTGGAGCACTGAACACAGAGAAACTGTAGCCCCCCCCAGGGCCTTGGCAGTATCCCATCCCGGCACACACAACCACTAAATCCTTTCTAGACAAGCCATAGCTTCATAATCAGGATTCCCATTGGGATTTGAAAATCTTGGATGTCAGGCGGCTTGAAGAGGTTGGAAAAGCTAAACCTTTCTTCCAGTAGTGACAATCATGGCTAACGGAATCGGAAACCATGTGGGGATTTGGGATGCTCATACTGTAGTTTAGTTAAAAACTAACATGCACGTGTTAACATATTAAAATCTACACATATATATAGCATCTTTGTCTCTGAGTCAGAAGACTATGGTTTCAAACCCCACTCCAGGAACTTGGACATATAATCTAGGCTGACATATCTGAATAGGGTACCGAGGGGTTACTGCCTTTCAGATGAGATGTTAAACCGAGGCCCCATCTGTCCTTCCAGGTGGATGTAAAAAATCGTACTCCGCTATTTTGAAAAAGAGTTGTTGTGACCAACATTCCTCAGTTAGGTAACATCACTAAAAACAGATTATCTGCCCATTTATCTCATTGATGTTTGTGAGAGCTTGCTGTGAGAAAATTGGCTGCCGCCTTAACACAGAATGATATAGCACAGATGGAGGCTATTCAACCCATCTTGCCTGTGCCAGCTCTTTGAAAGAGCTGTCCAATTAGTTCCTCCCCTCACCCCACCCTTTCCCCAGAGTCCTGCAAATTTTCCCCTTCAAGTATTTATCAAATCCCCCTTTGAAAGTTATTATTGAACCTGCTTCTACCGTTCTTTCAGCCAGTGCACTCCAGATCACAACAACTCACTGTGTGTAAAAAAAAAAAAAAAATCCTCCCCATCTCCCTTCTGGTTCCTTTGCCAATTACTTAAACATTTTTGCTGCATTACAACAGTGACTACACTTCAAAAGGAAATTAATTGGCTGTAATGCTCTTTGGGACATACTAAGGCTACGAAAGGTGCTGTATAAATGCAAGTTCTTTCTTTCTAATATAATGGCCATTTATCTTGGTGCCTTGTGCTTTCAGTCTGTGTGCCAGAAGTTTCAGCACACATCAGGTAAAAGAAAACCACTCACTAACATCTGGTGCTGTGTGGCTCATGTAAGTCTCGATGCCAACTGCTGTGTAGGCAGTTCTGTAATATTGTAAGTTGGACCAATTTTATGCCCACTCGCAATTGAGCTAAGCTGGCACACATCCTTCTAGCATCCTAGGGCTAATGTACAGAGGGAAACGGAGGTTGGCTTGGGACCAGGATCTGCTGAAATTCGATCAGTGACTGCCAACGTAACTTCTGACCACATCCATCCACCCCACCTGCCAACCACACCATGCAAAATATTTGCTTAAACTGTTTGAGTGTGAACGTGCATTAGTTTGACTTAAGTGCAAACACAGTACCTGATTCATGCTCACACAACCTTTCAGACCTTTCTCCCTTTCATTGATATGATTTTTGCTCGTGCTGCACTGAAATTTATGAAAGGGAAATCGTGTTTGACAAATCAGTCGGGGGTTTTTTTTGAGATGGTAACTAACAGGGTGAATAAGGGGGAAGCAAGTGTTTGTATTTTCGAAATGCATTTGATAACAGCCGCACAAGAGGTTATTACACAAAATTAGGGTTCATGGATTTTTAGGTCATATATTATTCTGGACTGAGGTTTGGTTAATGGGTAGAAAACAGAGAATAGGAATCACTGGGTCATTTTTGGGTTAGCAGGCTCCAGTTGGTGGGACACTGCATGGGTCAGCACTGGGGTCTCAGCTTTTAAAATCTATATCATTGACTTAGATAAAAGGACAGAGTGCAATGTATCCAAGTTCACTGATGATACAAAATTAGATGAGAAAGTAAGCTGTGAAGAGGCTGTAAGAGGATTTAGGCAGGGTAGATAGACAGACAAGGACATGGCAAGTGCAATATAATGTGGAGAAATATGAAGTTTGGTGGGAGAATAGGAAGGCAGAATATTTTTTAAGTGGAGAGAGACTGGGGAAGGTTGGTATTCAGAGGGATTTGGGTGCTCTTGTACATGAATCACAAAATGTTAACATGCAGGTACAGCAAGCAATTGGAAAGTAAATGATAAGTTAGCCTTTTTTACAAAGGAGTGGAATATAAAAGTAAAGAAGTCTTAGTATAATTGTACAGCACCTTTTGTGAGACCACACCTGAGGTACTGTGTCCAGTTTTTATCTCCTTACCTAAGGAAGGACACACTTGTCTTGGAGGAAGCGCAATGATTCCTGGGATGACGGGGTTACCCATGAGGACAGATTGAGTAGACTATCCCTAGCGTTTAGAAAGAATAGGAAGTGACTGCATTGAAATAGATAAAAGCGGAGGCGGCCTGACAGGGTAGATTCTGGGAGGATGTTTCTCCTGGCAAGAACTAAAGGTCACAGTTTCAGAATAAGAGGTCAGCCATTTTGGTTTGAGATAAGGAGAAATTTCTTAACTCAGGTGGTTGTGAACCTTTGGAACTCTCTAGCCCAGAAGTCAGAGATTGATAGATTTTTGGATACAAGGGGAATCAAGCGACGTCGGGATCGTGTGATAGGTATAGCTGATGTAGAATAGTGTGATAGGTATAGCTGAGGGATGTGGGGATAGTTTGACAGGTATAGCTGAGATAGAACATCAGCCAAGTTATTGGATAGCGGAGCAGGCGAGAGGAGCTGAAGGGCCTATTCTTGCTCCTATTTCTTATGTTCGCATTGTGTTCTTATGAACTTTACTCTCTTGTTCCTCCAGAGAATTAAGGGTTCTGTCCTATACACTTCTTCCCATATCCTCACTGTCTGAAGATCAAACTCAATGCATTAACTCATTATAAATATAAATGGCCAGGTTTTGCTGCCGTGATTACAATGATTTTAACAGCCATTATTTGCCATTATTAATGCGTAAACTGTCCAGCCGCAGGTAGATGAAGGAATGCGCTGTGAGTTTTACATCACCATAGGGTTGTTGGACAATTTCTGCTGCTCTGCTGTTAGCCTTGCGTAAATAACAGCTCACCCTCAACCACACTGTGTCTGTTAATTTGTGCCTTACTTATCGATTAAATTCACCACTTAAAAAAAATAGGGCTGGAACTTAGCTGAGCAAGAACCCTTCTAATGGTGGGAATTATGTGCCTGCAATATCACTCAATCTCTCTGATTCAGAAAAGGAAAAATTGAAACTGTAGTGACTCATTCCCGCAGCTAGTAAATTGTTGGTAGAGATTTTTTAAAAAATAGTTTAACATTTTAATTTTTCTTTGCTAACTTTTCCTTTGTCTTTTTTTTTCTCTCTTCTTAAATGCAGTCTTTCCTTCTGTCTCTTTATTTCACTTTCTGGACCTGATTTGACGCTAACATCTTATTTCCTTCCTTATCATTCGTCTATTTCTATATCAATTGTTAAATCTGGGGGGTTAAGGAGATACACTGTTGGCTTTCTGCTCCAGTGGGGATAGTCCCAAAACCTCACTGAACTTTCCTCATAACACTGTAGTTTTCCAATTGGTGGAACCTGTACAAGGAGATTAAAGTGTCTATGCCTTTAATGTCCTTTCATCAATGGGGAATCCAACACTTCACGCTATTCTCTTTAACTAAGGCCTGACCAATGGCCGGGATTTTCCGGCCCTGCCAGGGTGGGATCGGCCTCTGGGGATGCGGCGGACCAGCCAAAGACCCATTGACGTTCGGCACAACCAGAAGATCCGGGCAGTGGGCGGGGCCAGGAAATCCCGGCCAATGTCTCAAGTGGCTGGAGTATTGGGCGTATGTTGTGACAGTCAACACAGACAATCGTTGACATAGAAATTTATAACGGGCATCTTTGCTTAGTTATTAGGCTGTGGGCAGCCTTGTTAAGAGAAGCATTTATTACCTGTCCCAAGCTGGTGTAAAAGCAGTAATTGGGGAAGACAGTGATGTAGCGGTTATGTCACTGGGCTAGTAATCCAGAGGCTCAGGCTAATGCTCCGAGGACATGAACTCAAATTCCACCAGTGCAGCTGGTGGAATTTAAAGTCCATTGATCAACCTGAAATTGAAATCTAGTCTCAGAATGGTGACCATGGAACTATCATCGATCGATTGTCATTAAAAAAAAAACCCATCTGGTTCACTAATGGCCTGGAGAGAGAGGGAAATCTGCCATTTTTAACCTGGTCTGGCCTACATGTGACTCCAGACCCACAGCAATGTGATTGACTCTTAACTGCCCTCTGGAAATGGTCTAGCAAGACACTCGGTTCAAGGGCAGTTAGGGATGGGCAACAAATGCTGGCCTTGCCAGTGATGCCCACATCCCATGAAAGAATGAAGAAATAACGCCAGCCACATAGGAGACAACCATAGATTAGCTCATGTAGTAGGCGGCTGGTTCCTTTAACCATCATCACCAGTAAAATGTGACAACAGAAAGTAAGATTTATGGACAGGAATTGTATAGTATTTTTTAGCATATGAAGAAAAATAGATATATGTGAACTTTCACTCCACATTAAAAAAATGCAGGAGAATGGGCGGAAAGATCAGGGTGAGTGGGATGAATTTCTGGCACAGGCAAGATGTGCTGCATGGCCCTGTGATTTGTAGAGTTTTAAATGTTCACTCAGTAACGGCATAGCTTTCAGGCTAGTGTAAAAGGGAGGATTCTTAATAAAATTTGTATCTGGAAGTTATAAATATATCTTGTTAAATATCATGGCTAAACATATTTTGTACTTTCACCTGCAGCCAATCAGCTCAGCACCAGATTGAGTTGCTTCTGAAGCTGATTCATTCAGGTTCAAATCCACGGACCAGCATTAGGAATGTTTTTTAACTAGCAGAATGGTTGAAAATTTATATTTAAAAAGTTCAACCTGTTTTAATGTTTTAAATATGGGATGCGTTGTTTCTATACATTTATTTTTAAAGATGTAAAATGTAGGAAAAAAAGCACAGCACACATAAATAAAACAATAGATTTCCTGACCTTAGTTTAAATGTTTTTGTTTAAAAAAGTAACATTGAGATTGAGATCAAAGTAGAGCAGTTGCTGAACTAAGAGAAATTGTGCTCTGATACAGAGAGTAGCAGGTCGCTTTACTGAGGTTGATGCAGAACTTGGAATGTGTACAGAGATAGAATGGTTATGTTACTGGAGCATTAATTCAGGGGCAAGGTCAAATTATCTGGAGGGATGGGGCAGAATTGCGGGTAGGCGTGTGCTGGACCCAATCGGGTTTAAATTCGCACGAGATGATGTCAGGCGAGCGTGCTGATGTCACACCGCACCCCTTCAGGTTGGTGGGCGTGCGCAGGTGTCAGAGCCGCGCCCGCCGTCATTTAAAAGGCCACTTAAGGCCATTAAAAAGGCAATTGTTCACCATTTTTACGTTGCCCGTGTGATATCGCGCTGGTCGCACGGGCAAAATGGGCAGGCGGGCAACCCACTTTTTGCAAAACCTCACCCAAGGGCAGGATAAAAAGGGTCAGCAGTATTGCCAGCGTGAGTAATGAGGAGTTTAAGAGAGAGTTTGCTGCTGGTTGCTTGCTTGAACTTGACAGCTTCATCTCTGTTCTGAGCTTCATTCTTAGCATTTCCAGGCTTCAGTTCAGGACTCATTGGTGTCTCCAAGGCATCCAGAGATTTTTGACTGTGTGGACCCTTCCAGGTATCAGACAGCCTTCTGTAACCTGGTAATGGGGATTGTGGTCTCCGCTGGAGGCACCTCCTCCTCTGAGGAAGAGAGGGGTTGAAGGGAGAGGAGGCCAGGGGTCCCAGTGCAGCTTCCAGGGGACTGACCTGTGGGAGGAGAGGCGCAGGCACAAGGGGCACAGGGCCAGCAGGGAGCCCAAGGCGGAAGGGCCGCAGAAGACGCCACTATCCTGCTGCCAGGGTATACAGGTGGCGAAGCAGCTACCTCAATATGTCTGAGGTGCAGTGCCAAAGGAGGCTCCACCTCTCCAGGGAGACTGTGACCTCCATTTGTCATATGATTGGACCTGAGATCAGCTCTGACTTTGTGGGTGGACACCCCATGGGTCACAGTGGCCCTCAACTTTCTATGCCTCCGGCTCTTCCCAGGGCTCAGTGGGGGATCTGTGTGGAGTCTCCCAATCAGCTGTCCACAATTGCATCAAACTGCTGACAGAAGCTCTGTTCAGGTGGGTACTGACCTTTATTCATTTCTGTACAGACGAGGCCAGCCAGGCTGAGCGAGCCAGAGGCTTTGCAGCGATTGCTGGCTTCCCCCATGTCCAGGGTGCTATAGACTGCACACGTTGCTATCAAGGCGCCAGCGGGTGAGCCCGGTGCCTTCATCAACAGGAAGGGATTCCACTCCATGAACGTCCAGATAGTGTGTGATCACAGGATGCTGATTCTGCAAGTCTGTGCAAGGTCCCATGGCGCTTACATCCTGAGATACTCCCAGGTGTCGAGGCTCTTCAGTGCTCCAGCCCGACTGGATGGATGGCTGTTGGGTGACACGGGCTATCTGTTGAAGAGATGGCTCATGATGCCTCTCCGCCATCCAAGAACAGAGGCAGAGAAGCGTTACAATACGAGTCATGCCTCCACAAGGGGGCTGGGTGGAGAGGACCATAGGTCTTCTCAAGATGCGCTTCTGATGCCTGGACCATTCAGGGGGTGCACTACAATACCCCCCAGAGCGGGTGTCACTGATAGTGCTTGCATGCTGCGCTCTCCACAATCTGGCACTGGCAAGGGGGGACCCACTGGAGGAAGAGGATTTTGAGGCAGCTCCTCAGGCCACAGAGGCTGAGTCCAGTAGTGAGTCAGATGAGGAGCACGGTGAGGAGAACGCTGAGGGCATAGAGCCAGACCTTTGTATCCTTCAGGGAGGCAGGGACACCAGGGACACCTCGATCCAATGCTCCTTTAGCTAGGCTGCCAAAGATGTGCTTCCACCTCACGCCAGGGCTGCCACCTCCATCCCGGGTTCTGAAATCACCCTTACATTTGAACCCAAAGTCCACTCAGTGCCTGTGCAATAAGTTTTAGAGCCACTCATGTCCAGCATTACATACTGGCGTACCCCGCACCAAGAAAATAGGTGAAGCATACTCAGGCCATTGAGACAAAAGCAACATTTTTACAATTTTGACACTCACAACAAATGAACATTACCATACCTGGTGTTAATGCCCTCACCAGAAAACATATAAACAAAACATGGCAGAACAGAAGATCACCAGTGAACAGTCCCTCTTGTGTTCATGGTGCCTTAAACTTAAACGTTTGGTGCTACGTCTCAGTTCTACCCCCTCACTGGCAGCAGCACTGGAGACTGCCTGCTGACTCTGCCGTCCTGTTGACCTTAATGACCTTGGCAGTCGTCCTCTGGCCAGTGGAGCCAGTGCTGGCCTAACCTGGGAGGGAATGGCCAGTGCCACGGCTGCCATCTCCCCAGTCACCGCAGCCTCATCAGATTCAGAGGGTCGGAGGAGCTGTCGCTGTCATCCAGGCCACCCTGAGAGGAGCCCACAGAGACGACTAGCAGGTCATGCGCCAACTTGAGGTCACTCTGGACTTCCCTGCTCACCATTCCCTGGGCACTGAGCCGGGATACTGGGTGCCTCATCCATCCCCCACACTGACACTGACCACCTGAGGTCATTGCCTACGTGAGGGCTTGCAGGTCCGAGTGCAACCCCAGGAAACTTGATTCTGTCCCTGGAGCTGCCTCTCCATGAGAGTTGCCAATCTCTCAGTGGAGGAGGCAGTGCGCTCGGTGATAGGGGTCAAAGCAGTGCTAATGGTCCACATGCACTCCTCCACAACAGAGACCATGGCACGCATACCCTCATGGATCTCTGCCAGATCCTCCCGCACATCCCACTGGACATCCAGCATCTGCTGCCTAATGGACAATTCCAGAGGCTCATCATCTGCCTTCGGCTCAGCATCGTCTTGGTCTCCAGCACTGCTCCGACTGCTGGCGCCCTGGGCACTCTCTGCCTCTGCCTGCACCTCAAGTGAGTGTGAAGTGCCCTTACCTCTGTTCACCAACATTCTAGCTGACGATTTAACACTCACCAAGGTGCTGGTATCTGCACTGGTGCCTGGTTCAGAGAGCGGGTGTGAGGCAGGTGCATCTGAAGCCAAGTGATCCTCTGGCGTGAAGGGTGGCTCTTCGGGGTCCTGCATATGAATGCGTGCTAGTGGATCGAAGGGAGAAGGACATGTCGTTAGTTTAAGTCATCACACTGTCACTGTGCATGCCAGGCACCCTGGTGAGACAATGGAGATCTGCACCATGGTGCTATCATCTTTCAATGATCAATGGGGACTCCAGGTTTGAGGCTCCCATCAATGATGGGGCTACACAAGAATGTTTGCACAATCTGACACTCTCAGCTCTGTGCACTGCACTCTTACCTTCATCAGAGACCCCTGCCTCTTCACGACCGGCTGAACAAGGTGGGTGGCAGGTCTCCAGCGTCCATTTCAAACCTCGTCATGATTAGGGGGGTTTGAGGGGCCTCTGCCTGCCCTTGACCTCTTGATGTTGTTATGGCTCCTCGTCTCCTGAAAGGCCAGAGGAGCATTGATTAGTCCACTCTCTACCTACAGCACCATTGCAGCCTGGCCAACCCCACCTGAGGAACACCTGGCAGGGCATATCCGAGCCGTGGCCCTCGAGCCGCAGGGCACTCAGGCCAAGCAGCCAGGGCTCACCCCCTTGGCCAGCTCCGGTGCCATTGACAGTTGGCACTCAGACTCTAACACCCCTGAGCTCCACAGGAGGACGGCCAGTCCTTAACACTTCTCCACACTGATCCGTGCCAACACGGTACTCACCCTTGCTGAGCGTAGCAGGTTGCTGAACCTTTTGCGGCGCTGCACCCATGGGCGCCTCACAATGTCGTGGCTGCCGACCTCGGCTGCCACCTCCTCCCAAGCATTTTTAGGTCTGATGCAGTGATCTCCTCCTGCCATCCCTGGAAATGAGGGTGTCCCACCTACACCTACCTCCTCCACGAGGACCACGAGGCCCTCGTCTGAGAAACGGAGGGCCGAGTGCCCACCCGACATGCCCTCCCGCCTGACATCTCCAGCTGCTGGCGAGGCCATTGCTCCAGTCTCCAGACCACAGAAAGATTCTCCTCTGGCAGCCTTCAGGGAGCTGCAGACAGTAACTCACCCACCGAGCCCAAAAAGCCTGTCCACCATCTACAAGGCACAAGCGAGGAGTGTGATGGAATATTCTCCACTTGCCAGGATGAGTGCAGCTCCAACAACAGTGAAGAACCAAAATGCCACCCAGGTACAAATATCCTGCTTGATTGGCACTCCATCCACCACCTTCAACGTTAACTCCCTTCAGCACCAATGCAGTGGCCGCAGTGTGTGTCACATACATCATGCACTGCAACAACTCACCAAGGCTCCTTTGATAGCGCCTTTTAAACCTGTGGCCTCTACCTCCTAGGAGGGCGAAGGAACATGGGAGCACCACCAACTGCAAACTCCCCTCCCAGCGATACATCCCGACTTGGAGCTGCATCGCTGACCCTTCACTGTCGCTGGTCACTGGGACTCCCTCCCTAACAGCACTGTGGGTGTACCTACATCACATGGACTGCAGCGGTTCAAGAAGGCAGCTCACCACCACCTTCTCAAGGGCAACTAGGATGAGCAATGAAAATGCTGGCCCAAACAGCGACACCCACACCCCAGGAAAGATACAAACATTTTTGATGTGAGTTTGGAGTGTAGAAAGTTCACTTACCCTAGCGGAGCAGATGAGATCATTCACCCGTTTCCTGCAGCACTGCAGGGTGCCCTCTTTTGGACCCCGCAGGCACTGACAACCCTGGCTGCTCCCACGCTGCTGTGGTCAGACGGGAGGGCCTCCTACTCCCGTCCCTCGGAAAGAGGACCTTTCCGCAATGGCCTGGAGGAGAATCTCCAAGGAGGCCTCGCTGTAGCCTTGTTGCCTTCAACTCGTCATTTTCAGTCTCTGAAGGTCCAGGTGAGATGAGTGAATGGCTGCCCAGGTGCCTTTTAACTATGGCACCCAGAAATGATGGTGGGATGGGCTCTCACCATTGGACTTAGCCCCAGAGTGGAATATTCCGGCCTGTGAGTCAACCAGTCCCATTGAAACTCTGTCTCTATCATGAGGGATTCCAGTTTCCACCTTCGAAGATCTAGTTTTGGAATTCTCTCCAAAAGTTGCTCCAACTCAGACTGCCTTAACTATGACCCACCTCGCAGAGTTTCAATCTCGCTTCCCGAGACTTATCCTGATGTCTGCACCCAGCACCAACTCACGGGCACAACTTCAGCTCTTCAGCTGCACCGAGCAGAACACTACTGCTCCAAAGGGTTACCTTTTCCCCAACAACCCGCAGTATGGAACCACCAACCTTCCACTGCCTTCTTAGATCTTCAGGGCTTCACCCGAGCTCCCATTACTTAACGTCTGCCAACTGCAGCCCTTTTTCTTTTGGAGCCTCTTTCTCTGCTCCTCTCTCTTTCTTCTTAACTGCAGCCTCTCCTTGTGCCCTAGACTTATGTTTGGACCTCTCGCTGCCCCTCTCCCTACCCCTCTCCCTACCCCTCTCCCTACCCCTCTCCCTACCCCTCTCCCTGCCCCTCTCCCTGCCCCTCTCCCTACCCCTCTCCCTACCCCTCTCCCTACCCCTCTCCCTACCCCTCTCCCTGCCCCTCTCCCTGCCCCTCTCCATGCCCCTCTCCCTGTCGCCTGCCTGGGGCTCTTCTCTGAATGTGGTGCCCCACTCCTTGCCACATGACCCCATTTTTTGCACTGTTTTCTCTTTGCCCTGGTGCAATGGGCCCTGGTCCTGGGCCCGAAGGACTTCAAATGCTGTACTGCGCATGCTCAGCCTGTTCCCAGTCCGTACATGTGTGGAACCTCCTGGAGCTTGTCAGGGTTTGGAGTTCCCAGGCCCCGCTTGGCGACGAGGTAAGTCTGGATTTCATAACACTTCCTTTGTGCTGGTATGACTCCAACCGGTGGAGAGTTTTCCCCCTGATTTTCATTGACTTCAATTTCACTAGGGCTCCTTGGTGCAGCATGACCTGGATAAGACCTGGCTGATAAGCGGTAGGTAACTTTTGTGTCACACAAGTTCCAGGCCACGTCCACCTCCAAGGGAGAAAGCCTAACTAGCTCACCTCAGCATTCAGTGGCATTGCCATTGTTCAACCCCACACCATCAACATCCCACGGGGGTTAACGTGGACCAGAAACTGAGCTGGACAAACTGTATAAATACTGTGGCAATTAGAGCAGGTCGGAGGCTGGGAACTCACCTCCAGAATATCAAACGCCTGCCCACCATCTTGGCACAGGTCAGGATTGTGATGGAATACTTCCACTGGCCTCAATAATTGTAGCTTCAACAGTAGTCAATAAGCTCAGCACCATCCAGGATAACCCCTCCTCCTCCTCCTTCAGGTACCCTGCCCTAAGCGGGCATTGGTGACCCTGGACTTCTATTGGATTGGTCCACGGTTATGTCAGGCAAAGTACTGCAGTGGTTTGCTGTTGCCTTCTGCAGTATGGCTGACCAGGAAACTTTCCACTCTTACCACCTGCCACCGAGCGTATTGGAAGGATTCACGGGCTGATACCCAGCCTGTTTGGCTGTGTTATGAAAGCACCTTCCTTGGCCATCAAGTCCTGGAGTGGGACTTGAACCCAGATCTTCTGGCCAGAGGTAGGGACATTACCACTGCATCACAAGACATCCTTAGGACAACCCCATCTATCACTTTAAACGTTCAATCCCTCCATTATTGATTCAATGCGGTTTCAGTGTGTACCACCTACAAGATGGACTGTATCACCTCCAAACTCACGATCTCTAGACTTAGGGGAAGAAGGGCAGTGGATTCATGGGAACGCCAGCACCTGCAAGTTCCTCTCCAAGTCACACACCATCCTGACTTGGAATTATATGGCTGTTCCTTCAATGGCTCTCCTCCACAAACAGCATTGTGGGTGTACCTACACCCCATGGACTGCAGTGATTCAAGAAGGAGGCTCACCATTGCCTTCTCAAGAGATTTTAGGGTAGGCATATATTGCTGGCCTAGCCAGAGATGCCTGCATCCCGCGACTGGATAAAATAATACGAGTAATAACTTGACTGATGATTAACTGGGTGAGCACAAGAACTTAAAAGGTTGGATTTTTCTTTCAGCACAAAAAGAAATATATTAGAAACATGGAAAATAGAAGCAGGAGGAGGTCATTCAGCCCTTCCAGCCTGCTCCACCCTCAGTATGATCATGGCTGATCCTCTATCTCAACAGCATTCTCTCTCCCCATAGAGTCGAGAGATCTATCCATTTCCTCCTTGGCCTCCACAGCCTCTGTGGTAGAGAATTCCACAGGTTCACCACCCTCTGGGTGAAGAAGTTTCTCCTCATCTCAGTCCTAAATGGTCTACCCTGTATCCTGAGACTGTGACCCCTTGTTCTAGACACCCCAGCCAGAGGAAACATCTTCCCTGCATCCAGTCTGTCCGGCCCTGTCAGAATTTTATACGTTTCAATGAGATCCCCTCATTCTTCTAAACTTCAGTGAATACAGGGCCTAGTCGGCCCAATCTCTCCTCATACGACAACCCTGCCATCCCAGGAATCCATCTGGTGAACATTTGCTGCACTCCCTCTATGGCAAGTATATCCTTTATTAGGTAAGGAGACCAAAACTGCACACAATACTCCAGGTGTGGTCTCACCAAGGCCCTGTACAGCTGCAGTAAGACAGCTTTGCTCCTGTACTCAAGTCCTCTTGCAATGAAGGCCAACATACCATTTAGCTTCTTAACTGCTTGCTGCACCTGCATGCTTGCTTTCAGTGATTGGTGTACAAGGACACCCAGGTCCCTTTGTACATCAACATTTCCCAATCTATCACCATTTAAATTATACTGTCATTCTGTTTTTCCTACCGAAGTGGATAATTTCACACTTATCCATGCTATCCTGCATCTGCCATGTATTTGCCCACTCACTCAACCTGCCTAAATCGCCTTGAATCCTCTTAACATCCTCCTCACCGCTCACATTCCCACCTAGTCTCACGTTGTCAGCAAACGTGAAAATATCACATTTGGTTCCCTCATCCAAATCATTGATATATATTGTGAATAGCTGGGGACCAAGCACTGATCCCTGTGGTACCCCACTAGTCACCACCTGCCACTCCGAAAAAGACCCATTTATTCCTACTTTCTGTTCCCTGTCTGATAACCAATTCTCAATCAAAATATATCACCCCAATCCCATATGCTTTAATTTTATACACACACCTCTTATGTGGAACTTTACCAAAAACTTTCTGAAAATCCAAATACACCACATCCACTGATTCTCCCTTATCTATTCTGCTAGTTACGTCCTCAAAAAACTCCAGTAGGTTTGTCAAACATGATTTCCCTTTCATAAATCCATCTTGATTTTGTCTAATCGTGCTGATCTTCTCGAAGTGTCCTTTATAATAAACACTAGCATTTTCCCTACTATTGATGTTAGGCTAACCAGTCCATAATTACCTGTTTTCTCCCCCCCTCCTTTCTTAAATAGTAGGCTTACATTTGCCACCCTCCAATCTGCCGGGACTGTTCCAGAATCTATAGAATTTTGGAAAATGACAACCAAATCATCCACTATTTCCATGGCCACTTCCTTTAGTAGCCTGGGATGTAGATTATCAGCCCTTGGGGATTTATCAGCTTTCAGTCCCATTAATTTCTTCAGCACTTTGTTTATTAATACTAATTTCCTTCAATTCCTCCTTCTCACTAGACCCATGGTTCCCTATTATTTCTGGGAAGTTATTTGTGCCTTCCTCTGTGAAGACAGAGCTAAAGTAGTTGTTTAATTGCTCTGCCATTTCCTTGTTTTCTCTTGTAAATTCTCCCTTTTCAGATGGTAAAGGACCTCCATTTGTCTTCACTAGTCTTTTTCTTTTTACATACTTATAGAAGCTTTTACAGTCCGTTATGTTCCTTGCAAGTTTACCCTCATACTCTATTTTTCTCTCTTAATCAATCTCTTGATCCATCTTTGCTGAATTCTAAACTGTTCCCAGTCCTCAGCAGAGAGTCAGGGTAAATGGGTCTTTTTCTGGATGGCAAGCTGTAACTAGTGGGGTGCCACAGGGTTCAGTCCTTGGGCCCCAACTATTTACAATCTTTATTAATGACTTGGATTCAGGGATAGAAGGTACTATAGGTAAATTTGCAGATGACACCAAAATAGGTGGGAAAGTAAGTTGCAAGGAAGAAATAAGAAATTTACAAATGGATATGGGCAGGTTAGGTGAATGGGCCAAAATTTGGCAGATGGAGTTTAACGTGGATAAGTGTGAGGTTATCCATTTTGGTCGGAAGAATAAAAAGGCGACTTATTATTTAAATGGAGAGAAACTTCAGAATACTTCAGTGCAGAGGGATCTGGGTGTCCTCGTGCATGAATCGCTGAAAGCTAGTGTGCAGGTACAGCAGGTAATAAGGAAGGCAAAAGGAATTTTGGCATTTATTGCTAAAGGAATAGAGTATAAAAATAGGGAAGTGTTGTTGCAACTGTACAAGGCATTGGTGAGACTGCACCTGGAGTACTGTGCACAGGTTTGGTCCCCTTACTTGAGGAAGGATGTATTTGCATTAGAGGCGGTTCAGAGGAGGTTCACTAGATTGATTCCAGAGATGCGGGGCTTGTCTTATGAGGAGAGATTGAGCAGTTTAGGCCTATACTCGCTAGAGTTTAGAAGGATGAGAGGAGATCTAATTGAGGTATATAAGATGCGAAAGGGGATAGACAAAGTAGACGTGGAGCGGATGTTTCCCCTTCTGGGGCATTCTAGAACAAGAGGCCATAGTTTAAGGCTAAGGGGTGGTAGATTTAAATCAGAGATGAGGAGGAATTACTTTTCTCAAAGGGTCGTGAATCTATGGAATTCACTACCTCAGAGTGCAGTAGATATACTGAATAAATTTAAGGAGGAGATAGACAGATTTTTAATTAGTAATGGGTTGAAAGGTTATGGGGAGAGGGCGGGAAATTGGAGTTGAGGCCAAAATGAGATCAGCCATGATCGTAATGAATGGTGAGACAGGCTCGAGGGGCTGAATTACCTACTCCTGCTCCTAGTTCTTATGTTCTTATGTTCTCAGGCTAGCTACTTTTTCTAGCAACTTTATATGACTCCTCTTTGGATCAAATGCTATCCTTAATTTCTTTTGTTAGCTTTTCCTGTTGTGTTTTTGCACCAGAAAGGAATATATAACTTGCAACACATACATACATTCATTCCTTAAATATTAGCCATTGCTTATCCCCTGTCATGCCTTTTAATGAAGTTCCCCAATCTATCTTAGCCTACTCATGTCTCATATCTTCATAGTTTCCTTTGTTTAGACTTAGGACCCTAGTTTCGGATTGGACTACATCACTTTCTAATCTAATGAAGAATTCTTTCATGTTATGGTCACTGTTCCCTAAAGGACCCTGCACAACAAGATTATTAGTTAACCCCTTCTCATTGCAAAATATTATATTCAGGATAACCTGTTCCCTAGTTTGTTCCTCGATATACTGGTCTGAAAAAACATCTCTTACACACTCCAGGAATTCATCCACCACAGTATTACTGTTAATTTAGTTTGCCCAGTCTGTGTGTAGGTTAAAGTCACCCATGATTACTGTAGCACTATTGTTACATGCATCTCTAATTTCCTGTTTAATGTCATCCCCTACCTTATCACTGCTGTTTGGAGGCCTATAGACAAGTCCCACTAATGTTTTCCACCCCTTGTTGCTTCTTAGTTCCACCCAGTCTGATTCTACATCTAGATTTTCTAAGCCAATATCCTCTCACTATTGCATTGATTTCATCCTTAACTAACAACGCCATGCTGCCTCCTTATCTTTTTTGCCTGTCCATCCTAAATATCGAATACTCTTGGATATTCAGTTCCCAGCCTTGGTCATCCTGCAGCCATGTCTCCATAATTGCAGTCATATCGCAACTGTTTGCATCTATTTGTGCTGTTAATTTGCCTACATTATTGTGAGTGCTCCGTGCATTCAGATACAGTGCCTTTAGACTTGTCTTTTTACACATCTTTTTGTTGTATTATGGCCCTATTTGCTGCTAGCCCTTGTCTCCTCTGCCTTCTACTTTTGCTTTCTATTTTTCTGTCTTTCATTTCTATCTTTGTTTCCCTCTCTTGTGTCTCCCCACTCAGATTCCGATCCCTCTGCCACTCTAGTTTAAACCCTCCCCCACAGGACTAGCGAATACCCCTGCGAGGATATTGGGCCTGTGTGGGTGCAACCTGTCCAGCTTGTGCAGGTCCCACCTTCCCCAGAATCGGTCCCAATGCCTCAGGAATCCAAATCCCTCCCTCCAACACCATCTCTCCAGCCACGCATTCATCCAGTCTATTCTCCCAGTCCTGATCTGATCAGCATGTGGCACTGGGAGTAATCCTGAGATTACTATCTTTGAAGTCTTGCTTTTTAATTTATTTCCTAGCTCCCTATATTCTGCTCTCGGGACCTCATCCCTCTTTTTACCGATATGGACCTCTGGCTGTTCACCCTCCCCCTTCAGAATGTCCTGCAGCCGCTTAGTGACATCCTTGACCCTGGCACCAGGGAGGCAACCTGGTGTCATGTCTGCATTTATATAGCTCCTTTCTTGTCCTCAGAATATTTCAGAGTGCTTTGCAGCCAATCCAGGATGATGGAGGTGCAGTATAATGTAAGAAACATGTTAGTCCATTTGTGCATTGCAAGGTGCCACACACACAACTGATGACCAAATGATCTCTTTTTTAAGCATTTAATATTGCACCAGTATGGCACCAGGGAGAATCCCCCTGCCCACATTCAAATTTTGCATCCACTTGAGAGGACAGATGCGGCCTTTGTTTAACATCGCACCTCCGGCACGGCAGCACTCCCTCAGCACTGCACTGAAGTGTCAGCCTCGATTTACTGCTCAGGTTTCTGAAGTGGGACCTGAATTCATAACCTTCAGGCTTAGGCACTGAGCCACAGCTGTCACACTGGGGAGGCAGTAATGTAGTGCTAATGTCACTAGACTAGTAATTCAGAATCTAGGTAATAGTAACCATGGCCAGAGGTTTACACTCTCCCGCTGGTGGGTTTTTAGGCGGGGGTGGGGGGGGCAGGGGTGAGAGTGAAATTGAAGGAACAGGATTCCCTCCAGGCTCCTGCCTGCCCTGACTACACTGGGGAGGGCAAGGCCTCAGACTGGAAGTTGGCTCTTGCCCCAATTGAGGCCCTTATTGAGGGCCATTTCCTGCCCAGTCTCCATTTTTAAGCTGAACCCTTGAACCTACCTGGGCCTCCGGCGCCTGGACTCAGGTTCCGATGTCCTTCTGCATTTCTTCTTCTGTCCACTGCAGCGCTGTCACTACAGGGGCTGCGGAGCCGCTGGCCAATCAGCCCAGCCTGCCACCACGTAATGTTCATTTGGGTGCGAAATGACTGCAGGGCACCCGGAGTCGCCGGCTCTTTGGGTGGCAGGAAGCGAGACCCTCGCCATCCGAAAAATTTGAGGCCCATGAAACCATTGTCAATTGTCATTAAAAACCCATCTGGTTCACCAATGCCCATTCAGGGAAGGAAATCTGCCATCCTTACCAGGCCTGGCCTACATGTGACTCCAGACCCCACAGCAATGTGGCTGGCTCTTAAACGCCCTCTGAAATGGCCGAGCAAAGCCACTCAGTTGTATCAAACCGCTAGGAAGTCTTAAAAAAAAAAGGAATGAAACTGCACTGACCACCCAGCATCGACCTAGGCACTGGAAACGACAGTGATAAACCCAGCCTGCTGACCCTGCAAAGTCTTTCTTACCAACATCTGAGGGCTTGTCCCACAGGCTGACATAGTCATACTCAAGAATCGGCTACAAGCACTGGATACTGCAAAGGCTTTGGGCCCTGACAACATTCCGGTAATAGTACTGAAGACTTGTGCTCCAGAACTAGCTGCACCCCTGGCCAAGCTGCTCTAGTACAGTTACAACACTGGCATCTACCCAACAATGTGGATAATTGCCCAGGTATGCTCTATCCACAAAAAGCTGGACAATCCAATTACCGCCTCATCAGTCTACTCTTGAGATCATCAGCAAAGTGATGGAAGGGGTCATCAACAGTGCTATCAAACTGCATTTACTCAGAAATAACCAGCTCATTGGTGCTCAGTTTGGGTTCTGCCAGGGCCACTCAGCTCCTGACCTCATTACAGTCTTGATCCAAACATGGACAAAAGAGCTGAACTCCTGAGGGAGAGGAAGAGGGAATGGGCCAGTGTGGATTGCCAAAAAATTATGGTGTTGTAACCTAAATCATCTAGGATCAGTTATTCTTTCATTTCTGTAAATAAACTGTCAAAATCTCTTGGATCGAGCCTGAAACTCTGTACCAGCAATCTGTTGTTTGATATAAAGAGACTTAAATCATCCGAACTTAGAGCTTTTCATATTTGTTTCAGGAGTTCACTATATTCTGAGTTCGAGAGAGAGAGATCTATGTGATTCCAGGGATGGAGCTGGGAATTTAGGAGGGAGGTAAGGGACCCTGGGGTTGGAACTGGATGTTACAGAATAATAGTCTGAATGTTATGTAGTTGAGAGCCAATAGGTGTGGAGCGCATGTCTAGCAACAACAGTGATAACTTGCATTTATATAGCATCTTCAAGGAAGGTGGTGGCATAGTGGAATTGTCACTGGATTGGTAATCCAGAGACCTAGGGTAAAGCACTGGGGACTCAGGTTGAAATCCCACCACAGCAGATGGTGGAATTTGATTTCAATACAAATCTGGAATTAAAAGCCTACTGATGACCATGAAACCATTGTCGATTGTTCTAAAAGCCCATCTGGTTCACTAATGTCCTGTAGGGAAAGAAATCTGCTGTCCTTATCTGGCCTGGCCCACATGTGATGCCAGGTTCCAGCAATGTGATTGATTCCTAAATGGCCTAGTGAGCCACTCAGTTCAAAGGCAACTAGCCAATGACACCCACATCCCATGAATGAATATAAAAAAACATTTTTTTTAGTTCTTTGATACAGGAGCAATTATCAGACAACTTTTGACACTGAGTCATGTAAGGTGATATTGGACAGGTGACCAAAATCTTCGGTAAAGAGGTAGGCTTTAAGGACAGTCTTAAAAAAGGACAGAGAGGTTTAGGGAGAGAATTTCAGAGCTTAAGGTTTAGGTAGCTGAAGGCATGAATGGAGCGATAGACATCGGGGAGGCAGACAAGGGTCTAGAACTGGAGCAAGAGAGCGTGAGCCAGGAGTTAATGACACACACACAGAGTTTTGGGTGCTTAGAAATGGGGCTCAGCAAGTCAAGAACCTTGGGAATCTTCACTAATCACCTGTGTACCTACTGTTCCTTGTCCTGAACATCACAACGTTCAAATCTGTGTCTTGAATCTGGGCTCTTGATCAGATGTCACTCCAGATGTTTCCTGGGTGGGAGATTTTGGATTATTTATATAGGGTCCAGGAATTAAAAGGGCCTGCAATTCACCTTGCTCACCCCCTTTCACCCTGCACCTCATCCCGCCCCAAACACCCTCTTCCCCCGTCACCAGCGCCCGAGTTAAAATCAACCCCAGAGAGTTATCCTTCAGTCAAGGCTGGCATAGGTTCAAATTTTTTTAAAATGCAGGAACATTACTGTGTAGGTCTTGTATTTTCATAAGTATTTCTATGTCACCGTTATGTGAAGGAATGAAAAAATATAAACGGAAATACTGAAAAGTAGCTTTATTTTAATAAAAAATATTGGTGCTTCCTGGTATGTGGAAATGGGTAGGAAACATCAGAAAAACTTGCTGACAGAAAGGCCTGTTAAATAGAGGCTGTCAGAAGCATTTCAACATTCTCTCAAACTGGGAACTCACTTGAGAACCACAGAGGAATCTGCAGCAGACAGATTTTAAAAAAAGCTGAAGGTGAGGGTTGCCTTTGAATAGCAATACTTAATCATGGGGAGAATTTGGCAGATGCACCATGAAAATGCTATGTCCTTTTGTCATTTTTGCCCCTGACTTCTTTTCTCTCCTCTGTTGAAGCTGTTGACTCATCTTAGGGTACAGTTCCATGGGCTCTAGTTCTGGTACCTCACCTACTTCACACTGCTTCATGTGGGGTCTGATTGTGGGCAGGGTATCTGGAGGGCACCCACACACAACCTGCTGCTGTCCTCACTCAATGCTAAACACACAGACAAGGGCGTGCACACGCAAACGCGCACATACACACACACACACACACACACAGTCACACATTCAAACACACATGTGCGGACATGCACATAAAAGCACACATGCATGCAGTCAGTCACACAAATGCACACATGGTCATGCACACAAACACATGTGGTTATACACATAAACACAAACATGGTCATGCACACAAAAGTACAGCCACGCAAACATGCATAAAGTCACGTCCACAAACACACAAGGGGGTGATCAGGAGTAGGCAGGACTGTGGGGTTGAGGTTACAATCAGATCAACCATGATGCTATTGAACGGCGGAGCAGACTCGAGGGGTCGAGTGGCCTACTCCTGCTTCTAAATCGTATGTTTGTATATTCATATACACACTGTCCTGCACGCAAATAGATACATGTGGTTATGATCACAAACACACAAACTCACACACAGTTGTGCCTTCAAAACCCACATTGTTACAAATACACACATACAGGCATCCACCATCACCATCCCTGGGTATGTCCTGTCCCACCGGCAGGACAGGCCCAGCAGAGGTGGTGGCACAGTGGAAAACAGTCAGGAGTGGGAGTCTTCAACATTGACTCCAGACCACATGAAGTCTCATGGCATCAGGTCAAACATGGGCAAGGAAACCTCCTGCTGATTACCACATACCCCTCCCCCTTACAACTGATGTATCAGTGCTCCTCCATGTTGAACATCACTTGGAGGAAGCAGTGAGGGTGGCAAGGGCACTGAATGTACTCTGGGTATGGGAACATCTATGCCGATCACCAAGGGTGGCTCGGTAGCACCACCACAGACTGAGCTGGTCGAGCCCTAAAAGACATAGCTGCTAGACTGGGTCTGCGGCAGGTGGTGAGGGAACCAGCAAGAGAGAAAAACATACTTGACCTCATCCTCACCAGCCTGCCTGCCGCAGATGCATCTGTCCATGACAGTGTTGCTGGAGGTCACCGGTAATGGTTATTGGCTTAGTTCAAAGAGGAGAAGAGTCAATTCTCTCTTAACTCTAAATTCACTTTATTCATGTCGTTAGATCATCTACATATAGCTTATATGTCTGGTTAAATACAGGCATGCAGTTTACAGCAGGTTATACAGTTTTATACCCAAAACTAGGATCTAAACGCACACCCACTAGGTTTCTCTGACACTCCCTGAGTGGTCACAGAATATAAAAGCTAATACCCGAAAAGGAGAGCAGACGCTGGCCAGGCATTCCATTCTCTCTCTCTTGCGTCTCTACGTTGTTGACATTGGTTCTTCCACTTCCGCGATGGTTGTTCTCCGGAGTTTTCGCTGCCTCCACACCCGAAATTCTCCATTCTTATCCTGAATCTTATCTCTTCAAGCTGTGCTGTCTCTCTCCTGTTGGTTTAGGCTTGCTTGCCTAGTCTGTGGCATCTTCTTATTGGCTCTGTCCCAAGGACTTAGGTAGCATTACCTCGTTACTCCTTTTCTAAATAAGGACGTGTGCCTTATCACATTCCCTTTGTTTTCCAAGAAACTCAGCTACTTCAAACCAGTTCCAGCCAGCTCAGGCAGTGACTGGAATCAGGTTACTTCAGGTCAAAAGTTGCTTTTGCCTGTGTCAGCAGTTCGGTTGAAGCCCCTGACCAACAACAGTATTGTTAGGAGTAACCACCGCACAATCCTTGTGTAGACGAAACCCCACCTTCACATTGAGGATACCCTCCATCGTGTTGTGTGGCACTACCACCGTGCTAAGTGGGATAAATTTTGAACAGACTTAGCAACTCAAGATTGGGCATCCATGAGGCGCTGTGGACCATCAGCAGCAACAGAATTGTACTTGAACATGATCTGTAACCTCATGGCCTGGCATATCCCCCACTCTACCATTACCACCAAGCCAGGGGATCAACCCTGATTCAATGAAGAGTGCAGGAGGGAATGCCAGGAGCAGCACCAGGCATACCTAAAAATGAGGTTTCAACCTGATGAAGCTATAATACAGGACTATTTGCGCGCAAGTGATAGGCAGAGCTAAGCAATTCCACAACCAATGGATCAGATCTAAGCTCTGCAGTCCTGCCACATCCAGTCATGAATGGTGGTGGACAATTAAACAACTCACTGGAGGAGGAGGCTCCAAAAATATCCCCATTCTCAATGATGGAGGAGCCCAGCACATCTGTGCAAAAGATAAGGCTGAAGCATTCGCAACAACCTTCAGCCAGAAGTGCCGAGTGGATGATCCATCTCGGCCTCCTCCGGAGGTCCCCAGCATCACAGATGCCAGTCTCCAGCCAATTCGATTCACTCCACGTAATATCAAGAAACAGCTGAAGGCACTGGATACTGCAAAGGCTATGGGCCCTGACAATATTCCGGCAATAGTACTGAAGACTTGTGCTTCAGAACTTGCCGCGCCCCTAGCCAAGCTGTTCCAGTATAGCTACAACACTGGCATCTACCCGGCTATGTGGAAAATTGCCCAGGTATGTCCTGTACACAAAAAGCAGGACAAATTCAACCCGGCCAATTACTTCCCCATCAGTCTACTCTCCATCATCGGTAAAGTAATGGACGGGGTCATCAACAGTGCTATCAAGCGGCACTTGCTTAGCAATAACCTGCTCACTGATGCCCAGTTTGGGTTCCGCCAGGGCCACTCAGCTCCTGACCTCATTACAGCCTTGGTCCAAACATGGACAAAAGAGCTCAACTCCAGAGGTGAGGTGAGAGTGACTGCCCTTGACATCAAGGCTGCATTTGACCAAGTGTGGCATCAAGGAGCCCTAGCAAAACTGGAATCAATGGGAATTGGGGGGAAAACTCTCCACTGGTTGGAGTCATACCTAGCACAAAGGAAGATGGTTGTGGTTGTTGGAGGTCAGTCATCTCAGCTCCAGAACATCACTGCAGGAGTTCCTCAGGATAGTGTCGTCGGCCCAACCATATTCAGCTGCTTCATCAATGACCTTCCTTCCATCATAAGGTCAGAAGTGGGGAAGTTCACTGATGACTGCGCAATGTGCAGCACCATTCATGACCCCTCAGATTCTGAAGCAGCCCATGTCCAAATGCAGCAAGACCTGGACAATATCCAGGCTTGAACTGGCAAGTAACATTCGTGCCACACAAGTGCCAGGCAATGACAGCACCTTCCAAACCTGCCACCTCTACAACCTAGAAGGACAAAGACAGCAGATATTGGGCACACCACCACCTACCTGGAAGTTCCCCTCCAAGTCACTCACCATCCTGACTTGGAAATATATCTCCGTTCCTTCACTGCCGCTGGGTAAAAATCCTGGAACTCCCTCCCTAACAGCACTGTGGGTGTACACCATATGGACTGCAGCGGTTCAAGAAGGCAGCTCACCACCACCTCCTAAGGGCAGTTAGGGATGGGCAATAAATGCTGGCCCAGCCAGCGAAGCCCACACTCCTTGAATGAATTTTAAAAATGCACATAAATACACAAACACACACAGTTATATATGCACATGCGGTCATGCAGACAAATAACACACAAATGGGTGTGCTTACACACACTTTTGGGGTGTAAAACCAACGCATGGGACAGCAGTTTAGCAATGGGACAATCTGAGCCCAATCTGTGCAGGTGCTGCTCCCACTTGGAAATTAGTGGGGACCATTATTTAGGTGTCCTGTGCTCTCGAAAGACAATCTGGTGTTTCTTAACCTTGATTTAGGAGGTGTATGCCTACTTTATGTACAATGGGTGAAGACGGCAGAAACTGTGCGGGTCATTTAGACAGATTGCTCAATCTCACCGGGTAATGTGAAGGTTGGCCCCTCTCTCCTGCCATACCCCTCCCCTTCGCATGACCCTGCAGCAGCCCCCCACCCCACACAAATATTAATGAGGCTCAGGAGTTTTTTTTAATTCTTTCATGGGATGTGGGTGTTGCTGGCAGGGCCAGCATTTATTGCCCACCCTTAATTGACTTTGAGAATGTGGCTGTGAGCTTCCTTCTTGAACCGCTGCAATCCATGTGGTACATCTGGAACAGTTTGGTGCAACTGAGTGGTTTGCTAGGTCATTTCAGTGGACAGTTAAGAGTCAACCACATTGCTGTGGTTCTGCAGTCACATGTAGGTCAGACCAAGTCAGGACAGCAGAGTTCCTTCCCTAACGGACATTAGTGAACCAGATAGATTTTTAATGACACTTGATGATAGTTTCATGATCACCATTATGGAGACTAGTTTGCAATTCTAGGTTTATTCATTAATTGAACTTAAATTCCACCAGCTGCTGTGTCTTGTCTTGATATGGCGCAGCGGATGGTAAATGCTAAGCTGCTCAAATCCGAGAGGAAAACTTGAAACAGCTACCACGACTGTTTTGCAATTTGTATTTTTATTTCGAGATGCATGCCTTCAATTCAGTGAGACTTAGAGGTTTTTTTTTACAAAGCTAAATTAAACATTTATTAATAAAATAAATAATTTTAAGCACATACACAGGTCTACAAATTACTACTATGATAACTTCTAGCTCCCCTAATTAATCTGACTCCCGGTTACACCCTTGTTAAGGCAACAGTAAAAACAAAACAGATTTTAACAGATCCAGGCAAAGCACACAATACCCTGGACAGGGATTTTCACAGTGAATTCTCTCAGCTTTGGTTCCTATAGGCAGCAGCTTGGTGCATAGAGGCTGGAGGCTTTTCACCCTTATTAGATCTTAGAATCCCTTCTTCTTACACATAGCCTTCTCTCCTTTATACATATTTTCACCTTTAACTGCAAATTTAATTGATTCAATGTGTCTTTGGACTTTACCTTTCTAATAATAAAAACCTTTCATAGTACCAATTTTATCAGTACGCTTGGGAAAAATAAACACACTGGGCAGAATTTTGCCCTTAATGGGCGGGTGGGCGAAGTGGGCGCCACTGCCATTTTGAGCGGGCGGGCCAATTAAGGCCCGCCCAGCGGGCTGCCCAATGGGAAGCGCTATTTGCTTCCTGTGCTGGTGGGGGGGGGGGGGGGGGGGGGGGATTCCCCAGCTGTCAGAGTGCGTTCTTTCACGCATGCACACGAAAGAGCGCACTGCTCCCTGTGACTAATTGCTGCCTCAGGGAGAGCGCTGAAAGTTTCATAAACCTCAAAAATAGAATAATAAAAAAAATTACTAACATGTCCCCCTCATGTGACAATGTCACACGAGATGGGACATGTTAATAAATGTGCCAAAAACTTTATTAAAGATTTTTTAAATAGATATGAAACATCATCCCGCCAGTGGATGAGGTTTCATGTTTTTTCAGAAGCCCACCGGGGCTCCTGGCCTGCCCGCCAGCCTTAAGGTTGGACGGGCAGGTCCTTTAATTGGGTTAATTATCCTGTCAATGGCCTCAATTGGCCATTGACAGGTCGGCGGGCCCGCAGCTGATTTTGCTGTCCGCCCGCCTTCCTGAACATTTAAATGGGGCAGGGTGACATCGGGGGTTCTCTTCTGATACATCAAAGCCTTCAGACCAACTGTCTTTAGTTCAATTAAGTCCCCCCCGCCCCCACACACACACACACACACAGACAGACACACGCTCAGACTATCCAGACCCCATTATTCCTACTTTACGATAAATCCCAATAACATTATGAAAATTATTATATTTTCATGACAGTCTCCAGAGCATTAGGCTGGGTTTCTGGGTTACTAGTTTAGTGACATGACCACTATGCCATTGTCACTGTTAAAATGGCTGACACTAGCGTTGGAACAGGGGTTTGATTTGTAGGAAGATGTAAATACAATAAGGACTTGGGAGGAGGTGTAGAGCAAAGGGTTAAAATCAGAAGCATACCTTGGATGGTCAACCAAGTAGGCAAGTTCCTACCAAATTTAGTAGAGGTTAAAGAGCTCTTGAAACAGCTGTTGAGACAGGTTCAACAGTGGTGTTGGAATGTGGACCAGCTAAATACTTTGGAAAGGACTAAGCAACTTTTATCTTTTCTGAAATCTTGTCACATTATGACTCAGAATTACTGACCATAGTAGCAGCAGACACATAATTTACAGGTCTGAGGGCAGTTTTATTTCAAGTGCAGAGAGATGGCAAGCGTAGACCAATCTACTATGCGTCTAGGTCACTAAGAGAAACAGAGAAATGTTATACCACAATAGAAAAAGCACCGGCGGCACTGTGGGCTTGCGAAAAGCTTTCAGACTATGTTACTGGATTATGTTTCAAAATTGAAACAGACCATACACCTTCTGAACATGAAAAAAATTGAAAAGATGCTGCCCAGAATCCAACGGTTCAGTCTAAGATTAATGAGGTATGACACCGTATCAGAGTATGTGCAAAAGAAGTGACAATCAACGGCAGACACACTGTCACGGATACCATCAGAAGGAACGAAACAGGTGGACCTGCACTTCATTGAGGAGATTGAAGCATTTACATTCTTAATCACACAGCACACACCAACTACTGTAAAAACAATGTAGGAAGTAAAACAAGCCCAGAATGAGATAAAGAATGTCGCCAAGTTTGAGAATATTGTCTGGAAGGTTAGCGAGATTGTATCCTCACTAAATGATACTGCGGCCGTACTTTGAACAGCACAAGCACCTCACAGTCATTAATGACTTTCTAGTCTTCAGTGAGGGAATAGTCATGCCAAGGGCACTACAGCTTGATGCTCTTCAAAGGCTTCACCAAGGTTATCTCGGAATAGGAAAAATACCATGTGAGAGCACAGCAATCCGCCTGGTGCTCAGGTATTAATTGCTCTATAGAAGAAATGATTTCCAATTGTCTCATTTGTTCCGTGCACAGCCAAGAACTAAAAGACCCACTATTACCTTCTACTTTCCCATCAAGGCTGTGGGAGAGCCTGGCAATGGTCTTATTTGAATTCAGGGGGAAAACCTTCTGGTTGTCATTGGTTACTCTTCGCAATAGATTGAAGTAAACAGATTGAATAGTATCACAGCAGAAGCAGACATCCAATCCCTCAAAAGAATTGATGCAACACATGGCGTAGTGGTGGTCAATGGGCCCGCAATGTGCTCATGAGCTATTCCACAATTTCGCAAACGAATATGACTTTGTTCATGTAACCAGTTCACCTTCCTATCCTTAAGCGAATGGAGAAACTGAGAGGGGTACGAACCGTCAAAGATTTATTGAAGCAAAACGAAGAGCTTAATCTAGCTCTAACCTCACCAATACGAAATGGCCTCTCACCGCCAGAGTTACTAATGGGCAGGAGGTTGAGAACACAGCTTCCATCGCGAGAAGAGAAACTCAAACCCAATATCACCACGAGCAACCACAAGAGGGTAAAACAGTGTGGGGAAGAACAGAGAAGCAACCAGGCTCAAAACTTTAATCATGGGCATAGAGCACATGAGCTATCAATGCTGAAGCCCAGGGAGAGAGTGTGGGTCCGAGACCAACAGAGGGAAGGCACAATCATTGAAAAATCTCCACAACCAAGATCATACAGGATTGAGACAGACCAGGGTATCAGAAGGAGAAATTGTAGCACCTTAATATCATTGGAGAGAAAGCCAATTGAAACTGGGGCTTACTACTCAGGTCCTGATGAAGGGGAAGAAAGACTTACTAAAAGCTCTACAGCCACCCAGGAGAAGATCACTCACTCTGACAGAAAGGAGAGTACCGAACATCCTTGACCTCAAAAGGAACTCAGAACAAGAATCGGGAGATTAGTGAAGGCACCTCAGAGATTAACCCTTTGAAGTCTGAGACTTTGCGCGGAGGTGTTGGAGGATGTAAATATGATGGGGATAAAGACTTGGGGAGATGTGTAGAGTAAAGGGTTAACACCAAAAGCACATGATGCTGATGTAATAATGACATCAGGTCACATGACTGAGAAGTAAGTGAGATCTGGAAAGAGGAGAAGCTCCAATCTCGTGTAGAGGTTCAAATGTGTACATACGTGTTTAAATAAATGTAATGGTTTTGAGAAACTACTGACTCGAGCAGCACACTTTGGGAGAATAGACAATCCCCAAAACCCCTGTCTAGACCCCGACCACACAATGAAACACGATGCTTACACCCCCAGCCCTCTCCCGCCAGGCATGATCCCCAATCTTTGTTAAAATCAGGCCTGTAGTAGAGAAGGTAGTACCCAAGCAGAGCACAGTAGAGTTTCAGTTTTCTCATTCACTGCAAACTCTTCACTATTCAGTATTATACAAACACACAAGGGATCATTTAAAGGTTTCCTAAAACCTGATTTGTATGCACCAGAACTGACAGTATAATTAACAACCCCACAAGGGGCAACAATAAATTACCCCTCTCAAGGGATTACCAGGAATGAGCTTTAATTAGGTTGCTTATTTGTGAATTTGACTGCCCGTTTTTTCTTTTAAATCAATACCTCATTAAAAGGTTTTATAATGAATTTACCATGAGAGTTTATGCAGTAATATTGCACTTTAACAATGACATTACCTCATTCAAGACCAAAACCCCGTTTGCTCAGTGAACTTTTTAACACAGAGTGTCAGTGTTAGGGAAATGGAATAGCTTCTCATTTCAGGTACCCTCTGTCAGTGCCATCTCTGAATTTGGGTGGAGCAGGAATACCTGCTTTGCCCCAATATGTTGCCTCAACTTTAAAGACAGGAAGGGGGAACTGCTAACACTTCACTGGGAGAATAGTGGGGCAATAATGGAACAGTCAAATTATGAATAGGTTGTTCTAAAGGAGAATGAGCCCCAGCAATTGCAGGGCTGCAAAAGCAGCTCTCCTGGATACAGGCCATGGCTCAGTGGGTGCCTCCTTCGTGCCTGAGTCAGGAGGCTCTGGGTTCAAGGTCCACTCCAGATATGAACACATAAATCTAGGCTGACCATCCCAGTGCAGTACTGAGGGAGTGTTGCACGGTCAGAGGTGCTGTCTTTCAGATGAGATGTTAAACTGAGACCCTGCATACGCTCTCAGGTGGACATGAAAGATCCCATGGCATTACTTCAAATAAGATCAGGGGAGTTCTCTCTGGTATCCAAGCAATTAATAATCCCTGAATCAAACATCACTAAAATAACCGATTATTCGGTCAATGTTATTTTTGGGTTCTTGCTGTGTGGAAATTGATTGCCACGTTTCCTACATTTCAACAGTGATTACACTAACAAAAGTGCTTCATTGGCTGCTAAATGCTTTGGAATGACTTGGGGTTGTGAAAGTGTCATGAAAATATAATAATTTTCATAAGGTCGGTTAATAGTGAGGTTTGGATTATTTTCTGTGTGTAGGTGTGTGTGTGTATGTGGGTTTTAAGTGAATTACAGACAGTTGGTCTGAGTGCTTTGATGTATCAGAAGGGAAACTAGGTTTGAAATGCTAAATACGTAAATATGTCTGAAGTTTTAGAATGTGAAGTGTGAGGAACATTTGCATTTTTAGATAAACCAGAGTCATGAATTTCAAAGAGTTGGTAAAGTGCCGATGAGCAAAATGATGTGGGATGACATTCAGGGGGAACCCCCAACATCATCCCGCCCCATTTAAATCTTCAGGGAGGTGGGATGTCTGTGCACCCGCCGACCTGTCAATGGCCAATTGAGGCCATTGACAGGATAATTAAAACAATTAAAGGACCTGCCCGTCCAACCTTAATGTTGGTGGGCAGGCCAGGAGCCCTGGCGGGCTTCTGAAAAAACATGAAACCTCATCCACCGGCGGGATGAGGTTTCATGTAAGGTTCAAAAAACTTTAATAAAGTTTTAGTGAAATTTATTAACATGTCCCATCTCGTGTGACATTGTCACATGAGGGGGACATGTTAAGGGTTTTTTAATTTTTCTATTAATCTTTGTACAATTTTCAGCGATCTCCCTGAGGCAGCACTTAGCCTCAGGGAGATGTGCGCTCTTTCATGCACATGCGCGAAAGAGCGAACTCTCGCATTTGAGGAATCTCCCCCCGCCCGCACAGGAAGCTCCCCGCCCGCCGGAGATTGGGTCGGGCCCGCCCACCCGGTAGGCAGAAAATTATGCCTAGTGTGTTTATTTTTCCCAAAGATTACTGATGACATGAGTACAATGAAAGATTTATATTATGGAAAAAGTAAAATTGCAAAGACATGTTGGAACAATGAGATTTACATTAAAAAGGGAGAAACATGTATAAAGGAGATGAGGTTATGTGTAAGAAAGAAGGAATTCTAAGATCTAACAAGTGTGAAAAGCCTCCAGCCCCTATGTACCAAGCTGCTGTCTCCAGGAACCGAGAATTCAGTTTAAATATCTCTGTCCAGGGTATTGTGTGCTTTGCCTGGATCTGTTGAAATCTACGGGGAGAGTTTTTAGCCTGTCGGGTGGGAACACACTTGATCGACTGAGCATAAAACGTTGAGCAATGATGTCGGGCAAACGTCCTGAGGTCATCGCACACTCGCGCGATATTTTGGTCGGTGGGCGCTCGCCAGAGTCAGCAGCGCACCCACTGACAATTAAAAGGCCATTAAAAAGGTTATTGAAAGAAATTTTTCGCTGCCCGACCAACCTTACGGTTGGCGGACAGGTGAAAAGGCCAAGCGGCCTTTGCATCTTTTAAGAAACCTCATCCACAGCCGGGATGAGGTTTCCAACAGCTATTAAAAATAAAATTAAAATTTTAAAATTTCATTTATAACATGACCCTGCTCATGGGACAGAGCCCCAAAAACCTAACACCCCAAACCCAACTGCCCAATCCGCAAAAACCAATGTCCCAAACGCCCCAAAACCCCAACGCCCCAACAGAGTCACATGAGGGGAAATGTTTTATAACATTTCAGAGATCTCTATTTTTTATTTTGAAAACTGTTCATCTTCCTGAGGCAGCTCTGTGCCTCGGAGATTTTCAAGTGTGCACGCATGCGCAGGAGCAAAGTTTGTGCTTGACCTCCCCCCCCACACAGGCTGTGCTGAGCGCTGCTGCCCACCAGCGTGAAATTGCAGTCCGGCCCTGATTGCGGACAGTGGTCAGCTTCCCGAATGCCCCCACCGAGCCCGCCCGATGAGGGAAAATTATTTTACTGTTGCCTTAACGGAGGTGTAACTGGGGGTTAGATTAATTAGGGGAGATAGGAGTTATCATAGTCGTAATTTGTAGATCTATGTATGTGCTTAAAATCATTTCTTTTATTAATAAATGTTTAATTTAGTTTTGTAAAAAACCTCTCAGACTCGGTGGATTTATTACTACTGAACTCAAGGCACACGTCTCACAATAAAAATACAAATTGCCAAATCAGTTGTGGCAGCTGTTTCGAGTTCCCCTCTGGAATTTGAGCAGCTCAGCATTTACCACCTGCTGTGCCATAACAAAAGGTGTGATATAAGTGTATTTCTGCTTTTCTTATGTCTGTGAGGGTTGCTAATTTGGCAGTACTTGGAGCTAAATTAGGCCCAGTTCTGTTCTATGGGTCAGTATACATGAGGAATGGCTTTGCCAGTCCCCCTGAGCTCAGTTCATGGAGGCTCCTTATTGCCAACACTGAGAGCAGATTTGGATCGCAACCCTGGTCCCTTGAGGTGACCAGAGAGTGGTACATCATTGGTGTTTGAAAAGCCCTTGCTCTGCAATCCCCCCTCGTTACACTTGTTCATCAACCTACATCACATCCTAAAGCGCTGCAGGTTTTCAGACTTGCAAGCTGGTAAGATCGAGTGTGGCACATAACAGTTCTCTCCATGTCCAGCACCCTGTGACATGTTAAAGAATTTATACCTAAGCTGTGGAGCTAGGTTTACCAACACTCCAGAATCGTCCTGAAGTCTCCAGGAATGAATAATTAACCTCAAGGACACTGTTGCACACAAACCCGAGAAAAAAAATCATAGGGGCATTAAAAAATTGTGTTTTGATTTCAGTTTCATTTGAAGGTTTCTGTTTACTACTTAGAACACTGGGGTCGGGCAGGAATGCTTTACTTTAATCTACTTTACTGATCTACTTTAATAAATTTTATACCAGTCCCACCATTCGTGACTTCCTTTCCCGTGAACTCTCTTATCCGCACAAAAGTCTTTGTAGACCAGTTCACCCATTGCGGGCCCAAATACCCAGTTATCCACGGCTCTAAAAATAAAAAAAATCGAAGGCACCTTGAGAAAATGCCGAGAAATAGAAAAAAAAACGCCAAAATAGGAAGTTAAAAGAGGAAGGTGCCCACGACACATTGCCTGCAGCAGGGGAAAGTGCACACTGCACACGCGTCACCTACTGTTGTTTGCATGTGGGTATTCCTTGTTTCTGCAAGTTAGTTTGTGATCGCAGTCCACCTCCACTCTCAAGTAAAGTACTGCAAAAAATGTTACATTTTTCTTGCTTTGTCAAACAATTTGTCCAGCAAATTTGTCTTTCAATTTATTAAAGCTATAGGGCGGGGGCGGGGCCATATAATGTAGCGAGCCGCTCGAAATTCCATTGACTTCGGCAGAACTGTGAAATCCCGCTGGTGTAAAATTCCGCCCATAGATTTTATTGCCTTTGATCCCTTAGATATGTAAAATTTTAGGATGAATGGAACCTATCTAATGGTAAAGTATGTTCTCTGCTCACAATCCCGCCATTTGCGAGGTTTTGCAGGAATGTAACCCCACCCCCACTGCGAACGGTGGGACTTTGCTATATTTTAGAGTATTGCATCTAGCTCTGGTCGCCACGCTTTTAGGAAGGATGTAAGAGCCCTTGAGAAGGGGCGGAGGAGATTTACCAGAATAGTGAATGGCGGAGCAGACTCGATGGGCTGATTGGCCTAATTTCTGCTCCTATGTCTTATGGTCTTATGGTTCCAGAGATGAGGGATTTTAGCTGCAAGGTTATGTTGGAGAAACTGGAATTTTATCAAATTGAATAGTTGGGGAATAGCACCAAATTGAAAGAAAAAGCGTATAATCCCACAAAGATGAATGGCAGGTCAGAAGATTGGACAGAATATAAAGAACAGCAAAGAATGACTAAAGGATTAATAAGGAGAGAGAAATTAGAGTATGAGAGACAGCTAGCTAGAAATATAAAAACAGATAGTAGAAGTTACTGCAGGTATCTAAAAAGGAAAAGAGTAAGTAAAGTGAGCATTGGTCCTCTAGAGAGTGAGTTGGGGAATTAATAATGGAAAATAAGGATAGGGCGGATGAATTGAACAGATGTTTTGTGTCTCTCTGCACTGTAGAGGATACAATTAACACCCCAGAAATAATTGTAAATCAGGAGGTGAAAGGGATGGAGGAACTTAAAACAATTACAACCACCAGAGAAAGGGCGCTGAGAAAATGATTAGAACTAAAAGCTGACAAGTCCCCAGATCCTGATGGCCTTCATCCTAGAGTCTGAAAAGAAGTGGCTGCTGAGATAGTAGATGCATTGGTTTTAATTTTCCAAAATTCCCTAGATCCTGGGAAGGTCCCATCAGATTGGAAAATAGCAAATGTGACTCCTCTATTCAAGAAAGGAGGGAGACAGAAAGCAGGAAACTATAGGCAAGTTAGCTTAACATCGGTCATAGGGAAGTTTCTGGAATCTATTATTAAGGAGGTTATACCAGGCCACTTAGAGAATCTCAATGCAACCAAGCAGAGTCAACAGGGTTTGTGAGAGGGAAATCACATTTGACTAATTTATTGGAGTTCTTTGAGAAAGTAACAAGCAATGTGGATAAAGGGGAACCTGTGGATGTGGTGTGTTTAGATTTTCAGAAGAGATTTGACAAGATGCCACATCAAAGGTTACTACCCAAAATAAGAGCTCATGATGTAGGGGGTAACATATTAGCATGGACAGAGGATTGGTGTAGCTAACAGGAAAAGAGAGTAGGGATAAATAGGTCTATTTTGGATTGGCAAAATGTGATGAGTGGAGTACCACAGGGATCAGTGCTGAGACCTCAACTATTTACAGTTTATATCAATGACTTGGATGATGGAACCAAATGTATGGTTACTAAATTTGCTGATGACACAAAGATCGGTAGGAAAGTAAGCTGTGAAGAGGACATAAGGAGTCTGCAAAGGGACATAGATAGGTTAAGTATGTGGGCAAAAATTTGGCAGATGGAATATAATGTGGGAAAATGTGAACTTGTCCACTTTGGCAGGAAGAATAGAAAAGCAGCAAATTATTTAAATGGAGAGAGACTGCAGAACTCAGTGGTACAGAGGGTTTGGGTGTCCTGGTACATGAATCAGGAAAAGTTATTGTGCAGATATAACAAATGAATAGGAAAGCGAATGGAATGTTGTTGTTTATTGTAAGGGGAATGGAATATAAAAGTAGGGATGTTTTGCTACAATTGTATAGGGCATTGATGCAACCACATCTGGAGTACTGTGCACAGCTTTGTTCTTATTTAAGAAAGGACATAAATGTGTTCAAAGCAGTTCAGAGAAGGTTCACTCGATTGATACCTGGGATGAAGGGGTTACCTTTCAAGGAAACATTGGATAGGTTGGGCCTGTACCCATTGGAGTTTAGAAGATTGAGAGGTGATCTTATTAAAACCTATAAGATCCTGAGGGGACTTGACAGGGTAGATGCTGAAAGGATGTTTCCCCTTGTGGGAGAGACTAGAACTGGGGGACGCAGTTTAAAAATAAGGGTCTCCCATTTACGATGGAGATAAGGAGAATTTTTTTCTCTCAGAGTGTCGTGAATCTTTGGAACTCTCTTCCCCAGGGAGCGGTGGAGGCTGGGTCAATGAATATTTTTAAGGCAGAGGTAGATAGTTTCTTGACTAAAACCAAAATAAAAATACCTGGAAAAACTCAGCAGGTCTGACAGCATCTGCGGAGAGGAACACAGTTTCTTGACTAACAAGGGAGTCAAAGGTTATAGAGGGTAGGCAGGAATGTGGAGTTGAGGCCATAATGATATCAGCCATGATCTTATTGAATCACGAAGCAGACTCGAGGGGCCGAATGACCTACTTATGCTCCTAATTCATATATTCACATGAGACGGAGTGGATTGGTCTGTGGGGAGCTAGCATGGAGTTGATGGACTAAATGGCCTTCTTCTGAGCGATTTATGACTCTATGACTGACAGATAAGAATTATCCAATAGAGGAACGTTGGCTTTCCAATTGGCTGTGGGCTGGAGAATGGACCGGACGGGCAACAAGTGCTGGAGTGTGGAGGTGGACATGTCGGAGGTGATGACACTTTTAGGAATATGTCCAACCAGAGTTGGCAGTTCTAAGCGATGGGACGGCTTGAAGCATTGCTGTGGGCCCGAATTTTGGTTTGATCCCCGACACATCTCCCCACAATCTTTCTGCTGGGTGGGACTGCACTCGCTAGGTTCCATTCTTACCTATCTACTTGTAGAACTACTTGTGATGGCTGCTCTTTCCACTCCCACACCATTACCTGGGGGTGTCCCCGAAGGACCTATCCTTGGCCCCCCTCCTGTGAAGCACCAAGGAATGTTTGAAAACGTTCAAGGCGTTAGACAAATTCAAACTGTTGCCGTGGATTGGATTTGGAGAAGCTACAAAGCCGCCTGAAGTGAAATCAAGTGAGACCAAGCATGTTTGCTTTTAATCAGTTAATTTTATAGGTGCTCTGGAGGATTTAGTCCATTCCTCCTCCGTCCTGGGTCAGCCATCAATCAGTTGATGTTCCTCACTTTCAGCCAGTGCTTCTTTCCCAGTTGATGAATTAACCAATCAATGCGCGATGACGCACGGGGAAAGCAGTAAAAGTGGCGGGAGTCTCAGCCATGGTTTATTTTGTAATAAGCCTCGGTTCTGCTTGGTGTGCAGACATATTGACAAACCTCCAGCCTTCACTTCATGAACAAAAAAACAAAACAAAATCCATGTAACACAAATGGAAATAATTAAAGGTGAAAAAAATGGACTGCACACACATTTCATCATTTTTATTTTACGTGTTAATTTTGTGACCTTGCCAACATTTCTACCCAGCATGTCCCTGGATATCTTTACATTTAAAGGTGCTGACAGAACCACACAACTTTTCCAACAAAAATACATTGGACGCTGTTTAATAATATGTAGGCAGCGGAGGGAACCTCATTACTGGGAGTTGGAGGGGTGGGGGAGTGGAGTTTGGGATAGAGGAATTTGGATGATCTAGTTGGTACCCAGCTGCCCTTTTATTCCTCACCGCCCCCACACCGCCTCAAACATCCTCCACCAGGGAGCCTGGGTTCGAATCCAATCCAAAGAAAAGAGATGAAATTCATCTCAGACTGTGAATGTCCTAAATCAAAGTTTAAAGCTTGGGACGCAACTTGGCCCCAGTTAATGGGCATATTTTCGAATGATACAGCTTCTGAAGGAGGTCATTCGGCCCATCGAGCCTGGGCCTGCTCTTTGATAGAACTAGCTAGTTAATTCCACTCCCCTCCTCTTTCCCTGTACATAGCCTTGTGATAGTTTACTTTTTAAGCATTTATTCAATTCTCTTTTGAAAGTTATTATGGAATCTGCTTCCACCGCTTTCAGGCAATGCATTCCAAATCACAACAATTCACTGTGTAAGAAAAAATGTCCTCATGTCACCTCTGGTCCTTTTGCCAGTCACCTTAAACCTGTGTCCTTTGGTTATTGCTATTCCCCCCACTGGGAACAGTCTTTACTCCATCAAAACCATTCATGACTTTGATATCAAATATCCCCTTGTCTAAGGTGAACAATCCCAGCTTCTCCAGCCTTATCCACATAACATAAGTCTCTCATCCCTGGAACCATTCTTGTAAACCTCCTCTGCACTCTCTCCAAGGCCTTGACATGCTTCCTTCAGTTTGGAGCCCAGAGTTGAACACAATACTCCAGCTGAGGCCTAGCCAGTATTTTATAAAGCTTCCGCACTTTTGTATGCCATGGGTGGAATTTTACAGCCCCTTCATGGTGGGGGCCACGCGGTGAGCCATTCAAATGTCCATTAACTTCGGTGAGAGTGTAAAATCCTGCCGGTGTAAAATTCCGCCCTGTGTCTCTATTTATAAACCCAATTCAACAATTCAGCATCACTCAGCAATTGGACTCAATCCTGACCTTACACAATGCAAAATCCATGATAGTGGACATCCAGAACAAAGCATTCGGCTTGATTGGCATCCCATCCACCACCTTCAACATTCAACTCCCTCCACCACTGATGCACAGTAGCAGCAGTGTGTCCCATCTACAAGATGCACTGCAGCAACTCAACAAGTCTCCTTCGACAGCACCTCCCAGGACCGCAACCCATACCACCTAGAAGGGCAAGGGCAGCAGACACATGGGAACACCACCACCTGGAAGTTCCCCTCCAAGTCACTCACCATCTTGACTTGGAAATGTATCCCCATTCCTCCACTGTCGCTGGGTCAAAATCCTGGAACTCCCTCCCTAACAGCACAGTGGGTGTACCTACACCACAGGGACTGCAGCGGTTCAGGAAAACAGCTCTCCCCCACCTTCTCAAGGGCAATTAGAGATGGGCAATAAATGCTGGCGCAGCCAGCGACGCCCACATCCCATGGAAGAATTTTTAAAAAGTCAGCCGGCTGTCGTTGACTTTGCTGGAAATAAGAACTGGGAGAGATGGCTGCTGATTCACTAACCAACCCTGTTACCCTGTCGCACAGAGTCAGGGTCTACCCCAGGGTTACTGCAAGGATGGCTGTTTGACTGGCAACATGTAAAGCCCTCACTGTGGGTAGATCTTTGGAGTTTGGGGTTGACACACATGGGGCAGACTAAAGGCTGCTTTTCCTGGGAACTCCCTCTGTCAGTCCCTCGAAGCGAGAGTACGGCCTATGGCAAGAACCTGCTCATGGAGTCTTTTAATGTGAGGAGGCTGTTGTGCTTCAGTTGCCACATGGTGCTGGCTGATAGGAGACTCTCTCGCTCTTACAGCCTGCCATAGGCATATTGGAAGGATTTACAGCTTGATTATCAACTTGCTTGACCACATTATGAATGCAGCTTCCGTGGCCATCAAGTTGCAGAGCGGGACTCGAACCTGGAGCTCCTGGTTCACTATCACTGCGTCACATGACTTCCTCCCAACAACTAACTCAATTTGGAATAATTGATGCTGAAATCGTGGCGCCAGAACAGTAAAGCATTCCGTTCCAAACCGGGTTCCTTGATGGGCATTTTCCGAATGTGCTGACCTCAAAGTTATGTTTGTTCATCAAAAACTGAACCTTCTGGAAACTCGGCAGCTCGGGCAGCCTTTGCGAAGAGAGGAAGGTAGATCCACGACCTTTTGCCTGTCAGTCCGCAGCATCTTCCAGTTCTGATGGAATGTGTAATCCTCAGCCAATTTGAAAGTCTTGTAAAAGAAACACCTGCATTTGTATAGCACCTCTCATGACCTCATGGTCCAAGCATGTTATAGCCAACGCAGTGCTTTTTGAATGACATTCCCTATTGGAATGTAATATTAGCTCAGGCTATTGAGACAGCCAACCCATAGGCTAGCTGTCAGTAAGTGTTAATTCACTGTGAATACTATTTCGAAGGAACAAAAATGTACATTGTGGCATTTAGAAATCAGGCGGGTTCCATTAAGGATTGAGATTGCTAACCAGGCTGTGAAAGTCAAAATCTATCCAATTGTGTATGAGTCAACTCTTTGCTAAGAGTGTTTACAACAAACTCCAACAACTTATATTTATATAGCACCTTTAATGTGATGAAACATCTCAAGGTGCTTCACAGGATCATTATAAACAAAATATGATACATGCCACATATACGATATGAGATATTAGGTCAGATGGCAAAAGGTTTGGCCAAAGAGGGGTAGGTTTTAAGGAGAATCTTAAAAGAGGAAAGCAAGGCGGAGAGGTTAAGGGAGGGTATTCCAGAGCTGAACTTACAGCCACCTATGGAGGAACGATTAAATTCAGGGATGTTCAAGAGGGCAGAATTAGAGAAGAGCAGATATCTGGGAGGTTGTGAGGATGGAAGAGATTACAGGGGAGGGGAGCAGTGAGGCTAGAGAGAGATTTGAAAACAAGGATGAGAATATTAAAATGGAGGCGTTGCTTTACCGAGACCAGATGTATGGGTCGGTGAGCATAGGAGTGATGAGTGAATTGGACTTTCTGCAAAGACGCAAGCTGCAGAATTTTTGATGATGTCAAGTTGATGGAGGGTAGGATGTAGGAGGCCAGTTAGGTGCCTGTTAGAATAGTCAAGTCCGGAGGCGACAAAAACATGGATGAGGTGATCCCACTTTCACTCGCTCTGAATTCTGTATTTCCCTCTGCTTCAAATATCGAATAATTTTTAAAATTCATTCATGAGCTGTGGGCACAGCTGGCACGGTTGGCATAGGTTACTCCTGAGAAGGTAGTGGTGGTGAGCCACCTTCTTAACCCACTGCAGTCTGTGGAAAGGACACTTCTCCTTTAAAAAAAAGTGTCTGCAAACAGTATGGAACCTGTGGGTAGGGATTCATCTCGGGTGATAGGGTAATAAAATCAATCATCTGCGAAACATCCTGGGAACAAACACTTTTAATATCACCACCTTCAACACCTCTTTGTCTTTTTGTCTATGACATCTTTTGGCTATCTCCACCTATCACTGGCCCTCTATCCAGCTCTACCTGTCCCCCCAACATCTTAAACCAGCTTAAATTTCACCTTTCATCTATTTTTACTTAGTTCTGTTGAAGAGTCATACGGACTCAAAACGTTAACTGTGTTCCTCTCCGCAGATGCTGCCAGACCTGCTGAGTTTTTCCAGGTATTTTTATTTTTGTTTTTTCACTTTTAAAAATTCATTGCATAACCAGTTGGAACTCACAGGGTGATATTTAATGGAGACAATGGGTCTGAGTCCCTTGTCTCCTCTTTTGGGGAAGACCTGCCACATTAGGTGCATTTGCTACAATCTTCAGCCAGAAGCGCCGAGTGGATGATCCATCTTGACCTCCTCCGGAGGTCCCCAGCATCATAGGTGCCAATCTTCAGCCAATTTGATTCACTCCACATAATATCAAGAAATGGCTGAAGGCACTGGATACTCCAAAGGCTATGGGCCCTGACAATATTCTGCAAATAGTACAGAAGACCTGTGCTCCAGAACTTTCCGCACCCCTAGCCAAGCTGTTCCAGTATAGCTACAACACTGGCATCTACCCGGCTATGTGCAAAATTGCCCAGTTATGTCTTGCACACAAAAAGCAGGACAAATCCAACCCGGTTAATTATCACCCCATCAGTCTACTGTCGATCATCAGTAAAGTAATGGAAGGGGTCATCAACAATGCTATCAAGTGGCACTTGCTTAGCAATAACCTGCTCACTGACGCCCAGTTTGGATTCCGTCAGGGCCACTCAGCTTCTGACCTCATTGCAGCCTCGGTTCAAACATGGATAAAAATTCTGAACTCCTGAGGTGAGGTGAGAGTGACTGCCCTTGACATCAAGGCAGCATTTGACCGAGTATGGCATCAAGGAGCCCTAGCAAAACTGGAGTCAATGGGAATCAGGGGGAAAAGTCTCCGCTGGTTGGTGTCATACCGAGCACAAAGATTGTGGTTGTTGGATGTCAGTCATCTCAGCTCCCGGACATCACTGCTGGAGTTCCTCAGGATAGTGTCCTCAGCCCAACCATATTCAGCTGCTTCATCAATGACCTTCCATCATAAGGTCAGAAGTGGGGTTGTTCACTGATGATTGCACAATGTTCAGCACCATTCGCAACTCCTCAGAAATTAAGCAGCCCATGTCCAAATGCAGCAAGACCTGGACAGCATCCAGGCTTGGGATGACAAGTGGCAAGTAATATGAGTGCCACACAAGTGCCAGGCAATGACCAACTCCAACAAGAGAGAATCCAACCCCATTGCCCCTTGATGTTTAATGGCATTACCATCACTGAATCCCCCACTATCAACATCTTGGGGTTACCATTGACCAGAAACTGATCTGTACCAGCTATATAAATACTGTGGCTACAAAAGCAGGTCAGAGGCTAGGAATCTTGCGACAAGTAACTCACCTTCTGTCTCCCCAAAGCGTGTCCACCATCTACAAGGCACAAGTCAGGAGTGTGATGGAATACTCTCCACTTGCCTGGATGAGTGCAGCTCCCACAAGACTCATGAAGCTTGACACCATCCAGGACAAAGCAGCCCGCTTGATTGGCACCACATTCACAAACAGTCACTCCCCCCACCATCGACACACAGTAGCAGCAGTGTGTACCATCTACAAGATGCACTGCAGGAATTTTCACCAAAACTCTTTAGACAGCACCTTCCAAACCCACGACCACTGCTATCTAGAAGGACAAGGGCAGCGGATAGATGGGAACACCACCACCTGTAAGTTCCCCTCCAAGCCACTCACCATCCTGACTTGGAAATATATCGGCCGTTCCTTCACTGTCGCTGGGTCAAAATCCTGGAATTCCCTCCCTAACAGCACTGTGGGGGTACCTGCACCACATGGACTGCAGCGGTTCAAGAAGGCAGCTCACCACCACCTTCTCAAGGGCAACTAGAGATGGGCAATAAACGCTGGCCCAGCCAGCGACGCCCACATCCCGCGAATGAGTTTTTAAAAATGCGTCATTTCCACATGGTGACATCACATCCAGCGCAGAGACCCCCAGTCAAATTCAAACCTTAAATCAAAAGAAAAGCCAGGAGGACTCTGATTGGCTTTGATTCTACTGGCTCCGATGGGATTGGTGGGGTTTGAAGTTCATTAAGGGCTCCGGCACGAGCAGCGAGTGTTATTCCGAGTGCGATAGGCCCAAGCGGGTGTTCGGATCACTTCATTTCATTAAAAACACAAAGATGGAGAGAGAGGAAGAAACATTTTTTCCTCAGTTGTAGTAGCTCTTCATATCCCTGTTTGAAGCCATAGTGTCAGATCTCACGCTGGGCTCCTTAAGAGTGAGTAAAGCCTTTCTCCCCCTCCAAATTTTAATCATTATTCACCCTCACTGCAAACACGTTCCATTTGCTGTCTTAAAGTTGGTTTGTTTTCCTCTCTAGCGCTTGTTTAGAACCTGCTCACACTGGCTTTCCGTGATGCCACTTCCACCGATAGCCAGGGTTGGCAGGCAGACACTTAACTGGACTGTGGCAGGCCTTCCCCGGGAGCAGGGACCCTGGGCACAGGGGTCCCATCCCTCCTGCCTGCCCGGTTAAATGCACCCCACCCCACCCTGAACCCCCCCTCCCCAAGCCCCCCCATCCTCACCGCCCCTCCCTGGGTCCATCAAACCCCTTATATGGCAGGGCATTAAATTCCTCCCACTGTCTCTGGTTTTGTATTTAAGCAGATTTGCGACCCACTTAACAGAGAGATGGTGTGGGGTGATCCAAAAATATTTTGAAAGCTACAATAGCAATACTGCTGGATGTACCAGGGTGTATAACAGAAGCAACGTTAATTCAACACTGCCACTGGAATCTTACCAATGACTGAGCTCTCAAAGTATTTCAAGCTTTCTAGTTTCTCTTTAATTTTGACTTTACAGTACATTCTTAGAACTGGCTTCTGATATTAATTTCTTCTGGAATTTTTACGATCTTTTTTTTTCATTTATTGTTTTATGGGGGGAGATTTTTTTTCCCTGATTCCTACAGCACATAACGTTTAGTGGAGCCAACTACCATCTGCCAATGCCAGGTAGAGTTGGAACGTTCGCAAGAAGGCTGCAGAAGGACAGGAAAAGCCTATGAAAGGAGCTGGCACGAGATAGGAGCTCCAGCAACGCAAACTTGCCCCGGGAGTTCAGCAGGGGCTGCAGCAACACCTCGAAGAGAAGAGCCATGAAGCAGTTGGCAAATCAGGTTAGAAGTGGTTTTTTTTATTCGCTCATGGGATGTGGGCGTCGCTGGAAAGGCCAACATTTATCGCCCATCTCTAATTGCCCCTTGAGAAGGTGGTGGTGAGCTGCCTTCTTGAACCGCTGCAGTCCATGTGGTGTAGGTACACCCACAGTGCTGTTAGGGAGGGAGTTCCAGGATTTTGACCCAGCGACAGTGAAGGAACGGCGATATAATACCAATTCAGGATGGGGTGTGGATTGGAGGGGAACTTCCAGGTGGTGGTGTTCCCCTCTATCTTCTGCCCTTGTCCTTTCAGGTGGTAGAGGCCACGGGTTTGGAAGGTGCTGTCGAAGGAGCCTTAGTGAATTGCTGCAGTGAATCTTGTAGATAGTACACATTGTTGCCACTATGGTGGAGGGAGTAAACATTTAAGATGGGGCACCAATCAAGTGGGCTGCTTTGTCCTGGATGGTGTCGAGTTTCCTCAGTGTTTTTGGAGCTGCGGTCATCCAGTAAGTGCAGCGTATTCTGTCACACTCCTGACTTGTGCCTTGTGGATGGTGGACAGGCTTTAGGGAGTCTGGAGGTGAGTTACTCTCCGAAGGATTCCCAGCCTCTGATCGTAATGAAGATGGCTTTGGAGCACCACGATCACAGAGCCTGATGGCTGAAACGTTGAAAGGAGAAAGGGGGTCAAGCCAGGACGATCAGAAATGGCCAGAGTTGGACCAGCATTATCTGCAAGCTCCCTTGTGCATGTCTAACTGGTCTAATAAGCATGGAGGAAGTAATTCTACATGCCAGTGTGGAGCCCATTGAAGACTTGTTGCAAGGAAAACTGCAGTTATATTGCACCACAGTGATGGTGTAGTCAGTGGCACTCAGCTTTCTTATGGCCTGGGATCGTTCCACATTGTCATAACAAACATACCTAGTAACAGTCAGGTGCAGCCCTGCACCCTGGTCATTGGTTAATGTGGAACAGGTTGACGTGCAGCAGCTGATGACATGCCAGGCTGAAGCAACCCACATGGGTCAACACACTTGGGTAGCCATACCTTGGAGAGCTCCCTTCAGATGTTTCGCCTTCTTGGGATGTTTTATTACTTGAAAGGTGCTATATAAATGCAAATTGTTGTTGTTTGGGAGGGAGCTGAACAGGACAAGTCTCTTTTTGCATCACCTCGCACAATATGACCTCTACTTTTCCCAGCCGTTTAACAGGAAGATGACCACAGATCCTGTTTCCCGACCCCACAATTATTTGACCGGCTACTATTTTTTGTCAGTCATCAATGGCCCCTCTGCAGCCCTTGTAAAAAGTCACAGCAACTTTTTCTCCCTGACCTCAATCCCTTTATATGGCCGCTTCTCTGCAATGGAGATAATTACTCTCTGGGCTGGGTGATGTAAGTTCACCACGTGAAGAATCAACAGATCTTTTGCAGGCCACTCCAGCCCTGCACCAACTGCAGGATCAGGAAATATCCAATCATATTCCTTCACAAACATGAGAATCCATAACGCCGGACAGACTTAGTAAAATAGTACAGCAAAGTGCTGAATATCATTGTCAGAACGAAAAGATTGCATTTATGTAACACCCAATCACATTTCTTAAATATAGGATAAAGTGATTCAGGGACAATGAATTACTTTGAGGGTGTCCGCCGTGACTGCTGTTTTAAAGATTAGAAAGAGTTGGGGGTTGGCAGGGGGAGAAATTCTTTCATGTAGCACCATTCTTATCGATTCCCAGCGTGGCAGTAGCGCATGGACCACTGAATGCACAGCCTGCCTCCCAGCCCCCTATCCTGGCACTCTTCTTTGATATCATGTCAAGCACACCTTCCCACACTGCCCCCATATCACTCGATTCCCTTTGTATCGAGAAACCTGATCTCTGATTTGAATATACCCAATGACTGAGCATCCACAGCACTCTGGGTTAGAGAATTCCAAAGGTTTGCAAGCCTTTGAGTGAAGAGTTTTCTGCGTATCTCAGTCTGAAATGGCTGACCCCTTATTTTGAGACCATGACTCCATACTCTAAACCCAGGGGAAACATTCTCCCAGCATCTACCCTGTAAACACTGGGGAACATAAGCCTGGTCTACTCAAACTATCCTCATGGGACAATCCTCTCCTTCCAGGAATCAGTTTGGTCAGCCTTTGTTGTACTCCCTTCTAGACAGTTATGTTCTTCCTTAGGTAAGGAGAGCAAAACTGTACACAAAACTGTACACAGTGCTGTACACTGTCCTGTACACAGTCCTGTACACGGTCCTGTACATGGTGCTGTACACGGTGCTGTACATGGTCCTGTACATGGTGCTGTACATGGTCCTGTACACAGTGCTGTACACAGTGCTGTACGCAGTCCTGTGCATAGTCCTGTATGCAGTCCTGTGCACAGTGCTGTACAAAGTCCTGTGCACAGTACTGTACGCAGTCCTGTGCACAGTCCTGTACACATTGCTGTACACAGTCCTGTGCACAGTCCTGTACACAGTGTTGTACGCAGTCCTGTGCACAGTGCTGTACACAGTCCTGTATGCAGTCCTGTACGCAGTGCTGTACACAGTCCTGTACGCAGTGCTGTAGAGAGCAGTTATCCACTGGGAGATAAACATCAGCTTGACTTCTCCAACTCTCGAAGGACGGATCTTTCTCAATTTCCCGACACAGCTGAGATCAGCGAGATCCCATTTGGCAAACGTTTTTCCTGAAAAGGACAATAACCCTTGAGCTTGGAGATGACATTAATCTTAACCTTGTGACAGGCTTTGCTTTGGAATTTATTCTTTTGGGACTTGGGGCTGAACTTTCTGTTTGTCGGGCGGGTGGGCCCGACCCAATCGGCAGCGGGCGCGGAGCCGATTGTCGCTGGCGAAATGGGCCGCACTGCCATTTTGCGCGGGCGGGCCAATTAAGGCCCGCCCAGCGCGTCTCAGACTCCCGTGTACAGCGTGAAATTCAAATGTATGGCGAGCGTGTTCAGACCACCGGTTCCAATGGGGAACCGGCAGTCTGTATAAAGAAAGGCCAGGCAGCCTTCTTTAGGCTGTTCACCATGGCCAGCGACTGGGCTCCAGAGGAGGTCAGGGCAGAGGAGGAGGAGAGGGGAAGGCTGCAGGATAGGCCAGCGGGGGGCCAATGTGCCCCTCGGTTCTCCGATGCCTGCCTTGCTGCCCTCCTGGAAGAGGTGTCAAATCGTCGGGAGGTGTTGTTTCCCGAGGATGGAAGGAGGAGGGCTCTCCATGTGACCAGGCAGGCATGGTGGGAGGTGGCGGGGGCAGTAAGCTCTCAAGATGCTGTGCGGCGCACAGGAACCCAGTGCCGCAAATGCTTCAATGACTTGTTGCGCTCTGGAAGGGTGAGTACCATGTCAGCCTTGGCCATTTTACCCAGCAGATAGCCTTAGCCTTTGAGGGCACCCCCCGCCCCACCCCTTAGTGTCGTTACTGCATTGGGCATTTGGCACACATTGGGCGGGCAAACTGATAGTGACCATGCTTACATCAGCCTTAGTGGTTGAGGAGAAGATGGGTTCTCCCCGCAGCATATGTTGGTGTTTGTCGCATTTGAGTAGTCTGGGGGCAACCTGCAGGGGAGGCAGCTAGACACATACTCAGAACTCCAACACATGTCTTATTGACGGTGATGAGATGGTGGAAGGGAAGCCTCAAGGTGTCGTGGCCAAGAACCATCTGCTGGCCTCGGCGCCGCACGTAGTTGCGCCTCCTTGCCATGGGTGCTAAGACCCGTGTGTTATTTAAAGTGATGGATGCCGAATGTGTCCAAGGTGGCCGTTGGGGGAGGGGGTTGGGAGCAGCCGTGTTATCTTCTGGTGACTGATCACCAGTAGCATGGACAGGAGCCACTGGAGGCCTCAGATGGGCCACTGTGGTTGGGGTGCGGCGTGCATGTGCAGAGTACATGAGCAATCAGCCCCAATAAATGCTCTTCTCAGTTCTGCAGGCAAAAACAGAGCACAATAGCCAGGAGTGTTTGCGGACTGGTGGTGGGCACGCCATGCTGCAGCACCTAACCACATATGAGGAGCAGGTCATGGAGTTGGGGAGGAGGCAAGCGGCCAGGTCGGCAGGTGTTGGCGAGGCTGGGGTGCAGCGGCCAGGTATTTGAGGGCCACAGTCTCATCCACTCTGTCTCCCCACCATCCAAAGCACTGATGATTGCTCCAATCGTTAATGCAGCAACACTGCTCATTCACAGACTGATACAGTCAGACGTGTGGGTCATACACAAAGGTCCCTCGGCCCCTTGAGGATGCACGTCTCTAGCACCTTCCAAAGTTGCCTTATCCCATTTGTGACCACTATCACCATGGCCTAACATGCCATGGCATCGCTACTGCACATCCAAAGACTTATTGCATCTTAGGAGGGTTTGTACCTCCACCACTCTTTCAGCCAGTGCGTCCCACATTACTCTGTCCAAAAGGTCCTCAGCACCTCACCTGTCAACCTCATGGCACTCAAGTTAAATAAATGCCACCACATTAGTCATCCCTGTGCCAAGGGGAAATGTTGCCTTCTGTCCACCCATTCTATGCCCCTCATAACGGTACAAAGGTCAATAATGTGACCTGTCAATCTCCTGTGCTCCACAGCAAATGTCACAAGTGTTTGCAATGTTTCCTCATCACTCCAACGCTCCAGGCCAGCATGCATCTAGGTCAGGAACCTCTGCACTCTCCCCACTCCAATACCATCCCTCCCATGAAGCGCAGGTCACAAGTGAATGCAGAAGTGTAGATGTGGCCTCGACAGCGTTTTCTGCACTTGCAACATGACTTCCCTTTTCCTGCATTCTATTCCTCGGCTAATAAAGGCAAGTTTGGCTTTGACCTTGTTAAACGCCTTATGTTCCTGTTCTGCTACCTTAACGGGTCTGCCCAGCAAGGTGCCTGTAATCGTCGTGACTTCCCACGGTCCTACCATTACTCATGTATTCCCGTACCTTGTTTGTCTTGCCCAAATGCTTAACCGCACACTTATCCACATAACATTCCATGTGGCATTCCTTAGGCCATCTGACCAGCCTGTCTGTATGCGCGTGTAATGTTTGGGCCTCCTCTTGACTATTTACCACCCCAGAAATGTTCGTCTCCTTAGGTTCTTGAAGGTTGAGCGCATTATGAACCTGGGGGGGAAAGGGATGAATAGTGTTACTGACTGAACACTAACTGATGCACTGTCCTTGTTGTTAATTTCAGCATCACCACTGCATGGCCACCAGCAACAAGTCCAGAGCCCCCCCTCCACACCTGAGGGGCATCACTTGCAACTTGCGTCACATCATTTCAGCGAGCCAGGCACCAGCACAGCGACTACCACATCGGTGGGAATTATGATGTCGGCTAGTGTCCCGGGGCCCAGTGGAGAGGGCACTTCACAATCGCTGGAGGAGATGGCACGGGCATGGAGAGCGCCAGCAGCCGGAGGACTGCAGAGGACCAGGCACATGCTGAGTTGGGCAGTGATGATGTGCCTCTGGAGGTGTCAGCCATGCAGCAGCTGCAGGAATAGCGGCAGTGTGCGCGGGAGCATCTGGCAGGGTTGCATGAGGGTGTGCTTCACTTGGTCTCTGCGGTGGATGAAATTCAGGACAGAGCTTCGTGCTTCCTCCATTGAGAAATTGGCGATTCTCATGGAGGGGGCTTCCAGCAGATTTAGAATCATCTGATTGGGTTACGCTCTGACCTGCAAGCCCTCACAGCGCTAATGGCCACAGGTGGTCATTGGCAATGTGGGAGATGTTCTGGGCACAAAGTGTCGCAGCTCCGTGCCCACCCATCCACGATGAGCAGGGAGGTTCAATGTGACCTCACGTCGGCGCAGCAGCTGCCTGTCGTCGCTGCGAGCTCCTTTCAGGGCGCTCCAGATGAGGGCAGCAGCTCCTCTGCCCCTCTGCCAGTGACCGTTGCATCCGTTGAGGCTGCGACAACTGGGGAGGTGCCAGTTCTGAAACTGGCCATTCCCTCCCAGGCGGGGCCATCACAGGCTCCATGGGCCAGAGGACGGCTGCCAAGGTCATCGAGGCCAACAGGACAGCAGAGTCAGCAGGCTGTCTCACAAGCCACTGCGAGCAATGGGGTGGCACCAAGATGTAGCACCCACAAACGCAAGCATAAGGCATGTTAGGCACTCCACGGGTTTGTTGCTGGTGATTTTGTGTTGGCCCTAGATTAGGGAATGTTTCATTATCAGCGTCAGTGCGATGTTTGTTGTTTATTTTGGTGGCAATAAAGTCCACTTTTCTGACCATGGCTGAGGGTGTTTCCTTTGTGCTGCATTTGTATGTTTCATGGACATATCATGAGTGTTTGAGTGGACATTGATGTTTCTGTACTAAGCCCTTAGTTGCAGCTGATAAGGTGGAAGATGTAGCATCTAAGTGCCATGTGTGGAAGCGCCAGGCAGTGCTGGTCCTGCTGATCCATGTGTGTGGAGCTAGCTGAAGGTTCGTTGGATTAAATTGTCTCGGGTGTCCCTGCCTCCTTGGTGTAGTAGCGGGTTGGCGTGCTGCCTCTCATCATTGCCCTGTGCTTCCTCATCCTATGAGCCACTGCTGGATTCATCATGTGCAGCCTCATCCACTGCGTCAAGGTATTCATCGTCAACTGCATCCCCCCTTTCCAGCACAAGATTGTGCAGAGCGCAGCATGCTACCACTATCACAGAGACGTGATCTGGGGGTTACTGGAGTGCGCCCCCTGAGCGGTCCAGGCAACGGAAGCGCATCTTGAGTAGACTGATGGCTCTCTCCACCACAGCCCTTGTGGAGGCGTGGCTCCTATTGTAGTGATCCTCAGCTTCTGTTCTTGGATGGCGGAGAGGCGTCATGAGCCACCTTCTGAGGGGATAGCCCTTGTCACCCAGCAGCCATCCATCCAGCCAGGCTGGAGCACTGAAGAGCCTTGGCACCTGGGAGTGTCTGAGGATGTAGGCGTCATGGGAGCTGCCTGGGTACCTTGCTCAGACTTGGAGAATCATAAGACCATAAGACATAGGAGCAGAAATTAGGCCATTTGGCCCATCGAGTCTGCTCTGCCATTCAATCATGGCTGATAAGTTTCTCAACCCCATTCTCCTGCCTTCTCCCCATAACCTTTAATCCCCTTACCAATCAAGAACCTATCTATCTCGGTCTTAAATACACTCAATGACCTGGCCTCCACAGCCTTCTGTGACAATGAGTTCCATAGATTCACCACTCTCTGGCTAAAGAAGTTTCTCCTCATCTCTGTTCTAAAAGGTCTTCCCTTTACTCTGAGGCTGTGCCCTCGGGTCCTAGTCTCTCCTACTAATGGAAACATCTTCCCCACGTCCACTCTATCCAGGCCTTTCAGTATTCTGTAAGTTTCAATCAGATCCCCCCTCATCCTTCTAAACTCCATCGAGTATAGACCCAGAGTCCTCAAACGTTCCTCATATGTTAAGCCTTTCATTCCTGGGATCGTTCTCGTGAACATCCTCTGGACCCTCTCCAAGGCCAGCACATCCTTCCATAGATACGGGGCCCAAAATTGCTCAAAATATTCTAAATGTGGTCTGAACAGAGCCTTATAAAGCCTCAGCAGCACATCCCTGCTTTTATATTCTAGTCCTCTTGAAATAAGTGCCAACATTGCATTTTCCTTCCTAACTACCGACTCAACCTGCAAGTTAACCTTAAGAGAATCCTGGACTAGGACTCCCAAGAATCAGCATCCTGTGGTCACACACTATCTGCACGTTCATGGAGTGGAATCCCTTCCTGTTGACGAAGGCACCGGGCTCACCTGCTGGCGCCTTGATGGCCACATGTGTACAGTCTATAGCACCCTGGACACGGGGGAAGCCAGCAATGGCCGTGAAGCCTCTGGCTCACTGTGTCTGGCTTGCCTGGTCCCAGCAGAAGTTGATGAAGGTCAATGCCCGTCTGAACAGAGTGTCTGTAACCTGCTTGACACAAGTGTGGACAGCTGACTGGGAGACACAGCAAAGATCACCCACCGAACCCAGGAAGGAGCCAGAGGCAAGGAAGTTGAGGGCAGCTGTGACCTTCAGAGCCGCTGGCATGGGGTGTCCACCCACACAGTTAGGGGAGATCTCAGGGCCAATCATCTGACAGATATAGTTCACTGTCCCCCTTGACAGTTGGAGCTTCCTTCGGCACTGCACCTCAGTCATATTGAGGTAGCTGCTTCCTGGCAGCAGGATAGTTGCGTCTTCTGTGGTACCTTCCACCTTGGACAACCTCTTGGCCCTGCGCCCCTTGTGTCTGCGCCTGGCCTCCCAAAAGTGGCTCTCCTGGAGGCTGATTGTCCACTCCCGGCCTCCTACTTATTCTATCCCTCCCTTCCTGCTCAGAGGAGCTGCCTCCAGTGGAGATGTCAGAACCCATACCCAGGCTAAATGGAGGCCTCTGGAAAGCTGCAGGCCCGATAAAGATTACTGTCTGCAGACTGGTGAGCTGAAGCTTCCAAATACAGAGAAAGCTGCTGGAAATCGATCTGAACTGCTAACAATCACACAGGCAAGTTTAAAACACTTTCTGCAATAAATACTTCAGATAAAACATTAACAACCCCCCTGAGCCCACATATTTCGCCCGTGGATGAGGTTTGTTAAAAATCAGTTACCCGCCTGCCTGTTGGGCCTGTGCGCCGAGGTGAAGATCACATGGGCTCCTCAAAATCGGCTTCAATTGCCAAGTTAAGGGCTTTAACAAGGCCTTTAATTAATGGCGGGTGCGCGTCACACTTCATAGCGCACGCGCCCAGCTAAATATCGCGATGGAGCGTGCTGACGTCGGGACGCTCGCCTGACATCAGCGCGCGACATTTTAAGCGCTGACATGTGGGCTCCACCACCCGCACGTCAGCCAGGAAATTCTGCCCTTGGTGTTTTGTGTTAGTAAATCTGCAGGGAACCAATCAGCGCTTACACCTGTATCACGAGGAGGCCCATAAGGCAAGGCGTTTACATTTAGTAACCAAATAAGTATTGCACCTTTTCCCCAAAGGTCCATCAGGGATATAAGTAAATCCAAAAAAGCTCGGAGAATTAAACTCTGAGTCGTTAGGTAGTACAGAACTTGAGAATTGCTGAAAAAAGAGACATGTCAAAACTTTTCATCTTGCACTCATTAGGGCACTTCGCAAGAATACCAACAGAAGAGGAAAACAACAATTTATACTGCAAGTGAAGAGAGTGCTGATTGGTTGACAAGTGGATTCTGATTGGTAGACGCATGGCTATGGAGAATGCACCAGTGATGGTGGCTGACAGTTAACTGCCAAGCATTGTTTGAAATTTAAACTAAGCAGTTTGACCCTGATTGGTCAAGGCATTGCCCTGAGGAATGAGTCAGTGAATGGCTGTCACTCATTTTGTTTAGCTGAAACAGACACAATGGGCAGAATTTTACGGCCTCATTTCGGCGGGGAAGGGGCCGTAAAATGTGGTGAGACATTCTAAACCCCATTGGCTTCGGCAGGAACGTAAAATCCCGCTGCTGTAAAATTTCACCCAATGTGTGCACACATTCTATCTGTCTACAAAACAGAGCCCTGCGTATTAATATATATAGTTTCTAATGCACACAAATGAGTTACACTGCAAGCCTGACTGACAATCTTAAATTGGTTGTCACCGTAAGTCTTAGCACAATGAGTGTTATTTAGCAAATGTTGCCGAATCGCATCTAATGTTGGACACTGTGTTTTGAGTTTTGTAAGCACGGGCTGGTTGGGTACAGTCTGTACCTTGCCCGTTGCGAACAGTGGCTGGGACATGTTGTTTGATACAATCCACCAGCCTTTGGGACGTATGGCCTACATACCTAGCATCACACTGGCACTGAAATTCATATACCACATTACTCATCTGTGTGATTGGCAGAACGCCTTTTTGGCTTGACGGCAGCATCTTGTTAGTGGTGAATACCACACGTGTTGCTACTGCATAGTAACAGGGTGCAACATTAGTTCACCTGCGGCTCAAATTTTTGAGATACCTTACCCTTCCAGGGTAATCTGAGGTAGACTGGGCACTTTTCAGGGCCGAAAGTGATGACCTTAGGCCTATTCATGTGTTTGTGTGATATATAGTGTGAAATGATCTGATCAGGGTAGCCATTATCCTGCAGGATTCCTTTGATATGCCCAATTTCAGCATCAAGCTTGCATGGTGAGCAAATGGCTCGGGCCCTATTTACAATAAGACCAGTTTTATACTGCATGGAACTGTGAGAATCCCAACATGTGTATTGACCAGTGAAGGTAGGCTTGTGATAGACAGTGGTAGAGAACCCCCCTGGCAGATTTCTCAACTAGTATGTCAAGGAAGGGGAGTTCATTTGACTGCTCCATTTCAAAGGTGAATTTGAGCTTAGGATGAAGCCCATTAAAACATCTAAGGAAATTATTACATGCAGCTGCGGATTTAAATGCAGCAAACATATCATCCACATATCGGAAATATGCGAGGGACAGGAGGCTGGGTGTCATTCCATCGAAGGCACGTTTCTCATGGAACCCAACGAAGATGTTTGTGAGAGCTGGGCCTAGAGGATATCCCATGGCAACACCATCTATTTGGATATACATGGTGTCATTAAAACTGAACTCAACTGAGTGGGAAGGGTAAGGTATCTCAAAAATGTGAGCAACAGGTGAAGCTAATGTTTCACGCTGTTACTATGCAGTAGCAACACGTGTGGTATTCACCACTAACGGGATGCTGCCGCCAAGCCAAAAAGACGTTCAGCCTATCACACAGATGAGTAATGTGGTATATAAATTTCAGTGCCAGTGTGATGGTAGACTGTACATCCCAAAGACTGGTGGATCATATCGAACAGCATATCCCAGCCACTGTTCACAATGGGCAGGGTACAGACTGTACCCAGCCAGCCTGTGTTTTCAAAACTCAAAACACAGTGTCCAACATTAGATGTGATTCCACAATTGGACCACATTTTCTAAATAATCCTCAGTGTGCTAAGAATTACACTGACAACCAATTTAAGATTGACATTTGGACTTGCAGTGTGATGCATTTGTGTGTACTGGAAGTGTAAAGAAAATATCATTTTTTCCAATATTACTGTGGATACTGTGAAGCAATCTCGTGGGGGCTGTGTGCATGTTATGTGTGCGTGTGACTAATTTAATTAGACTGAAGGCAGTCAGACGGCAAGGTTTAAATCATCAAAGGATTTGGTGTAAAGCAGGCATTTTGAAATGGAAATAAGTGAGCTAAGATGGGATACCAGTAGATTTAGCATAAATAGGAATTTTCATTAGGAAATAAATGAGGAGAGAATTTTTAGCTATTGAATTTTAAAAAGAATAAAAAAGGAAGTTTTATAACTGGCAAAAATCATAAACAAATAAAGCAAAGTTATTATGTTTAATTTTCCTGAAAGTAGTGGCCATAAAGACAACATGAAAGGTTTTTGGATTCTGGGAAAAGTAACTTTCAAAAGACAGTTAAGAACAATGTGTTTAAAGATGAAAAGGGGAGAAATGTATTTAAGGAAAGATTGAAAGCTCTAGGAAGTGTGTGTGTGGCTAAGTTACCTTCAAGAGAGTGCTGTGTGAGCACAGTCCTGTGATGGAAGCAGCTCCTAGCCACCCCAGAGAAGTGTTTGCTTGTTCCAGAAAGCAAGGTTTTGTTATAAGCCTTGGATTTCTGATTTCAAGTGAGAGGGAGAGAGAAGCTTGTGAAATATATCCCTTATAGCAACTGTGGGTGCCTTGCAGTAATATTACTGGATGTTTTATAGATTAAGAATCATAAGGACTGTTGCCTGGAAAAGGGTGTTTATGTGTGAGTCTTGCTAAGTAGAAATCTTTTGGGAAATGTTATAAGACTAAAATTAACTGTGTAACTATAATCTTGCGTGTTTAAATTTTCTTTTGTTAGTAAATGTTTTAATTTAATATTTAAAATCTCCAAAAGTGGCAGTGGAATCTTTACTTCTGACTTCACTACACATACCTTCTCGTAATAAAATACAAATTGCAAATCGTTGTGATAGCTTGGCCAAGTTTCCCATTGGGATTTGGTCAGCCCAGCAATTACCACCTGCCATGTCATAACAGAAGCTACATATACACAGGGCTCTGGTTCTTTGCAGATGGAAAGAACAGGAACACACATGGTGCCTGTTAGGTGCAAATAAGTGACAGCCATTCGCTGACTCATTCTTCAGGGCAATGCCTTGAGCAATCAGGGTCAAGCTGCTTGGTTTAAGTTTCAAACAATGCTTGGCAGTTAACTGTCAGTCACCATCATTGGTGCATTCTCCATGGCAACGCCTCGACCAATCAGAGTCCACTTGCCAACCAATCAGCACTTTCTTCGCATACAGTATAAATTGTTATTTTCCCCTTATATTGGTATTCTTGCGAAGTGTCCTAATGAGGACAAGGTGAAAAACTTCAACATGTCTCTTTTTTCAGCAATAAACTATGGGTGTTTTGCAGGAATATAGGAATGAGAGGCCATTTCGCCCCTCGAACCTGTTGCACCATTCAGTGAGATCATGGTTGATTTGTGACCTAACACCATATACCTGCTATTACCCCATATCCACTCAATACCTTTGGTTAACAGAAATCTATCAATTTCAGTTATAAAATTAAAATTGATCTAGCATCAATTTCTGTTTGTGGAAGACAGATCCAAACTTCTGCCACATTTTGGTTGGGATTTTACGGGTTAGTCCTGTCTACTGGCCAGAAAGGTGGGGGCAACTCTGCCTCAGCCCCTCGTGCAATCCCCGAATGCATTTTATATTCATCAGTTAACTGTTTGCAGTCGAGGCTTCTGCCCCTTGAGGGGGCAAGATTTTGCCCTCAGGAGCTGCTGGCCGGAGGTCTGGTGGCTGTTCAGTCCCAGCAGCGCCACCAGAATTGGTGGCCACAGCTGGCACTGCAGCCAATCAGGACCTGCCGGCATGGAGGAGGCCCCGGAATAAAGGGAAAATTAGGTTGGCACTTGCGGGCACTGGTGAGGAAGGGGGAGGGAACCGTTCATGAGGGCAGTCTTTCAGCAGGGGTGGCCCTTGCTGTGGGGGGGGGTGGGTCCTTCTGTGGGTCACATGGGGCCAATCACCCTGAACCCACAGGATATACCTGGTGGTCTCCCCATGTGGCGTATACCCACATTGGCAGGAATTGACCTTAAGGTGGGAGGGCTATCCTGCACCTTCCTTTCTGTTGGTAAAATGCCAGCAGCAGCTGGGAATCAACAGGCATGCCACCCCCACCATCCCACCTGATTTTACCCCCTCCTGCACCTTCCAGCACACTCCCTGAGGCCCTGTAAAATACCAGCCTTCCAGCGTAGAGACTTTCCTAATTTCACTCCTGAAGGGCCTGCCTCAAAGTTTCCTCCTAGTCCTGGGCTCCCTAAACAGTAGAAATAGTTTCTCCCTATCTACTCTTCCTGTGCCCCTTAGCATCTCAAATCCTTCCTTCAAATCATCCCTCAGGAAATACTAGTCTTGTCTTGTAATTTAACCCTTGGAACCACAGTGTCATTCTGGTAAATCTACTCTGAACTCTCTCCAATGCCAGTGTAACCTTCCTAATGTGTGGTGCCCAGAGCTGCTCGCAGTTGTTTATTTTGTTGATCTCTGTGAAAAACAAGAGACAATCTATGGACTCTATGTTCACGATTTGATTGAAACTTTAGGCCTCTGACTGGGCCTGACACAGGAATGGCTGCCTTTGTCCTTGGAGGGTTGTTAACACTCCCTCACTAGCACACCCCCCAACCACTGCTATTCACTGACTCGGGGCCCCCATACCCCACTGCAAGCCTTTCCCCGCCAGTGACACAAGCGAGAGTCAAGTCTCATTGCAGGCCCAAAATGGCTTGGAATTTACCAACTTTGCTGCTGAATCTTGCTTGTTCTACTGGCTTTATTCCTGCTTGCCCCAGGGGCTTAGGCACAGGGTTATTAGTGGGGCTGAGGCCACTGCTGTTTCTATGGAACCTGGCCCAATAGTGATGATGTCATGGCTGTTGACTTTGTGTTACCTCCTGGACCAGGCCTCGCGGTGAAAGCAGATTAATAAAATTAAATAACTGCCTTCAATTAACTAGTTTGGTACTACAATTCCTATTAACCTCGGGAGAGATGTTGGGGTAGGTCTGTTTTATGTCTATGAAATGATACCCAACTTGAACTTTCACTATGTTCGAGGCCGGCATTCAGAGCTCAGTAAATGGGAAATACACCAACTCATCACCGTGATTCCCTTCCCGCGGACAGGCCAAAGATGACATGAGGTACTTGGAATGAGCAAAGAAATTCCCCAGATGGAGCTGCCAACCCTCCAGGACATTGCTCCAGGCAACATTTAGGGGAAAAAAAAAACTAATAGAGAGGCATTTAAAATACTGTAACAAAAACAGAAATTGCTGGAAAAACTCAGCAGGTCTGACAGCATCTATGGAGAGAAAAAAAAACAGAGTTAACGTTTCGAGTCCGTATGACTCTTCCTTGGCTCTGAAGAAGAGTCATACGGACTCAAAACGTTAACTCTGTCTTTCCCTCACAGGCGCTGTCAGACCTGCTGAGTTTTTCCAGCATTTTCTGTTTTTGTTTCAGATTTCCAGCATCCGCAGTATTTTGCTTTTATCTTAGTATTGAAAATACCGTCTCCTTTTTTCATTTTTTTGAACATTTTTGTTCATTGGTTGTAAAGTATTGTAGATGGGAGCAAAAGGTTATCTCGGCTGATAGCCTCGCGAATCATCCAATCGGCTTTCAAACTGGCATGGGAAGGCGGGCACTGTGAGGGTGGGTTGTGCCAGGTGACCAATGGCAGGAGCTTGGGGGTGGGGTGATTGATGACAGGACGTCATGTGATGAAACCTCCAAGAAAACATGCAACCAAAGTTGGCAACTCTATTTGTCCAGGGCAAGGCAGAGAGCAGAAGAAATTAGTGTGTGAATGAACCTGGGAAGCTACTGTCCCCTCCCATCGCCCATTGTGCTGACCTGATAGCGGCAGAATGCAGGGTACGTTGCCTATTTTATCCTGCTCACACTGTGGTCTTGGCTCAGTGGGTAGCAGCCTTGCTTCTGGATCAGGTGGGTGTGGACTCAAGCCCCACTCCAGAGATTCGAACACAAAATCCAGGCTGACACCTCAGAACCACACTGAGGGATAGCTGCACCATCAGAGATGCTGTCTTTCAGATGAGACTTTAAACCGAGGTTCCTTCTGCCCTTCCAGATGGATGTAAAAGATCCTATAGCACTATTCTGAAGTAGTGAAAAGAGGTGGGTATAGCGATAGTTGATGGTCATCTTTTAAAATTCCGCAGACTCCAGAATGGTTCCTGCAGATTGGAAGATTGTAGTTGTAACCCCACTATTTAAGAAAGGAGGGAGAGAGAAAATAGGGAACTACAGACCTGTTAGCCTGACATCAGTAGTAGGGAAAATGCTAGGATCTATAACAAAGGATGTGATAACAGGGCACTTAGAAAATAATGGTAGTATTGGGCAGAGTCAACATGGGTTTATAAAAGGGAAATTATGGAGTTCTTTGAGGATGTATCTAGCAGAATAGATAAGGGAGAACAGGTGGATGTGATATATTTAGCGTTTCAGAAAGCTTTTGATAAGATCCCACGCAAGAGGTTAGTGAACAAAATTAGAGCACATGGAATTGGGGGAAAGATACTGACATGGATTGAAAACTGGCTAATGGACAGAAGAGAGAGAGTAGGAATAAATGGATCATTTTCAGACTGGCAGGTTGTGACTAGTCGGCTACCACAAGGATCAGTGCTTGGGCCCCAGCTATTCACAATCGATATTGATGATTTGGATGTGGGGATTAAATGTAATTTTTCCAAGTTTGCAGATGACACAAAATTGGGTGGAATTGAGAGTTGTGAGGAGGAGGCAAAGACGCTTCAAGGAGATTTGGGGAGGCTAAGCAAGCGGGCAAACATTTGGAATACCATGTGTAGGAAGGTGAAGTTATCCACTTTGGTAAGAAAAACAGGAATACAGAGTATATCTTAAATGGTGAGAGGCTGGGAAGTTTTGAAATTCAAAGGGACTTGTTCACGAATCACTGAGAGCTAACAGGCAGGTACAGAAAGCAAATTAGGAAGGCAAATGGTATGTTGGCCTTTATTACAAGAGGGTTTGGGTACAGGAGTAAAGATATCTTGCTGCATTTATATCGAGCCTTGGTGAGGCCGCACCTGGAGTATTGTGTGCAGTTTTGAGGCAGGATTTTTAGGTGGGTGGGTGGGTGTGATTGGTGGGTGCGGGATCAGCTGGGTGAATGGACTGCTGCCCACGATCGACCCCTGGCTGCGATTTTTAGCCTGGTCAGCCAGCGCGAAGCACACGCTGAAAATGCTCAGTGCTGCCGGGGTAGGGGGGGCGGGAGGAGGGGGTGGCGCTGACATAAACCCGGGCGCGGGCGGTGGGTGAGCTCTGAATGGAAGCTCACTGAAGATAGAGAGCTGCCTCAGGGCGCCGAACGAAGGCTTGAAAACAATTAAATAAAGCTTTTAAAATCAGGGAAAAAAATGTCCAAGCATCACAATTGGTCACCTGAACGTATACATGGTAAAATCCATAGATTTTAATTTTTTAATTTAATAACGGAAACCTCATCCCGCCCTTGGATAAGGCTTCATGAAAAATGCAAAGTCTGCCTGGCTGATTCGCCTGTCCGCCAACCGTAAGGAAATCGGAGAAAATTCCAACTTTAATTACACTAATTGGCCTCTTAATTGTCGGTGGGTGTGATTCCGACCTTTGTGCACGCCTGTCGACCAGAATATCGTGCAAGTATGGGATGAGGTCGGGACACTCTCCTGATGTCACCTCGCGCCGTTTCGTGTCCGATCGGGTTTCCTTGCGTAAGGGAGGATATACTTGCCAAAGAGGGTGCGCAACAAAGGTTCATCAAACTGATCCCTGGGGTGGAGGGATTGTCCTACGAGGAATGATTAAATAGACTGTTGCCTTTATTCTCTGGGGTTTAGAAGAATGAGAGGTGATCTCATTCAAACATACAGCATTTTTCCAGGGCTCGACAGGGTAGATGCAGGAAGGATGTTTTCCCTGGCCTGCGGAACAAGGAACACAGTTTCAGAATTAGGGGTACGTCATTTAGGACTAAGATGAGGAGGAATTTCTTCACTGAGGATGGTGAACCTTCTGAATTCTCTGCTCCAGAGGGCTGTGGAGGCTCAGTCATTGAGTATGTTCACGACTGAGATCGATAGATTTCTACATATTAAAAACATCAAGGGATATGGAGATAGTGGAGGAAAATGGTGTTGAAGTGGATCAGCCATGATCTCATTGAATGGTAGAGCAGGCTTGAGGGGATGAATGGCCTACTCCTGTTCCTATTTCTTATGTTCTTATGCTCTAGGGAAGGGGAGGCTTGCCTGGTATCCTGGCCAATATTTATCCTTTAACCAACATCACTAAAAGAGATTATCTGATTATTATTGCTGTTAGTGGGAGCACGCTTTGTGTAAGTTGCCTGCCACAGTTTCTACATTACAACAGTGACTACACTTCAAAAGTACTTCATGGCTGCAAAGTGCTTTGGGACATTCTGAAGTCATGAAGAGGATTCTATAAATACTATTTTCTCAACTTCTATTTATCGTAAAATAGAATCATTGTAATGTTTTAATGCCAGAGCAGTAATATATGTCTAATACATTAAAAAAAAATTCCCCTTTACCCCACTCCACTTTAACTTGTCTCAGTTGATAGCATTCTTGTCTCTGCCAGAAGATCCTGGGTTCAAGTCCCGCTGGACGACTTTAGCATGTAATCCAGGTTGACTCTTCAGTGCGGTACTGATGGAGCACTGACCTGTTGGAGATGCTATCTGTCGGATGATATGTTGCTAGGATTCTGGGGTGGATGTTAGAAATTTCACGGCTTCCATTGGAGACTAGTAGAGCCATTTCCAGGTGCCCTACATTCATCCCTCTATGAAAGCAGATCAACCGATGACCCATCCCACTTGTTGCTTGTGAGACTTTGCAAATTGGCTGCCATGGGTACAGACTGCACTTCAAAAGCATTTCATTGGCTGCAAAGTGCTTTGGGATGTCCGTAGGATGTGAAAGATGCAATATGAATGAAAGTTCTTTCCTCCTGGATGTGCTGACTCATACATTCAGATCCTATTGGCTCTCTGATATGTCACCCACACGGCCATCCTTCATATTTAAGCTCAACCTGTAACCATCAAGAGATGCTCATACTGGCATCACAACTCAGTTTGAACATGTTCTCACCTGGTATCCACACAGCTCTACTTTTCATCAGGTTTCGAGGGAAACTCTAATTGATCGTCCCTCTCCCAACCTTGGGAGCACAGACACAAACTGGCATTGCAGCTGAGACCTGCTGGCTGCCCATCACATGCAGCGGTGCAATTTCTCACCATACAACTGGTGGAAGTATGCTTTTTTTTTAGAAAAAGAGAAAAGAGAAAGCAATGATATAAAGATCTGCACTGATGAACAATTCGACCCCTGTGCTGATTTGGAATCTCTGGCCTCCTCCGTGCAGTCAACCCAATGTTTAATTCATTCAGAACACTGCAGCCTGCCCAATGTCTTACCCATTCATCATTATTCTCCTAGTCCAGTCCCACTGGCTCCCTGTCTATTCAGCACAAATCTACCAAGCATAAAACAATGAATGGTAGAGCAATAATATAGCTTTTTTTATTTGAAGATAATACTATATATATATATGTATATATACAATGATAACTGGGAGGTTACATAAACATGTCTAACCTGTAGGACTGCTGCTCTGTTCTGTCTACAGAACACATGGGAATATACTTCACATTCTGTCATTTGGTGGATAGTGGTGGACAGCAGTTTTAGATATGCCCCTTTAAAGGTACATCATAACACCATCCACTGAATCAATGTGCTCCTTCTTCAAAACTTTGCCATAGCCATACCACACCACCCACAAACCATCCCCGATCCCTGTAATCTTTCCCAGTCTCACTTCCCATCATACATCTGCACAAAAACTGAACTGGACTAGCCATATAAATACTATGGTTACAAGACCAGGTCAGATGCTAGGAATCCTGCGACAAGTAACTCACCCCCTGACTCCCCAAAGCCTGTCCACCAACTATAAGGCACAAGTCAGGAGTGTGATGGAATACTCTCCACTTGCCTGAATGAGTGCAGCTCCCACAACACTCAAGAAGCTTGACACCATCCAGGACAAAGCAGCCCCCGCTCGATCGGCACCCCATCCACAAACATTCACTCCCTCCACCACTGACACACAGTAGCAGCAGTGTGTACCATCTACAAGATGCACTGCAGGAATTCACCAAGTCTCCTTAGACAGCATCTTCCAAACCTGTGACCTCTACCGCTTAGAAGGACAAAGACAGCAGATAGATGGGAACACCACCACCTGGAAGTTCCTCTCCAAGACACTCTCCACCCTGACTTGAACTACATCACTGTTCCTTCACTGTCGCTGGATCAAAATCCTGGAGCTCCCTCCCTAACAGCACTGTGGGTGTACCTACACCACAGGAACTGCAGTGGTTCAAGAAGGCGGCTCACCACCACCTTCTCAAGGGCAACTAGGGATAGGAAATAAATACCGGCCCAGCCAGTGAAGCCCACATCCTGTGAATGAGAAAAAATCTACTTCAAATCAGCTTCACTTTGCTTTCCTGCGTGCACCCCGAACATCCCTATCAATGTTCAACACTCTCCAACCCCTCTCCCCCACCCCTCCACCCCTCTCCCCCACCCCTCCACCCCTCCACCACTCCACCCCTCACCCTCAGCCACCACTGCCCTGCTCTCTGGGATCTCAACTTCACCACTTTACTACCCGTCCCCCTTTCTGCAAAGGTTATCCTCGCCTATGGCCTCTCCCACTTCTTGCTCCATAAACAATGCTTTTCAACGACAACCACTTGTATTTATTTAGCACCTTTAAGTTAATGAAACATCTCAGGACATTTCACAGGAACATTATCAAACAAAACGTGACACCGAGTTACATGTGGACCGAAGACCAAAAGCTTGATCAAAGAGGTAGGTTATCAGGAGTGTCTTAAAGGAGGGTTTGCCGCATGCCCATCATGTCATGTAGATGGAAGGATGGCAACGATGACTTAAAGGAGGAGAGAGAGATGGAGAGGTTTAGGGAGGGAATTCTAGAGCTAAGGACCCTGGCAGCTGAAAGCATGGCCACAAAGACAAATGAAAGGGGCTGGAATTGGAGGAGTGGAGAGGGTTGTAGAGCAACAGAGATAGGGAAGGCTGAGGCCATGGAGGGATTTGAAAGCAGGAATTTTAAAATCAAGGCATTGCTTGACTGGAAGCAAATGTAGGTCAGTGAGCACAGGGGCGATGGGGGGAATGCGACTTGGTGTGAGTTAGGACATGGAGAAGAGTTTTGGATGAGCTCAAGTTTAGAGAGGTTGGAAGGTGAGAGCCCACCCAGGAGAACATTGGAATAGGGAAATGATGTCTTATTAAAGATTCTCCACAAATAGAAGTCTTGTTTTGATTGAGTTGCATCAAAAACTGGGATTCAATGAAATAATTTATCCACCAAAAGATTGATCAAGGTAGCACCTTGGTACATCATGGAATGCACAGTCTCATTCCTAAAAGGTCAATAGTTGGAGTGAAACACTGCCCTAAATAACAGATCCCACACAGCAGTGTGAGTGACAGCACACTGAGTGGAAATACTCCAATCTCGGAGCGAACGTCATAAACCTAGTTCTGCTGAGTAAGGAAAGAAAGACTTGCTTCCTGGTCTGTGTGTTCCCAGTCACTCTCGGTCTCTGTGTGTTCCCAGTCACGCTCGGTCTCTCTGTGTGTTTCCAGTCACTCTCGGTCTCTGTGTGTTCCCAGCCACTCTCGGTCTCTGTGTGTTCCCAGTCACTCTCGGTCTCTGTGTGTTCCCAGTCACTCTCGGTCTTTGTGTGTTCTTAGCCACTCTCGGTCTCTGTGTGTTCCCAGTCACTCTCGGTCTCTGTGTGTTCCCAGTCACTCTCGGTCTCTGTGTGTTCCCAGTCACTCTCGGTCTCTGTGTGTTTCCTGTCACTCTCGGTCTCCGTGTGTTTCCTGTCACTCTCGGTCTCTGTGTGTTCCCAGTCACTCTCAGTCTCTGTGTGTTCCCAGTCACTCTCAGTCTCTGTGTGTTCCCAGTCACTCTCGGTCTCTGTGTGTTCCCAGTCACGCTCGGTCTCCGTGTGTTCCCAGCCACTCTCGGTCTCTGTGTGTTTCCAGTCACTCTCGGTCTCTGTGTGTTCCCAGTCACGCTCGGTCTCCGTGTGTTCCCAGCCACTCTCGGTCTCTGTGTGTTTCCAGTCACTCTCGCTCTCTGTGTGTTTCCTGTCACTCTCGGTCTCTGTGTGTTTCCTGTCACTCTCGGTCTCTGTGTGTTTCCTGTCACTCTCGGTCTCTGTGTGTTTCCAGTTACTCTCTGTCTCTGTGTGTTTCCAGTCACTCTCTGTCACTGTGTGTTCCCAGTCACTCTCTGTCACCGTGTGTTTCCAGTCACTCTCTGTAACTGTGTGTTCCCAGTCACTCTCGGTCACTGTGTGTTCCCAGTCACTCTCTGTCACCGTGTGTTCCCAGTCACTCACTGTCACCGTGTGTTCCCAGTCACTCTCTGTCACCGTGTGTTCCCAGTCACTCTCTGTCACCGTGTGTTCCCAGTCACTCTCTGTCACCGTGTGTTCCCAGTCACTCACTGTCACCGTGTGTTCCCAGTCACTCTCGGTCACCGTGTGTTTCCAGTCACTCTCGGTCTCTGTGTGTTCCCAGTCACTCTCTGTTACCGTGTGTTCCCAGTCACTCTCGGTCAGCGTGTGTTTCCAGTCACTCTCTGTCACTGTGTGTTCCCAGTCACTCTCTGTTACCGTGTGTTTCCAGTCACCATCTGTCAGCGTGTGTTTTCTGTCACTCTCGGTCACTGCGTGTTCCCAGTCACTCTCTGTCACCGTGTGTTTCCAGTCACCATCTGTCAGCGTGTGTTTTCTGTCACTCTCGGTCACTGTGTGTTTCCAGTCACTCTCGGTCTCTGTGTGTTTCCAGTCACTCTTGGTCTCTGTGTGTTTCCAGTCACTCTCTGTCTGCGTGTGTTCCCAGTCACTCTCTGTCTGCGTGTGTTTTCTGTCACTCTCTGCCACCGTGTGTTCCCAGTCACTCTCTGTCTCTGTATGTTTCCAGTCACTCTCTGTCAGCGTTTTTTTCTGTCACTCTCGGTCACCGTGTGTTCCCAGTCACTCTCTGTCTGCGTGTGTTTCCAGTCACTATCTGTCAGCTTGTGTTTTCTGTCACTCTCTGTTACCGTGTGTTTCCAGTCACTCTCTGTCAGCATGTGTTTCCAGTCACTCACTGTCACCGTGTGTTTCCAGTCACTCTCTGTCACCGTGTGTTCCCAGTCACGCTCAGTCTCTCTATGTTCCCAGTCACTCTCAGTCTCTCTATGTTCCCAGTCACTCTGACACCGTGTGTTTCCTGTCACTCTCAGTTTCTCTGTGTTCCCTGTCACTCTCACAGTCTGTGGGCAGGATTTTATGCCTCACAGCTGGGTATGTGCCCGACCTGATCGGCAGTGAAATAGTGCGAGATGACGTTGGGCGAGAGTCCTGACATCATCCCTCACGCGAGCTATATTCAGATTGGCGGCTACGTGTGGGTGTCGGAGCTGCGCCCGCCATCAGTTAATAGGCTATTATAAAGGCGATTGCAGTTTTAAGTTGCCCGCGCGATTTTGTGCTCATCTCACAGGCAAAACAGGCATGTGGGCAGCCCACTTTTTGCAAAACCTTATCCAAGGGTGGGATAAAAAGGGTCAGCAGATTAATGAAGATGCCATTCAAAAAAGGCTGTTGTCAGAAATGACTTCAGCAAGGTGCTGGAGTTGGCGCTCACAATGGAGAGCACAGGCAGGGACTCAGAAACAACCAAGGGAGCACAAAATGGCGCTGCCTTCACATCGGGAGGGAAGCACTGGTTAGAAATGGTGCGGAAGTGCAGGGCTCCACAGAAAGGCGTGAAACAGCCACTATCAACAGACCAGCAAAAAACAATGGGTTAACAGAGAAAACTCACATTAACAATGGCAGAAATAGAACCAGACAGCCTGCAAATGAACAACAATTTAAAAGAATCGAGTGTTTCTCCTGCCCCTGTAATGGGCACATTATGCAATATGGTAAAGACAGATTAAGACAAAACTTTAAGCAAAAAGTTCGAAATCGTGAAATCCACATAATAGAGGAACCAGAAGAAACAGAGTCAGATATTTGGCTAAAAGCAAAATACTGCGGATGCTGGAAATCTGAAACAAAAACAAAAGGTACTGGAAAAACTCAGCAGGTCTAACAGCGTCTGTGGAGAGTAAAACAGAGTTAACGTTTCAAGTCCGTATGACTCTTCTCCGGAGCTCTGAAGAAGAGTCATACGGACTTAAAACATTAACTCTGCCTTTCTCTCCACAGATGCTGTTAGACCTGCTGAGTTTTTCCAGCACTTTTTGTTAGAGTGAGATATTTGCTCACTACACAGCTTAAAAATGGGTAAGACAGAGCCAATCTACGTGACAGTGGAAGTCAAGGGGAAACCCACCCGAATGGAGATGGATACAGGGGCATCCACAAAGGGGAACATACATTCAAATACCTGAATACAGGAGACCACGCACTAAATCTTGAAAATGAAGATGCTAAATTAAAGATGTGTATTGGTGAAGACACATGAGTAAGAAATATATGCAAGGTTCCAGTACAGTTTGGAAATCGGTCTGTTAATCTACTCCTGATAGTGATAGCAGGCAGAGGACCGAGTCTCCGCAGAAGGAACTGGTTAAGAGAGATTAATCTTGAGAGACCACTGAGATCTCAGCCAGAAGCTGGAAATATTGCTGTTTGGAAAAAGGAGCATGTAAAGACTCAACAAAAGGAACTCGGAGAGGTGACACGTCAGGACATATTGCAAGATTCCCTCAAGTCCCAATCTGTACCACTGAAAAGGCGTGAGGAAGAATTGCGCATGTTTCTGGCTGAGATGAAGAATAAATTAGCCGAGAAAGCACAACAATACGTAATTCTCCAGGAAACAACTAGCAAATATGAAAAAGAAATGGAAGAGCTGAAGAATCAGCTACGTGGAGGCCAAGAAGCTTTAAAAGTAGAGACCCAAGAGTTTTCAATGGAGCTGACAGGTGAGGAGATGCTGGAAGACTCAACCACTGAGTTCACTCAAATTGAGCTCATACCTGAGCCTAGTTTGGCCAACAAGGAGATTGAAAAGAAAGGCAAGATTAAAGTCAGCGCTGACAAGCAGAGAACCCATCAAATGAAGACACGTAGGAAGAAAAAAGAGAATTACTACGAAGGCCCTGAAAAATGTATTTTATTTTTATACAACAGGAAGCTGATCAGATCGTGTTGAATTTAGCCTGGCCCAACATCCTGATTTTTAGAGCCTTCCTGACAGTTGACTTCATATTGTTGAACTTGGAGAGGAGGGGCAGCAGGAGTGCATGCGATTGGGCCCAAAAGAGGGTGAAAACATTCCCATTAGAATCGACGCCCCATGTGGAAGGAACTCCCCTCGGTTTGGAAGTGCCTGTAGGATCCGTTGAGCCTGAGAAAGTCAAAGGAACAAACTTACAGGTTCTTGCTGGGGAGCCTAGTGGACAGATAGCTCCTGAGAGGGAGGCCTCCGATAAACCATCCGAAGTCATAGAGCTACGACGTTCGACATGTTTGAAGAAGCCTCCAGAGAGAATGAATTTGTAAACAGTTTATTTATGTAAAGAGCTAATATATTGTAAAGATTGTAATTTGTAACTTCGAGTAGAGGGGGAGGGATGTGGTAATCTGAGGTGCGATACACCTTTAAGAGAATGTGAGCAGGTTGATCATGTGATTGTATTACCCAATTGCTGTGTAGTGCTGGCTACATTGTTAATCAGTAGTTTAGAATAGGGTCTGGCTGGAGAAGCACACATTGTGTTAGTGCTCTGTGACTTGTGTTAATAAACAGCGCGTGTTTCATCTTACACTGGTCTCTGCATCGGCAGTATCTTGTTCACTCACCAGGCGTGCAACAGTATTCACTGAGCAAAGCGACCCAACAGAGAAGGAACATAACAGGACACTTCCAGGTATCAGACAGCCTCCTGTAACCCTGGGAATGGGGATTGTGGTCTCCGCTGGAGGCACCCCTTCTGAGGAGGGAGAGAGGGGCAGAAGGGAGAGGAGGCCAGGGCTCCCAGTGCAGCTTCCAAGGGAGGGACCTTTTGGGGAAGAGGCGCAGGCACAAGGGGCAGAGGGCCAAGAGGAAATCCAAGGCAGAAAGCGCTGCAGATGATGTCACTATCCTGCTCCCAGGGTTTACAGGCAGCGATGCAGCTACCTCAATATGTCTGAGGTACAGTGCCGAAGGAGGTTCCGCCTCTCCCGGGAGACAGTGACCTCCATTTGTCATATTATTGGGCCTGAGATCAGCTCCGACTGTGTGGGTGGACACTCCATACCAGTGGCTCTGAAAGTCACAGCAGTGCTTAGCTTCTAGGCCTCCGGCTATTTCCAAGAGTCAGTGGGGGATCCTTGTGGAGTTTGTCACTCTCGGTCTCCGTATGTACCAGTCACTCGCAGTCACCACGTATTTCCAGTCACTCTTGGTCTCTATGGGCAGGGTTTTCGGGTCGTCAGGCGGGGTGGCAGGTGGGCGTGGCGGGCGGGCGTGGTGGGCGGGCGTGGCGGGCAGGCCTGGGAGCAGCCGGGAAATGGTCCACCACCCATGATCGGCCCCCGGCCGCGATTTCACACTGCCTGACCAATTAACTTAGTGTGAAACGTGCACTGAAAGGCTCAGCACTGTCGGGGTGGAGGAGTGGGAGGAGGGTGGGCGCTGAAGTCAGTGTGGGCACGAGGGAGTGTGGAGTGAAACCTCCCTGAACTGCCTCAGGGAGCTGAAGAATTTTAAACTCAAAAATACAGGGTTGGAAATTCCGGGAAAAATGTCCCCACTTGGGACTCACTCACATGAAAATATACATAATAAACATTATGCCAAAACATTTTTAAAAAATGAATATTGGAAACCCCATCCCGCCCATGGATGAGGTTTCCTCGAAAACGCCAAGGCCACCTGGCCGATTCACCACCCACCAACTATAAGGTTGGAGGGCCAGCGAGAAATCTCTCTTAATTAATACTTTAATGGTTTTAATCGGCCTCTAAATTGTCGGTAGGTGAGCTGCTGACTCACCAGCATGCCCGCCGACCGGAACATGGCGTGAGTGCGCGATGACATCAGGGCGCTCGGTCACACGCTCACCTCTCAGTGCTTCCAGCCCAGGACAGCTGCACACAAGACATGGCCCCGAAAGGTAAGAAGACTGCAGCCCCCAGGTTCAATGGCACATCCCTCGAGTGCCTTTTGGACGCCGTGGAGGCTTACCGGGATGTCCTCTACACCCGCTCTGGCTGCAGGATGGACAGCAACATCACTAATCTGGCTTGGGAGGCGGTGGCAGCGATGGTCAGCGTCAACTACAAAAGAGGACAGCCACCCAGTGCCACAAGAGGGTGAATGATCTTCTCCATTCCGGCAGGGTAAGTCACTCCTCTCATCACTCTCAACTCACACACTCACAAGCCCATCACACATCCACAGGGATCTCGCTCACTGCCAGTTCACGGGACATCACCATTCACTCTCTCACACTCACCGTCATTGTCCTCATCCCGTCCACTCACCACCCACACATGCCAGGCATACTTATCATCTGGCCTGGCAGGCATCCTGCTTACACTCTCTCCATCCCTATGCATGCAGGACAAGCTGACACACAAGAGGGAGAGGTCGCTTACCGGTGGAGGAAAGCCTGAAATCAAGGTCCTCATGAACTTTGAAAACAGAGCCATCCAGCTGGTAGGCGAGGATCTGAACCTTCCTTGTGCTGACGGTGAGGTCGGCGCTGCTCTACCAAGTGAGGATCCAGTAGTGCAACATCGATTAGATAACCATGCTGTGAGTGATGTGCCCTGTTTCACAGGCCACTGCCACGCACTAATTATCTCTCCTTGTTTTCGCAGGCACATCTGGGAAACAACTGAGGGAGTCCACGGCCTAGGGCCAACAATCAAGCCCCAAGGGAAGCTCAGAAGAGGAATCCACTGAAACTCTCCCTGAAGACCTGTCACAGCGCTCACCCACACCCTCCACCAGCGCAGAGACACACACCTCGGTGGGGCCTAGCTTTAGAGTGACCTCAGGGTCACAATCTGGTGTCCACATCACACTTTCTGATCCACAGCAGGGGAAGCAGGGACTTCCCAGGTTCCCGGCACTCGGAGGACTGATGGAGGTCAGAACGTTGCTGAGTCCGAGTCAGATGAGGAGCCTTTGGATTGGGTCATCTCACAGTTGCTGGAGCTGCAAAGGCAAACTTGGGAATATCAGGAAGGGATGTCCGCTGCACTCCTCGGATTTCAAGGCACGAAGGAGGAGTCCATCCGCCTTCAGGCTGAGGTGATAACGCCGGCATTGCAACGCACCGAGGTCAACACTGGTAGGATGGCGGCCGCCATGGAGACCTTGGTCTAGGACATCGCTCCTGCACTGCTGTGCGGGCTTAACTCCATCGTCGATGCCATAGTTGGCCTCCAGCATTGTGTACGCGGGAGGGATGGGGGGTAGTTCGATTTCACTCCAGCCACCCCATCACCTCAAGGAGTCAGCTGGGGTCCTCAGGCACCCATAGGGAGGAGGATCAGTAGGTGTATCCCCCCCAGGGCCATCCATTCAGATGACTCCAGGAGTGTCCAGGCCATTCGAATCCCCTCTTCCTGTGACTCCAGCAGCTCCAGCTCCATAGACCAAGGAGGGTGCCACTGCCACACAGCAGGACCCCGAAAGCAGGCCGGGGCCCTCCAGGTTTCAGCCCTATCTGGATGCACGTAGCATTCATAACAAAGCAAATAAATTGATGGTCCAAATTGAAGTAAATAAACATGATCTGATAGTAATTATGAAGATGTGGCTGCAGGAGGACGGTGATTGGATCCTTAATATTGAAGGGTACATGACATTCAAGAAGAATAGGAAGCTAGGTAAAGGCGGAGGGGTAGCACTGTTAATCAAAGAGGGCATTCGTGCAATAGTTAGGGATGACCTTGGTTCAGGGGATCAGGATATAGAATCAGTTTGGGTGGAGATGAGGAATAGTAGGGAAAAAATGTCATTGGTGGTCTACAGGCCCCCTAACAGTAGCCACAGTGTAGGACAAAGTATTCAAGAGAAAATATTGTGTGATTCTGATAAAGGGACGGCAATAACCATAAGTTATTTTAGTCTACACATAAACTGGAAAAATCAGATTGGCAATAGTAGCCTGGATGAGGAGTTCTTAGAATGCTTTTGAGATAGTTTCTTAGAGCAGCATGTTCTGGAACCAGCCAGAGAGCCGATTATATTAGACTTAGTATTGTGTAATATGACAGGATTAATTAATGACCTCAGAGTAAAGGCACCCCAAGGTAGCAGCGACCACAATATGATTGAATTTTACATCCAGTTTGAAAGGGAGAAGAGTGGGTCTAAGACTAGTATCTTAAAATTAAATAAGGGCAACTATGTAGGGATGAAAGTTGAGTTAGCTGAAGTGAACTGAGAAACTAGGCTAGAGGATAGAATAGAGAAGCAGTGGCAGACATTTAAGGGGATATTTCAGAGTATTCAGAGTAAGTACATTCCAACCATAAAGAAAAATTCAAAGGAGAGGACCCAGCATCCGTGGTTAACTAAGGAAGTTAAGGAAAGCATCAAACTTAAGGAAAAGTGTACAACTCCACAAAGGTGAGTGGCAGGGCAGATGATTGGACAGATTATGAAGAACGACAGGGAATGGCTAAAAGGTTAATCAGGAGAAATAAATTAGAGCATGAGAGGAAGCTAGCTGGAGATGTAAAAATGGATAGTAAGAGTTTTTACAGATACTTAAAAGGAAAAGAGTAAGTAAAGCAAGTGTTGGTCCTCTTGAGAGTGACAGTGGGGGAGTTAATAATAGGTAATAAGGAAATGGCAGAAGAAATGAACAAATATTTTGCTTCTGTGTTCACTATAGCGGATACAAAAAACATTCCAGCAATAGCTGCAAATCAGGAGATGAACGGGAGGAAGGAACTTGGTGAAATTGAAATCACTAGGGAAATGATACTGAGCAAATTGATGGAGCTGCGGACCGGCAAGTCTCCAGGTCCTGATGGACTATATCCTAGGGTCTTAAAAGAGGTGGCTAATAAGGTAGTCGATATGCTGGAGTTAATTTTCCAAAATTTGCTAGATTCTGAAAAGGTTTCACCGGACTGGAAAGTAGCAAATATAACCCCTCTATTCAGGAAGGGAGGGAGGGAGAAAACAGGAAACTATAGGCCAGTTAGCTTGACATCTGTCATGGGGAAGTTATTAGGATTGATCATTAAGAAGGTTATAGCTGGGAACTCAAGGCAATTGGGAAGAGTCAGCATGGTTTTGTGAAAGAAAATCATGTTTAACCAGTTTATTGGTGCTTTTTGAAGGATTAACATGCACAGTGGATAAAGAGGAGCCTGTAGACATACTGTACTTGGATTTTCACAAGGCATTTGATAAGGTGCCACATGAAAGATTATTAAGGAAAATAAATGCGCGTGGTGTAGGTGGTAACATATTAGCATGGGTAGAAGATTGGCTGGCTGGCAGAAAGCAGAGAGTATGCATAAATGGGTCTTTTCCTGATTGACAGGATGTGATGAGTGGAGTCCCACAGGGGTCTGTACTGGGGCCTCAACTTATTACGATTTACATTAATGACTTAGATGAGGGGAGTGAAGACATGGTAGTTAAATTTGCATATGACACAAAGATAGGTAGGAAAGTATGTTGTGAAGAGGACATGAGGAGGTTGCAGATGGATTATAGATAGGTTGAGTCAGTGGGCAAAGATCTGGAAAATTAAGTTTAATATGGGAATACGTGAAGTTGTTCACTTTGGCAGGAAGAACAAAAAAGCAGAGTATTACTTAAATGGAGAACGGCTGCATAATTCTGAGGTGCAGAGGGATCTAGTACATGAGTCACAAAAAGTTAGTATGCAGGTACAGCAAGTAATTAAGAAGGCTAATGGAATGTTATCCTTTATTACGAGAGGGATTGAAAATAAAAGTAAGGATGTTATGCTTCAGTTATACAGGGCATTGGTGAGACTGCACCTCGAATAATGCGCGCAGTTTTGGGCTCCTTATCTAAGGAAGGATGTAAATGCATTGGAGGCAGTTCAAAGGAGGTTTACGGGATTGTTACCTGGAATGAGTGGGTTGTCTTATGAGGAAAGGTTGGACAGGAAAGTGAGGGGTGATTTGATTAAAGTATTCAAGATCCTGAATGGCCTCGACAAGGTGGACGCCGAAAGGATGTTTCCTTTTGTGGGTGAGTCCAGGACTAGGGGGCACTATTTTAAAATTAGGGGTCATCCTTTTAGGACAGAGATGAGAAGAAATTATTTTTCTCAGAGGCTTGTGTGACTTTGGAACTCTCTGCCTCAGAAGGTGGTGGAGGTGGGGTCATTGAATATTTTTAAGGCAGAAGTAGATAGATTCTTGTTAGACAAAGTTATTGGGGTTAGATGGGAATGTGGAAATCGAAACATAAGAAGATCAGCCATGATCTTATTGAATGGCAGAGCAGACTCGAGGGGTCGAATGGTCTACTCCTGTTCCTATTTCTTATGTTCTTATTGCTATCATTGTCAACTTTGAGGACCTCCTCACCCTCGCCACTGTCGATGTCCTCCTCATTGGAGGAAATTTCCAGCTCCTCCATCTCCTCCTCAGTCAGCTCCTCTCCCCGTTGCAGCGCCAGGTTGTAAAGGGCGCAGCAGGTGACAACGATGCGTGACACGCTCTATGACAATATTGCAGAGCTCCAACAGACTGGTTCAGGCACTGGAATCTCATTTTCAGCATGTGATGGTTTGCTCCACCAAGTTGTGAGTTGCAGCATGAGCCTGGTTATACCTTCTCTCTGCTGCAGCCTGAGGCCACCACACGGGTGTCATCAGCCACGGCCTCTGCCCTTGTCCCCTAGGAGCCATCCCTGCAGCCTCTCTGGACCCTGGCAGATGTCAGGGATCTGTGACCAACTGAGAATGTAGGAGTTCTGGACACTCCCTGGAAGCCGTGCGCAGACCTGCAGGATGTGTTTGAGATGGTTGCACACCAGCTGCACATTCAGCGAATGGAATCCCTTGCAGTTAACATAGTTGACCCCTTGTTGCGACGGAGATCTGGGCGCCACGTGAGTGCAGTCGATCGCACCCTACGCCTAAGGGAAACCCAAGATCTGGGCAAATCCAATCATTCTTGCATCCTGGCTTTCCTGGTCCTGGGCGAAATGCACAAAGTTGAGTGTCCTCGCGAAGATGGCATCTGTGACCTCATGGATGAATTTGTGGGTGGAGGCTTGTAATATCCCACGGAGGTCACCTGTGGAGCTCTGAAGGGAGCCACTGGCGTAGAAATTGAGCGCTGCAGTCACTTTCACGGCCACTGGCAGTGGATGCCCTCCATGTCCCCGTGGCGCCAAATCCTGCAGCAGCTGGCAGATGTGACCAACCAGTTCCCTAGACATGCACAGTCTTCGGCGACACTGGTTCTCAGTCATCTGCAGGAATGAAAGGCAGTGTCTATAGACCCTCGGTCTTTCTAGGCACTGACCAGCGACGGCTCACTGTGGCTCTTCAGCAGTGTGTGTGGGACCCACAGCCACCCCTTCTTCATGAGGCTGCTGCTCCTCCCTCTGCCCAAACAGGCACCTCTGTCTCTCTCTTCTCCGTTGTCTTCGCTCTCTGTACGCCACGAGCCATACAGCTAGTTCACCAGGCCCCATGTTCCTGATGTACTCCTCCTGCAGGATCAAAAAGAGAGATACATGGGTTAGCTTGGTTAAGTCTGAAGCCGCTTAATGCATCCTGGAGAATGCTGGTCACTGTTTGGATGGCCAGAGTTCAGTGTGCTGCATGGCTGCCCGAAACCCCATCCACCTCCGCCCCACCCCACCTGACCGATTGGCAGCAGCTTTGTCCACTGGGCTGCATGCTGTGCTCTCAGCTCAGGCGCAGGCATTCTCCTAACCCACACTGCGGGGCTGCACTGTGCAATGATATGCAGATGTATTACAATGAGGTTCCCGACGTCCGATGGCGGGAAACATGGCCTGCCATGGACAGGCTAAGCGGACGATCACAAACTATTTCATGATGTCCTGAAACCAACTTTTGGCCTTCTCGCCATATTATCCTCTCATGCTGCAGAACACATTCAATGCCAGGGGGCATGGGCGATTCTGCCCTACGTGTTTCCTGTTACTCTCGGTCTCTGTGTGCTTCCTGTTACTCTCGGTCTCTGTGTTCCCTGTCATTCTCAGTCTCAGCGTGATTCCTGTCACTCTCAGTCTCTGTGTGTTTCCTGTCATTTTCAGTCTCTGTGTGTTCCCTGTCACTCTCAGTCTCTGTGTGTTCCCTGTCACTCTCAGTCTCTGTGTGTTCCCTGTGACTCTCAGTCTCTGCCTGTTCCCTGTCACTCTCAGTCTCTGTGTGTTCCCTGTCACTCTCAGTTTCTGTGTGTTCCCTGTCACTCTCAGTCTCTGCCTGTTCCCTGTCACTCTCAGTCTCTGTGTGTTCCCTGTCACTCTCAGTCTCTGCCTGTTCCCTGTCACTCTCAGTTTCTGCATGTTTCCTGTCATTCTCAGTCTCTGTGTGTTCCCTGTCACTCTCAGTCTCTGTGTGTTCCCTGTCACTCTCAGTCTCTGCCTGTTCCCTGTCACTCTCAGTCTCTGTGTGTTTCCTGTCATTCTCAGTCTCTGTGTGTTCCCTGTCACTCTCAGTCTCTGTGTGTTCCCTGTCACTCTCAGTCTCTGCCTGTTCCCTGTCACTCTCAGTCTCTGTGTGTTCCCTATCACTCTCAGTCTCTATGTTCCCTGTCTCTATTAGTATGAAGGAACAACAAACAACATTTCATGTCCTCAGGGTAATCTAACTCACTTCACATTGTTAAATGTTGTCACTGAAATTCTATGAATGGACTAGTCTGTTGTATCTTCTGTCTGACTTTCGCATGGCTGCACTTTAGGAAAGTGGCACTGTCTGAGCTGCCGTTTATTTTGAGTAAGACTTTAAACAGAAGTGCCTTATGAGAAAGATTAGTGCATATCTCCCTGGTTCCCTGGTCATTATTGATCTCTCAATCAACAGATTATTACATGTTTTTGGGAGCTTGCTCTACACGGTTCTTCTGACATCGACCTAGGCACCGGAAACGACAACGGCAAACTCAGCCCTGTAGACCCAGAAAGGTCCTCCTGACTAACATCTGAGGGCTTGTGCAAAAATTGGGAGAGCCACCTCACAGACTAATCAAGCAACAGCCTGACATAGTCATCCTCACGGAACCATACCTTACAGATAATGTCCCAGACTCCACCATCCCTGGGTATGTCCTGTCCCACCAGCAGGTCAGACCCAACAGAGGTGGTGGCACAGTGGTATTCGGTTGGGAGGGTGTTGCCCTGGGAGGCCTCAACATCGACTCCAGACCCCATGAAGTCTCATGTCCTCAGGTCAAACATGGACAATGAAACCTCCTGCTGATTACCACGTACCGCCCTCCCTCAGCTGATGAATCAGTGCTCCTCCATGTTGAACACCATTTGGAAGAAGCACTGAGGGTGGAAAGGGCGCAGATTGTACTCTGGGTGGGGGACTTCAATGTCCATCACCAAGAGTGGCTTGATAGCACCACTACTGACCAAGCTGGCCAAGTCCTAAATGACATAGCTGCTAGACTGCGGCAGGTGGTGAGGGAACCAACAAGAGGGATAAACACACTTGACCTCATTCTCACCAACCTGCCTGCCACAGATTCATCTGTCCAGGACAGTATTGGTAGGAGTGACCACCGCACAGTCATTGTGGAGATGAAGTCCCGCCTTCACATTGAGGATACCCTCCATCATGTGTGGCACTACCACCGTGCTAAATGGGATAGATTTTGAACAGATTTGGCAACTTAAGACTGGGCATCCACGAGTCACAGTGGATCACCAACAGCAGCAGAATTGTACTCGAGCATAATCTGTAACCTCAGGGCCTGGCATATCCCCCACTCGACCATTACCATCAAGCCAGGAGATCAACCCTGGTTCAATGAAGAGTGATGGAGGGCATGCCAGGAGCAGCACCAGGCATACCTAAAAATCAGGTGTCAACCTGGTGAAGCTACATCACAGGACTACTTGCGTGCCAAACAGCATAAGCAGCAAGTGATAGACAGAGCTAAGCGATCCCACAACCAATGGATCAGATCTAAGCTCTGCAGTCCTGCCACATCCAGTTGTGAATGGCGGTGGACAAATAAACAACTGGAGGAGGAGGCTCCACAAATATCCCCATCTCAATGATGGAGGAGCCCAGCACAGCAGTGCAAAAGATAAAGCTGAAGCATTTGCTACAATCTTCAGCCAGAAGTGCCGAGTGGATGATCCATCTCGGCCTCCTCTGGAGGTCCCCAGCATCACAGGTGCCAATCTTCAGCCAATTCGATTCACTCCACGTGATATCAAGAAACAGCTGAAGGCACTGGATACTGCAAAGGCTATGGGCCCTGACAATATTCCAGCAACAGTACTGAAGACTTGTGCTTCGGAACTTGCCACGCCCCTAGCCAAGCTGTCCCAGTACAGCTACAACACTGGCATCTACCCGGTTATGTGGAAAATTGCCCAGGTATGTCCTGTACACAAAAAGCAAGACAAATCCAACCCAGCCAATTACTGCCCCATCAGTCTACGATCGATCATCAGTAAAGTAATGGAAGGAGTCATCAACAGTGCAATCAAGCGGCACTTGCTTAGCATTAACCTGCTCACTGATGCTCAGTTTGGGTTCTGCCAGGAATACTCAGCTCCTGACCTCATTGATTCAAACATGGACAAAGAGCTAAACTCCTGAGATAAGGTGAAAGTGACTGCCCTTGACATCAAGGCCGCATTTGACCGAGTGTGTCATCAAGGAGCCCTAGCAAAACTGGAGTCAATGGGAATCAGGGGGAAAACGCTCCACTGATTAGAGTCATACCTAGCATAAAGGAAGATGGTTGTGGTTGTTAGCGGTCAGTCATCTCAGCTCCAGGACATCACTGCAGGAGTTCCTCAGGGTAGTGTCCTAGGCCCAACCTTCTTCAACTGCTTCATCAATGACCTTCCTTCCATCATAAGGTCAGAAGAGAGGATGTGCGCTGATGATTGCACAATGTTCAGCACCATTCGCAACTCCTCAGATACTGAAGCAGTTCATGTCCAAATGCAGCAACCTGGACAACATCCAGGCTTGGGCTGACAAGTGGCAAGTAACATTCGTGCCACACATGTGCCAGGCAATGACCATCTCAAACAAGAGAGAGTCTAACCATCGCCCCTTGACATTCAAAGCATTATCATCACTGAATCCCCCACTATCAACATCCTGGGGGTTACCATTGACCAGAAACTGAACTAAACTAGTCATATAAATACTGTGGCTCTACAAGAGCAGGTCAGAGGCTAGGAATCCTGCATTGAGTAACTCACCCCATGACTCTCCAAAGCCTGTTCACCATCTACAAAGCACAAGTCAGGAGTGCAATAGAATGCTCCCCACTTGTCTGGATGAGTGCAGCTCCAACAACACTCAAGAAGCTTGACACTGTCCAGGACAAAGCAGCCTGCTTGATTGGCACCACATCCACAAATATTCACTCCCTCCACCACCGATGCACAGTAGCAGCAGTGTATACCATCTACAAGATGCACTGCAGGAATTCACCAAGGCTCCTTCGGCAGCACCTTCCAAACCCATGACCATGACCATCTAGAAGGACAAGGGCAGCAGATAGATGGGAATACCACCACCTGGAAGTTCCTCTCCAAGCCACACAATATCCTGACTTGGTAACATATCGCCATTCCTTCACTGTCACTGGGTCAAAATCCTGGAACTCCCTTTCTAATAGCACTGTGGGCGTACCTACACCACATGGACTGTAGCAGTTCAAGAAGGTAGCTAGGTAATCTGAGGCACAATACACCTTTAAGAGAATGTGAGTAGATTGACCACGTGATTGTATTACCCAATTGCTGTGTAGCGCGAGCTACATTTTTAATCAGAAGTTTTAGGGTAGGGTTTGGCTTGAGAAGAAGACACTTGTGCTAGTGCTTCATTACTTATGTTAATAAACAGCATGGGCTTTATCTTACAATGGTCTCTTCATCTGCATCATCTTCATTACCAACTCACTCATCAGTAGTTAGGCGGGCAACCATGTTCGTTGAGCAAAGTGACCCGATAGAAGGAACATGACAACTGGCGAAGAGGCAAAACACGACCAGTCAATGACAGCAAAGAAAGCCGCGGAAATTAAACGGAAGTTAATCAGTTGTACCTTGCAGGTGATTGCAAGTACAGCCTTCTTCATAGCCGTCCGAGTTACCTCCTCCAGCGTGCCATAGTTTGGCAGTCTCGAACCGTTTGATCAGATCACATTACATTGAATGCCTTGCATTCGTCTTTTTGGCCAACGACATATTGGGGGAGGAGAAGAGGGGAGCGATTCTCTTATCGACCAGTGGCAGTAAAACATACGACCTAATTCGTAGTCTGACGGCACCAAATGCCCCAGATTCCAAGTGCCTTGATGAGTTGGTAAACCTTGTGAAAAGCCAATTTCGGCCAAAACCCTCGGTAACAAAGCAGCATTTTAAATTTAATTCGAGGTGTCATGCCCCTGGAGAAACTTGCTATGAAGCAGCCTTAAAACAACTGACAGAGCATTGAAAGTTCGGGAATCGATTAACGACATGTTAAGAGACCGATTAGTATGTGGGATTAATGAAGACGCCATTCAAAAAAGACTATTGTCAGAAATGAATTTAGACTTCAGCAAGGTGCTGGAGTTGGCGCTCGCAATGGAGAGCACAGGCAGGGACTCAGAAGCAAACAAGGGAGCATAAAATGGCGCTGTCTTCACATCGGGAGGGAAGCACTGGTTAGAAATGGTGCGGAAGTGCAGGGCTCCACAGAAAGGCGCGAAACAGCCACTATCAACAGACCAGCAAAAAACAATGGGTTAACATAGAAAACCCACATTAATAATGGCAGAAATGGAACCAGACAGCCTGCAAATAAACAACAGATTAAAAGAATTGAATGTTTCTCCTGCCATTGTAATGGGCACATTATACAACATTGTAAAGACAGATTAAGACAAAACTCTAAGCAAAAAGGTAGAAATTGTGAAATCCACATAATAAAGGAACCAGAAGAAACAGAGTCAGATATTTACTCACTATACAACTTAAAAATGGGTAAAACAGAGCCAATCTACGTGACAGTGGAAGTCAATGAGAAACCCATCCAAATGGAGGAGGATACAGGAGCATCCATGACAGTTATAGGGGAACATACGTTCAAATATCTCTGAATGGGGGAGACCACCCATTAAATCTGGAAAATTCAGACGCTAAATTAAAGACAAATACTGGTGAAGGCATGTGAGTAAGGGGTATATGCAACATTTCAGTACAGTATGGAAATCAGCCTGTTAATCTACCCATAATAGTTGTAGCAGGGGAAGGTCCAAGTCTACTTGGTCGGAGCTGGCTTAAGGAAATAACGTTGGAGTGGGCCGAGATTCTTCAACTCAGAATAAAAGATCTGCAACAATTGTTACAGAAATACGCCTCGTTTTCAGGAAGGAGCTCGGGAAGATTCAGGGAATGCAAGCTAAAATCCACCTGGATCCTGAGGCAACCCCCAGATTCCTGAAGGCGAGGCCAGTACCCTATGCACTGCGAGAAAAAGTTGATGTCGAATAAGACAGGTTGGGAGTCTTACAACCTGTACAATTTTCCGAATGGCCGCACCCATATTTCCAGTACTAAAGCCTGACCAGAGTGTGCGAATATGCAGGGACTACAAGTTGATCGTTAACAAAGTGGCCAGACTAGATAGGCATCCTATACTGAAAATTGATGAATTGTACTACAAGCTGACAGGGGGAACCATATATACGAAGCTCGACATGAGCCACGCTTACCAGCAAGTCAAACTAGAAAATGCCTCTCGGGTCTTTGTGACTATCACCACACATAGGGGGGGTTATACCAATATATCCAGTTATCCTTCGGAGTCTCATCGCCTTGTGCCATTTTCCAATGGACCATGGAAAATTTACTTCAAGGACTGCCCCATGTTGTGGTTTATCTTGATGATATCTTAGTAACAGGACTAACTGATGAAGAACACCTGACTAACCTGGAAGAGGTACTGAAGCGTTTCTCACAAGCTGGAGTATGTTTGAAAAGAGAAAAATGTACCTTCCAAACCAAAGAACTGGTTTAGCTGGGTCATAGGGTTTGACTCGCAGGGCCTTCACCCAGTAGAAGACAAGGCGAGAGCTATTCATGAGGCACCAGCACCGAAAAACGCCACAGAGCTCAAGTCCTTCTTGAGAATGATTAACTATTATGGCCGTTTTCTCCCAAATTTGTCAACAGTACTGGCTCCATTATACGGGTTACTCAAGAAAAACCACAGGTGGACCTGGCAAGCTCCATAACAACAGGTTTTTACAAAGGTAAAGCAGTTGCTACATTCATCGGTCCTGTTGGTACATTTCGACCCAAAGAAAGAATTAATATTGACCTGCAATGCACCCTGTTACTGAGTAGGGGCAGTACTCTCCCACCGGATGTTGGAAGGCTCCAAACGGCCCATTGGTTACGTCTCAAGAACACTCAGTCTTGCAGAACGAAGACACTCACAAATAGAGAAATGAGGCTTATCCATTGTATTTGGCGTTAAGAAGTTCCACCAATACATCCATGGTCGCCACTTTACCATTGTACCCGACCACAAGCCACAGTTAGGCTTGTTCAGTGAAGACAAAGCAATACCCTCAATTGCCTCTGCACGCATCCAAAGGTGGGCACAGATTCTAGCTGCTTACGAATATACTTTTATCCACTGGCCGGGAAGCCAGGTCACAAATGCCAAAGCACTGAGCCGATTACCTCTAAAAGACAGCAATACAATCATCCCAATTCCCCAAGCACTTGTCTTGTTATTAAACTTTCTGGATTCATCACCAGGACATGCCAAACAAATAAGAGAGTGGACAAACCGTGATCCAGTTTTGTCTCACCTAAGGGAACAAGCCTTACAGGGATGGGCTAACGAGCCAAAGTTTGATGAAATGAAGCCCTATTTTAATATGAGATACTAGCTCACCTGCCAGAATGGCATCTTGCTGTGGGGATCAAGAGTCATTGTGCCTCCAGAGGAAGAAAGCCATTATTGACAGAATTGCATTGCGCTCACCCTGGAATCTCTAGAATGAAAATGTTGGTGCTCAGCTACTTATGGTGGCCAGGGGTGGATACAGAAATCGAAAATTTAGTCAAGAGCTGCATACAGTGCCAACAGGTACAGAAATTGCCCCCTTTGGCTCCATTGCATCCCTGGGAATGGCCAGGAAGGCCATGGGTCCCCCTCCACATTGACTACGTGGGGCCCTTTTTGGGCACAATGTTCCTCTTGATCATAGACGCTCACTCGAGTTGGATGGATGTATACGAAGTAAGATCACCCACATCTGCCGCCACCATTGACCGATTGCGTCAGAATTTTGCGATACATGGGTTACCGGAGATAATAGTGTCTGATAATGGAATGGCATTCACCAGCGGGGAATTCCATAGGTTTGCAACTCTCAATGGCATAACACATGTTAAGGCCTCGCCACATCGCCTGCATCCAATGGGTTGGCCAAGAGGGCAGTCCAGACCTTCAAGGCTGGAATGAAAAAACTGGATGGAGACTCTATTGCAACTAGATTATCATGTTTCCTATTCAGCTATAGGATTACGCCACACACAAGCACCAGTACTCCCCCCACAGAGTTATTGATGAAGAGACATCCAAGGACACGTTTGAGTCTCATGAGGCCAAATTTAGGGGGTAGGGTAGAGAGAGGCCAGGAGGCTCAGAAAAATGGACACGCTTCCCACAGTCATGAAAGAAACTTCACTGTTGGAGACACAGTTTTTGCAAAGACCTTTGGAGATGGGCCCAAATGGCTATCAGGTGAAGTTAGCACAGTGACAGGACCTCTTCCCTAACACATATCGATTAAAGGTTGGATAATTAGGAGACACATAGGTCACCTCAGGGAAAGGGAAATGGATCTACAAGAAAGGATGCACCAAGTGTTCCTGTTTGAGCCTACACCACATATGGAAGAAACTTCCCTTGGTTTGGAAGTGCCTGTAGGATCTATTGAGCCTGAGAAGGTCAAAGAAACAAACTTACAGGTTCCTACTGGAGGGCCTAGTAGACAGATGACTCCTGAGAGGGAAGCCTCGGATAAACCATACAAAGTCGTAGAGCTACGACATTCAACACGTTTGAAGAAGCCTCTAGAAAGACTGAATTTGCAAATAGTTTATTTACATAAATAGTTGATATATTGTAAAGATTGTAAATTATACCTTCAAGTAAAGGGGGAGGGATGTGATAATCTGAGGTGCAATACACCTTTAAGAGAATGTGAACAGATTGACCACGTGATTGTATTACCCAATTGCTGTGTAGCGCTGGCTGCATTGTTAATCAGTAATTTTAGGGAAGGGTTTGGTTTGAGAAGACACTTGTGTTGGTGCTCCATTACTTATGTTAATAAATAGCATGGGCTTCATCTGACAACGGTCTCTTTGTCTACATCATCCTGATCGTTAACATCATCTACATCACCAACTCATTCATCAGCAGATAGGCGTGCAACCATGTTCGCTGAGCAAAGCGACCCGATAGAAGGAACATAACAGTCGCTCACCACCACCTTCTCAAGGGCAACTAGGGATGGGCAGTAAATGCTGACCCAGCCAGCAAAGCCCACATCCCATGGATGAATAAAAAAATATATTGTCTGCCGCATTTCCCAACATTGTAACACTGACAACACCTCAGGAAGTAATTCTTTTGCTGCAAAGCACCTTTGGAAATCCTGGGTGCATGAAAAATGCTAAATGCAAATCATTCCTTTGTTTCTATTTGATTAGGAGCACAGTGTAGTGTTTGCTGCACTCTGCGTTCTGTATCCAGTCGGATGGTCCTGTGGGAATCCAATGCCAGTCTATTCGATGTTCCATCTTTCAGCCCTCTACCTGCACAAGCAACCCTGAGCGACAAAGCTTACTCTGTGAAAGGTGCAGCGTCGTCCGCGTTCTCGGAGTGGAATTTTCCCTGCCCGCTGGCGTCGGGCCTGTTTGACGGCGTGAGCAGGCAATATGGCGAGAAGGCCAAAAATCGCTTTCACGGCGTTGTGATACCAGTTTGCAATCATCTGCCCTGCCCACCATCGGACGTCGGAAACTTCATTAAAGCACAACTGCATATTGTTATAAAGCCAGCTCACCGGGATCATCTTCCCGCTCCTGCTGGATCATCCGAGCATGTCGGTGTGATTACACGTCAACGTGTTCCACATCTGTACATAAGCGACGTGCGCCTGGCCGGCTGCACTTTGCTCAGGACTTCGAGGTTTGTTTGCCTCCCTTGCTTCAGGCAGCACTCACAGTCATCAGCGCCAGGCTTCACAGACAGCACCACATCACTTTTAGGGGGCCTCATGGGCAGGTCTCTACCTACCAGACCAGCTGTGAGGTGGGGGTGGCTTTTCAACGGCTGCAGGGCTAGGGCTGCTTGGAGAAGTGGCCTCAGGCAAGGGGAGAGGCTGCAGGACAAGGGCTGTACTGGGGAAGGGGGTTATCCCATGTGCCCCCTATGTTGATCTGTGCAAGTGGCCTCAGGATGGTGAGGGCTGAGGAGGCAGTCTCCAGAGGAGATGAGGCCAGATGGAGATGTGAGGGTGTGTGTGAGAGAGTGAGTGGTGATGTCCCTTGAGCTGCCAGTGAATGTGTGATGGGATTGAGTGTGTGAGTTTAGAGTGATGAGATGGTTCCTTACCCTGGCAGCACGGGTGAGATCATTCATCCTCTATCTGCATTGGATGGCCGACCTCTTCTATGCAGCATTGGCACTGACCACTACTGCCATTTCCTATCGTGAGATTGCTGCCTCTCCTGTGACCAGAGCCGGGGGTAGAGGACATCATGGTGGGCCTCCACGGCATCCAAACCACATTCTAGGGACGTGTCACTGAATCGGGAGGAGGGGGGGAGTTGGGAGGAGGGCTGTCTTCTTGCCTATTGGGGCCATGTCTCCTGTGCAGCGGTCCTGGGCTGGAAGCGCTGAGAACTGTGCACGCGGCTGCACCTTAAATATGGCGCAAGGTGTGAGGAAGCAGCGAGGTGACAGTGTGGCAGGAGAATGAGAACCCGGCTGCCATCGAAACACCGTGTTTCCTGGGAATGCGTGATTAATGAGGTGGGATGGGGGCGATACTGTGTGAAAAGCCGCCATTGTGGACGGTAGGTAAAACGTTCTTTCTCCCGCCCACTGCCGCACTCAGTGTAAACCTGGGACAATTCTGCCCTTTTGGAGAAAGATTGAGCAGGCTGGGCCGACACTCACTGGAGTTGGGAATGTGAGGTGATCTTATTGGAAAATATAAGATTCTGACGGGGCTCGACAGGCTGAACCCAGAGAGGATGCTCCCTCTTGTGGAGCAAATCTAGAACTGGGGGGGGGCCATAAGGGGTCATCCATTTAAGACGGAGGTGAGGAGGAATTTTTCCTCTCGGAGGGTTGCGAATCTTCGGAATTCTCTATCCCAGGGACAGTGGAGGCTGGGTCATTGAACATATTCAAGGCTGAGTTAGACCGATTTTTGAACTGTAGGGGAATCAAGGGTTATGGGGAACAGGCGGGAAAGTGGAGTGGAGGCCACGACCAGATCAGCAGCTATTGAATGGCGTGGCAGGCTTGAGAGTCACTACGGCCTATGGCAGGAGTCACTACGCTCCTGCTCCTGTAGAAGAACACTCATTATCTTAATTCCACAGGCAAGGAAGACAGAGAGCAGAAATGGTTTTGCTGATGAAGCTGTAACAACTACAAACATGTTTTCTGTGGCCTTTAAAGCTTTTCTGCCTGCTGAAAAAAAAATCCTGATCAACATTTTAGCTCCAGTTTGGAGCCAGCAAAAATCCTCAACTTCCATCTGCAGTGGCCCCTTCAATTGGTAATGGGCAATAGCCCAAAGCTGTAGCAGGGAGCTTAGCCCCTTGATGTGCAAGTCTTGCTTGAACAAGAGGTCTCTGTTCTTGTTTCTCCTGTACAGGTAACTGTATAGTTTGTACATGGACCTGAAGCCTTGTATTGGCACAGCTTTCTGCAGCCCTGCCAAGTATCCAGCCCCTCGAGCTCTGTTTGTTCAGTTGTGCGCTGAGACACTGTACCTCTCAGTGTCTCCGTACATCAATTTCTAGCCGCCCTGGTGTTGGTGTGCTGGAATTCTATTGAGGAGGTAATGAGCTTGCACAGCACATATGGGTGACTGGCTGAGGGCCAGTGTGTTGAGTGTGTTTACACTGGCTAAATACATTTCATGTCGGACACTTTCAGCAGCTCAAACACGGTCGACCTTCCCCTCATCAGTCAAAGCCATTGTTAAGAGTGTGAGAGGGTGTCCTCACTGGGTCAAAAGTATTGGTGTCAGGGTCAGACTCTTGTTCTGTTCTCGAGTGTAAGACTGTCCCCTGAGGTAACTTACCCTCTCTTTCCATCCCTTGGGTCTCACACACATATTCCCGACTAAAAGAGTGGACAATCTTTCAAAGGGGCTCCGGAGCTTTGCTGATGGCACTTTCCTACCCGTGTGATAGTCCCTAAGGGTGAGCGTTTATCCGATTGCTTCGTTTGGCTACATCATGAAAGCGTCAGTGAAGATTTCCTGTTTGTTAATTCTAATACAATCAGATATTCATTCGAATGGAACGTGTTTCCCTTTTCGCCGCCCATACCCTCACCTCAGGCTCTGACTAGGGTAACCGGCCTTTCCCTTTTACAGACAACAGGGTGCGTTTGAAGTGTAGTCCACTCTGTAAATCATGGAATCTTACAATGGTTACAGCGCAGAAAGAGGCTATTCGACCCATTGTGTCTGTGCTGGCTCTCTGCAGGAGCAATTCACCTAATGCCACTCCCCGCCCATTTTCACACGGTCCTGCAAGTTTTTCCTCTTCAGTCAATGATCTGTTTTGTTGTGTGGTAGGGGTTTAAATGGAGGGTTTGGGGATTGTGTAATCTCCCAAAAATCTCCCTTGACACACAATGACATTACCATTGCTGAAATCCCCGCTATCAACATCCTGGGGGTTACCATTGACCAGAAACAGGACTGGACTAGCCATATAAATATTTTGGCTACAAGAGCAGGTCAGAGGCTAGGAATCCTGCATGAGTATCTCACCTCCTGACTCTCCAAAGCCTGTCCACCATCTTCAAGGCACAATTCAGGAGTGTGGTGGAATACTCTCCACTTGCCTGGATGAGTGCAGCTCCAACAACACTCAAGAAGCTCAACACCATCCAGGACAAAGCAGCCCGCTTGATTGGCACCCCATCCACAAACATTCACACCCTCCACCAGCGACGCACAGTGGCGTATGTGCCATCTACAAGATGCACTGCAGAAACTCACCAAGGCTCCTTAGACAGCGCCTGCTAAACCCACAACCACTACCATCTACAAGGACAAGGGCAGCAGACATATGGGAACACCACCACTTGCAAGTTCCCTTCCAAGCCACTCGCCATCCTGACTTGGAAATGTATCATTGTTCCTTCACTGTCGCTGGGTCAAAACCGTGGAACTCCCTCCCTAACAGCACTGTGGGTGTACCTACACCACATGGACTGCAACGGTTCAAGAAGGCAGCTCACCCACCACCTTCTCAAGGGCAGTTAGGGGTGGACAATAAATGCTGGCCTCGCCAGTGATGCCCACATCCCATGAATGAATTTTTAAAAAGTATGTTGCTCGAGTCTATAGTCTCTTCAACCATTACTCTTTAATTACAGCAGGTATTTACACATTTGGACCTTTACACGAGGTTGGAGCTTCTCCTCTTCCAGATCTCGCTTACTTCTCAGTCATGTGATCTGACATCATGATGACATCAGCATAATGCATGCTTCTGATGTTAACTCTTTACATCTCCCCCAATCTTTATCCTTGTCTTATCCTCTTACATGATCCAATTGCCTTTTGAAAGCCACAACTGAATCTGCCTCCACCCCACTGTGAGGCAGCGCATTAAAGATCCTAACCACTCACTACATAAAAAGGCTTTTCCTCATGTCACAAGGTGACATTCTGGTTCTACGTCCAAAAGGGGGCTTGTAAATCCTGTAGAAAATTCTAATGAGTGGTAAGACATTATCTGTTGTTCATTAACCCCCCTTCCCAAACTCCAACATGGGTTACCCTTTGGATCTTTTGCCAGTCATCTCAAATCAGTGACCTCTGGTCCTCAGTCCTTCCGCCAATTGGAACAGTTTCTCTCTATCGACTCCAAGCAGACCACTCATGTAGGAAGAGCAGCAGCCAATTTATGAGGAGCAAGCTGCCACAAACAGCAATGAATAAATGAACAGAAAATCTTTTTTTTTGGTGATATTGGTTGAGGGGTCAGTATTAACCAGGGTACTGGGGAGAACTCCCCTGACTGACACCTTGCAGAGTGAAGGGTACTTCACTGGGCAGGTTGTCCTATGATGAGAGGCTGAATGGATTGGGTTTACATTCTCTGGAGTTGAGAAGAATGAGAGGCGATCTCATTGAGACTTACAAAATTCTGACGGAGTTTGACAGGGTGGACAGAGAGATTGGCCGGGGTTTTCCGGCCCCCATCGTGGGCAGGACCCGACGTGGGTGAGGCGGTGCCCCAGCCAGACGTCCACTGACTTGCGGCGGGACCGGAAGATCCCAGCGGCGGGCGGGTGCAGAAAATCCCGCCCATTGTTTCTGCTGATCGAGGAGCCGAAAACACGGGCACATGGTTTCAGGATAAGGGCCCAATCATTTAGGACTGAGATGAGGAGAAATTTCTTCACTCAAAGGGTTGTGAATCTTTGGAATTCTCTACCCCAGAGGGTTAGAACAAAGAACAAAGAAAAGTACAGCACAGGAACAGGCCCTTCAGCCCTCCAAACCTGCACCGATCATATTGCCCGTCAACTAAAACATTTTGCACTTCCGGGGTCCGTATCCCTCTATTCCCACCCTATTCGTGTATTTGTCAAACTGCCTCTTAAACACCACTATCGTACCTGCTTCCACCACCTCCTCTGGCAGCGAATTCCAGACACTCACTACCCTTTGTTTAAAAAACTTGCCCCGCACATCTCCTCTATAGTTTTCTCCTCTCACCTTAAATCAATGTTCCCTAGTAATTGACTCTTCCACCCTGGGAAAAAGCTTCTGACTATCTACTCTGTCCATGCCACTCATAATTTTGTAAACTTCTATCAAGTCGCCCCTCAATCTCCGTCGCTCTAGTGAGAACAATCCGAGTTTCTCCAACCTCTCCTCATAACCTCCAGACCAGGCAGCATCCTGGTAAACCTCCTCTGCACCCTCTCCAACGCCTCCGTATCCTTCTGGTAATGTGGCGACCAGAATTGCACGTTGTGGATGTATTCATCACTGAACACATTTAAGGTTGGGATAGACAGACTTCAGGTCTCTCGGGGGATTAAGGATATGGGGAGTGGGCGGGAAAATGGAGTTGAAGCCCAAGACCAGCCACGATCGTATTGAATGACAGAGCAGGCTCGATGGGCCGTGTGGTCTACTCCTGCTCCTATTCCTTGTGCTCTTGTACTTGTAGGTATGCGGAGTCCGAGGGACGACAGTGTGAGGGCAAAGCAAGGCTATCAAAATACTTCCAAGACAAAGCAAGAGGATTTGGAAATCAATGCCTTGGTGCAGTCAGAGAGTCTGTAGCAATGAAGACAATCTATTGTACAGTAACGGATGAGGTCATCATCCTTCTCCTCATTCTGAGCAAGCGGTTCACTAGTTATCACCCACTCGGGAGCTCAGATCCTTCTGCTACTCTCGTAAATCTCAGCCTTGCTTCGCTAATTAACTTTTATAGATTTTTTTAATATGTTTAAACACCATTTTTGACACCTACTACCTCATTCTCCCACCCGCTCCCCCTTATCCCCCACCGAGACTGCGTAACCACTATCCACCATCGAAAAGGTCAACTCCTGTTCAGAGGCCTTTGAAAGCGAGCGAGGATTAGAGAAAAGAAAATAAATGAGCGGCACAAAGCTGCTGGCCAACCCAAAGCTAAAACTAAAATCGGAATTGTTTTCTGTAAACCTGCATATCTGGTTACATTTGTTTTAAAACGGTAAAACTCAGTTTACGGGAGGCTCACGTGAAGTTAATGCAAAGAAATCATTCTGCACTTGCCGATCATTGCTCTCTCACTGCGTAGCCCTGGTCCCTCCTGGCTACAGAAAGATTAATGTATCTCTCACCGTGGGAATATTCTGTGGCAATCAAGCTTTGATTATTTGTTGTGTAATCCTGGGAAAGGCTGGGGTGAAGGGAATGTGCTCTCCGGTCCCAGGCTTTAGACGGGCTGAGGACGGTAAATACAACTAGCAGCAGGAACACAGGGACAGGAGGAGGCCATTCAGCCCCTCAAGCCTGTTCCACCCCGTCAACGAACGTATGGCTGACCTGTGACCTAACTCCACGTGGGCCAGGGTTTTCTGAGTTGTCGGGTGGGCTGGGTGGGGGTGAGCAGCCACGAGTCAGTCCGCTGCCCGCGTTGGGGCCACGATGACAGCCATTTTGCGCTGGCTGGCCAATTAACGCCCAACGCTGCCTGGGGGGCGCGGGGGCAGGAGGAGGGTGAGTGCGGAAGATCGCTGCCTCAGGGAGATGGAGTTTTTTTTTGAACATTAAAAAAAATCAAGAATTTCAAAATGTCAATAACATGACCCCTCAGGTGACAATGGTACAAATTAGTTTGAAAAATTAAAAAAAATTTTTTTAAATCACTGATCGAAACCTCATCCCGCCCGTGGATGAGGCTTTGCAAAAATAATCCGAAGGCCTCTTGGCCTTTTTGCCTGTCCGCCAACCATGGATGGATGGGCAGTGAAAAGTTTCATTTAATTAGAACTTTATCGGCCTTAACAGGCCTGTTAACTGTCAGTGGGCCCGCTGCTGACTCCCACGCACGCCTGCCGACTGAAATATAGCGCCAGTGCGCGATGACATCAGGACGCTCGCCCGACATCATCACGCATCATTTCACCTCTTGTTTGGGTTGGGCGCGATCCCGCCCGGCGTGCGCAATATTCTGCCCATGGAGTTTACCTCAAGAGGAGCTGAGCACAGGAGGATCCCAGTCCTGCTTCAGTTGTATAGAATCTTGGTCCGGCCACACCTGCTGTGCCGAGGGCAGTTTGGGTCCCCTTACCTTAGGAAGGATATTATTGCCTTGGAGGGAGCGCAACGAAGGTTCACCAGACTTGTTCCCGGGATGGCGGGACTGTCCAGTGAGGAGAGATTGGGGAAACTGGGCCTGTACTCTCTAGAGTTTTGAAGAATGAGAGGTGATCTAATTGAAACCTACAAAATACTTAAAGAGATAGACAGGGTAGATACAGATAAGATGTTTCCCCTGGTTGGGGAGTCTAGAACCAGGGGACACAATTTCAGAATAAGGGGGAAGCCACTTAGGACCGAGATGAGGAGAAATTTCTTTACTCAGAGGGTTGTGAATATTTGGAATTCTCTACCCCAGAGGCTGTGGAAGTTCAGTCATTGAGTATGTTTAAAGTGAGATTGACAGATTTCTAAATACTAATTAATGAAGGATACGGGGCTAGCCTGGAAAAAAGGCATTGAAGTGGATTGTCAGCCATGATGGTGTTGAATGGCAGAGCAGGCTCGATGGGTTGAATGGCCTACTCCTGTTCCTATGTCAAGTTATTCCATTAATTTTAATTTGCTCCATCCCTGTTGTGTTATAATGATATAAAAGCACCAATCACTCATAAGAGCTTGTGCAAACACATTGTGGGTTCATTTATTTAGACTAGGCACATGGGAACATTTATACATAGGTAGAAGCTTGAAGACATCAGCAGCAGAGTTGTGTTTGTGTGTGTGTGTTTGTGTGTGTGTGTTTGTGTGCGTATGTGCGTGTCTGTGTGCGCCTGTCTGTGTGTGTGTGTGTGCCTGTGTCTGTGTGTACATGCCTGTGTATGTGTGCGCCTGTCTGTGTGTGCGTGTCTCTGTGTGTGTGTGTGTGTCTGTGTGTGCGTGTCTGTGTGTGTGCGTGCCTGTGTCTGTGTGTACATGTCTGTGTATGTGCGTGTCTGTGTGTGTGTGTGTCTGTGTGTGTGTGCACGTGTCTATGTGTGCGTGTCTGTGTATGTGTGCCCGTATCTGTGTGTGCATGTCTGTGTGTGTGTGCATGTCTGTGTGTGTGCGTGTCTGTGTGTGTGTGCATGTCTGTGTGTGCGTGTCTGTGTGTGTGTGTGCCCGTGTCTGTGTGTGCGAGTCAGTGTGTGTGTGTCTGTGTGTGCATGTCTGTGTGTGTGTGTGTGTGCTTGTGTGTGTGTGTGTCTGTGCTTGTCTGTGTGTGTCTGTGTGTGCGTGCCTGTGTGTGTGTCTGTGTGTGTGTGTCTGTGTGTGCGTGCCTGTGTGTGTGTCTGTGTGTGTGCATGTCTATGTGTGTGTGTGTCTGTGTGTGTGTGTCTGTGTGTGTGTGTGCCCATGTCTGTGTGTGCGAGTCAGTGTGTGTGTGTGTCTGTGTGTGCATGTCTGTGTGTGTGTGCCCGTGTCTGTGTGTGCGTCTCTGTGTGTGTGTGCATGTCTGTGTGTGTGCACGTCTGTGTGTGCGTGTCTGTGTGTGTGTGTGTGCCCATGTCTGTGTGTGCGAGTCAGTGTGTGTGTGTCTGTGTGTGTGTGCATGTCTGTGTGTGTGTGTGCTTGTCTGTGTGTGTGTGTCTGTGTGTGCGTGTCTGTGTGTGTGTGTGCTTGTCTGTGTGTGTGTGTCTGTGTGTGCGTGTCTGTGTGTGTGTGTGCTTGTGTGTGTGTGTGCTTGTCTGTGTATGTGTGTCTGTGTATGCGTGTCTGTGTGTGTGTGTGCTTGTCTGTGTGTGTGTGTCTGTGTGTGCGTGTGTCCGTGTCTGCGTGTGTGTGTGTGTCTGTGTGTGCGTGTCTGTGTGTGTGTGTCTGTGTGTCTGTATGTGTCTGTGTGTGTGTGTCTGTGTGTGTGTGTCTGTGTGTGTGTCTGTGTCTGTGTGTGTGTGTGTGTGTGTCTGTGTGTGTGTCTGTGTGTGTGTCTGTGTGTGTGTGTGTCTGTGTCTGTGTGTGTGTCTGTGTCTGTGTGTGTGTGTGTGTCTGTGTGTGTGTCTGTGTGTGTGTCTGTGTCTGTGTGTGTGTCTGTGTGTGTGTGTCTGTGTGTCTGTGTGTGTCTGTGTGTGTGTCTGTGTGTGTGTCTGTGTCTGTGTGTGTGTGTGTGTGTGTGTCTGTGTGTGTGTCTGTGTGTCTGTGTCTGTGTGTGTGTCTGTGTCTGTGTGTGTGTGTGTGTGTGTGTCTGTGTGTGTGTGTCTGTGTCTGTGTCTGTGTGTGTGTGTCTGTGTCTGTGTGTGTGTGTGTGTGTCTGTGTGTCTGTGTGTGTGTGTCTATGTGTGTGTGTGTGTGTCTATGTGTGTGTGTGTGTGTGTGTCTGTGTGTGTGTGTGTCTGTGTGTGTGTGTGTCTGTGTGTGTCTATGTGTGTGTGTCTGTGTGTGTCTATGTGTGTGTGTCTGTGTGTCTGTGTGTGTCTGTGTCTGTGTGTGTGTGTCTGTGTGTCTGTGTGTGTGTCTGTGTGTCTGTGTGTGTGTGTGTGTCTGTGTGTCTGTGTGTCTGTGTGTGTGTCTGTGTCTGTGTGTGTGTCTGTGTGTGTGTGTCTGTGTGTGTGTGTGTGTCTGTGTGTGTGTGTCTGTGTGTGTGTGTGTGTGTCTGTGTGTGTGTGTGTGTCTGTGTGTGTGTGTCTGTGTGTGTATCTGTGTGTGTGTGTGTGTGTCTGTGTGTGTGTCTGTGTGTGTGTGTCTGTGTGTGTGTGTGTGTCTGTGTGTGTGTGTCTGTGTGTCTGTGTGTGTGTGTGTGTGTGTGTGTCTGTGTGTGTGTGTGTCTGTGTGTGTGTGTGTGTGTGCATGTGTCTGCTCTGCTCAAAAGTGAAAGTGATGCTAAGACAGGATCACATGACACTTCCCTTCTAGTGATGTTATGCTGCTATCTCCTTAGAAGCATATTACAACAGTCCCCACCTCAGCCTGGTTTGTGATGAGGGGAGAAAGGCAATGCTAAAATTGGAACCAGGGTGTGTTGGATAGATTGTACTGTCCTTTGCACACGCGAAGAGGAACATCTCCAAATGAACCAATTCATGCTGCAGTATTTACACTGTAAAAAGCAACATGTCCTCACGTTAACATTGTACAGCATGGCTTCACTCCAAAGCTTATGGTAATCAATTTTCATATTATAAATCTGTGTTCATATTCACAGTTCCACTTGCAGCCTTGCTCCAAGTAGCCTCAGGGCAAAGTTCAGTTTCCAGTACAGGGAACATGAATGGGTCTTTTCATTATTTTGTTTGTTCATTATTGAATCCCGGGATGAATATTTCCTCTACATCCCAGTTGTAAAGGAATGGTTCTGTTCAGACCCTTTGTATTCCTGTGCTAACAACACAGCTCACACAGTTTTCTTTCCTGCCAAGATAATATTCTACTAAAAAAAAATGATTTATCTTAAAAAAGGTTTCCCCTCCCTTCCCCAAACGAAGCTGGATATGTCATGTGGCAGTGACCGAAATGCCTTATCAGAGTTACTCTTAAACCAGCCATGAAGCCATTTGCAAGAGGGATTGGACAATGGGGATTGAGGGCTGACCTTTCCCACAAGAGTGTGTTGCATATTGGAGTTTGGGAGGGGGCTTTGTGGACAAGAGATAACATCTTATTACTCATTAGAGTTTACAAGCCTCCTTTTCTACGTGGAATCAGAATGATACAGCACAGAAGGAGGCCATTTGACCCATCATGCCTGTGCCAGCTCTTTGAAGGAATTGCACTCCCTCTGCTCTACCCCCCCAAAACCCTATCAATATTTTCCCCCTTCAAGTGTTGATCCAGTTCCTGTTTGAAAGTGAGTATCGAACCTGTGCTTTGAGTCTCTTTTGAACAGCACATTCCAGGTTACCACAGCTCTCGCCATTTTGTTTTCCTCTCCTGTTGCCCCTGGTTCTTCTGCCAACCAACTTAAATCTGTATCCTCTCGTTACCGACCTTTCTGCCACTTTAAACAGCTTCTTCTTATTTATTCTATCAAAACTGTTCAATGTTTTGGGCATCTCTGTCAGATCTCTCCCTAACCTTCTCTGTTATAATTAAGGAACAGGACTAGGCCATCCAGCCCCTCAATCCTGCTCCGACAATAAATTAGACCATGGCTGTTCAACTACTGGAAAATAGCATTATCTCCAAATCCCTTGAACCACCACATTCTCCAGTCTCTCAGCATAACTGAGGTCTTTCAATCCTCTGGTATCGCCCAGGCAAATCTCTTCCCTCTTTCAGGCCTTGACATCCTTCCTAAGTGTGGTGTCCAGAATTGGACACAACTGAGGGGAGCTTTTACTTACCTGAGCCACAGGCAGCAGGTCAGTCAGATAGAAGTGGGGAATCCACAATTCCTTCATGCCCTGTGGCGTTTTAACTGATTGACAGGTCAGGCCTCCCTTTAGGATGGGAGTGCTGATCAGTGAAAGCTGCAGCACAGCCGATAACTTCACACTGGGGCAGGAGGGAGTGTCAATGGGGAATGGGATCGGAGGGAGAGGTCAATTGGCTGGGCTGTGGACCCTGGAGGAGGTCAGGGTGCCTGGGGGGTGGGGGGGATGGAATTGGAGGTGGTCGTTGGGGTGGGAGAGGGTGACTAATCATAGACTTTGCAGGCGCTCACTGGGATCCGGGTGGTGGGGGTGAAAGCACTTCATGAATCTGCCAAATTGTTGCTTTGAAGAAGCTGTCAGGTTCTCTGACAATTAACTGATAACAGTTAAAGTTCAGAAGCAGAATGGCAATGAGGCCTTCAGCTTCGCTATCATATTTAAATCTGCAACCCAACTTCCGGGAGCACTTAGTGGATCATCCATCCACCTTCCAACTTCAGCTAAAGCTGGAAATGGGCAGGTTGGAGATGGGAAACAGAAACAAAAATGCTGGAAAAACTCAGCAGGTCTGACAGCATCTGTGGAGAGAAAGACAGAGTTAATGTTTCGACTCCGTATGACTCTTCTTCAGAGCTAAAGGGAAGTAGAAATGTGGTGAAGTATATACTGTTTAAGGGGGGGTGGGACAGGTGAAGCTGGATAGAGGGCCGGCGATAGGTGGAGGCAAAGGAGAGATTGCGAAAGATGTCATAAACAAAAGGTCAAAGGGTTGTTAATAGTGGTGATGCTGGCTAAAGGAGGTGCTAATGGTGACATTAAGGGCAGGATGTTGAGGTCGGCGAGCAGGGGGCCGACGTGTAGAATGACGCAGGATGATGCTGGGCGGAACTCCCGACATCACCCAGCGTCATTCCAATTTTCAGGTTGGCGGGGGCGCGGCTGAGTCAGCTGTGCACCCATCGACCTGTCAACGGCCAATTGAGGCCATTTAAAAAATAATTGAACTAATTAAAGGACCTGCCCGTCCAACCTTAAGGTTGGCGGGGAGGCCGGGAGCCCTGGCGGGCTTTAGAAAAAGCATCAAACCTCATGCACGGGCGGGATGAGGTTTCACGTAGGTTTTTAAAAATTTAATAAAAGTTTAATGAAAAGTGATAGACATGTCCCGTCTCATGTGACAGTGTCACACGAGGGGACATGTCAGAGAAATTTCATTTTTCTACATTTAACATTTTTGAATTTGGCGCCAATCTCCTGAGGCAGCGCTCAGCCTCAGGGAGATAAGTGCGCTGTTTCACACACATGCGCGAAAGAGCACACTCCTGGCTTAGGGAATCCCCCCACCCCCCGCCCGCACAGGGAGCGCATAGCCTTAATAGGCTCACCCACTTGAAATGGCAGCACGCCCCCAATCGCAGGCGCCGATCGGAGGCATGCCCGCACACGCCTGTTCCTGATCACCACCCCCTGACAGGGGAAAAATTCTGCCCTAAGAGTGGAAAGCAGACTGTGATAATGTCAGGACCAGGGTAAGCACTCATCTCCCACATCTCTGCCCTCACGCCTTCTCCTCCCTCCCAGAGCCATGATAGGGTCCCCCTTGTCCTCACTTATCACCCACCAGCCTCCGCATTCAAAGGATCATCCTCCACCATTTCCGCCAACTCCAGCATGATGCCACCACCAAACACATCTTCCCTTCACCATCCCACCCCCACTACTCCCCCACCCCCCACCCACCCACCTCCCCGTCGGCATTCCATAGGGACCATTCCCTCCGGGACACCCTGGTCCACTCCTCCATCACCCCCAACATCTCAACCCCCTCCCATGGCACCTTCCCATGCAACCGCAGAAGATGCAACACCTGCCCCTTTACTTCCCCCCTCCTCACCGCCCAAGGGCCCAAACACTCCTTTCAAGTGAAGCAGCATTTCACTTGTACTTCCCTCAATTTAGTCTACTGCATTCGCTGCTCCCAATGCGGTTTCCTCTACATTGGAGAGACCAAACGCAGACTGGGTGACCGCTTTGTGGAACGCCTTCAGTCTGTCCGCAAGAAAGACCCAAACCTCCCTGTCGTTTGCCATTTTAACACTCCACCCTGTTCTCTTGCCCACGTGTCCATCCTTGGCTTGCTGCATTGTTCCAGTGAAGCCCAACGCAAACCGGAGGAACAGCACCTCATCTTCCGACTAGGCACTTTACAGCCTTCCGGGCTAAATATTGAATTCAACAACTTCAAATCATGAACTCTCTCCTCCATCCCCACCCCCTTTCTGATCCCCTTTTTTCCATATTCATTTTTATTTATTTATTTTTCTTTTTTCCCCCACTTATTTTCATTATTATTTTTAAAATTTATTTCCATTTTATTCACTGTTTTATCCCCAGCTTTTAGCCTTTTCGATCTTTTTCCCCACCACCATCGCCCCCCCCATTCCCCACCCCCACTAGGGCCACCTGTCACTCTCCAGAGCGCTTACCCTGGTCCTGCCATTATCACATTCTGCTTTCCACTCTTAATGTCACCATTAGCACCTCCTTTAGCCAGCATCACCACCACTATTAATAACGCTTTGATATCTTTCGCAATCTCTCCTTTGCCTCCACCTATCGCTGGCCTTCTATCCAGCTTCACCTGTCCCACTCCCCCTTAAACAGTATATACTTCACCACATTTCTACTTCCCTTTAGCTCTGAAGAAGAGTCATATGGACTCGAAACGTTAACTCTGTCTTTCCCTCCACAGATGCTGTCAGACCTGCTGAGTTTCAGATTTCCAGCACCCGCAGTATTTTGCCTTTATCTTAGGTTGTAGATGGGTTTAGGTTGGTATTATGATCCCCGCTGATGTTATTACTGGCAGGCCTGATCCTAGGGTGGAACTCGGTTTGACAATCCGAATTTTTATTTTTTTTGTTTAGGTATGTGAAGGGTAGCTACTGAACAGAGTCACAGGAATCAGCTGATGAACTTTTAACAAAGGAATAGAACATTTATTTAACATGAAAAAATGAACTATATTACAACACTCCTTCATCCAGAACTATATCTTAACAGATATATACAGATTTGTAAGGATAACACAAGTTACAAAAGCTATCTTATGCTCTAATATTCACAGTAAGTTACACAGTCCATGTAAACCAATTGGCGACCTGTGGTCAGACACACCGCACTCTGAAACCTAGTGACTGATGCCACCTCCGCCAGTTGCTATGGATCTCTCCTCAACTCCCCCCAGACGCTTGTGACACTGTGAGCCAACCAGACTCACTGAACTTTGTCTTTCACACGAGGGTTTCCAATCTCCACTCTAAGAACTCTCTTTGGAATCTTCTCCCAAACCAACACTTTCTCTCAGGCGCCTTCCGCAGTGGTCCACCTCCAGGGTTTCGAACTCTCCTTGTGATGTTCTTCTCCCCTGGATCACCACATGCATTCAAGCTTTCTTCCATGCACTCTCTCTCACTGACTCAACTGTCAACAGACACCACTGCTTCACATGCCCATAGCAAAGACTTAGAGACCTTCAGTTGTGTCTTTGGGCCTTCTGGCTTCTTACAAGCCTTTATATCGTTTTAAGTTTGCTTTCTGCAGCTTTTCTTCCTTTAAGCTTGAAGCTCAGAGCCTTCCTTTCCTCCTCACTCTTAACTTCACTAACAGGACTTTTTCCTGGTTCCTGTCCTTCCTTTGACTAGAAGGTCTGCTTGGACATTCTCCTCTTCCACTCCCCTGAATTTGGAGACTTTCTTCTTTAGTTTGGAACCTGCTATCTGTCCCTTTTCATGTCTCACCTGCCCTGGCACCTTCTTCCAAGTGCACTTAAATTGCTGTTTTTACTGTGTGTGTGTGTGTTGGGGGTGGGGATGGAGGAGGGGTAGTTCCTGCCTCTCTGAACCCCTGTTGCTAGGCAACAGCACAGTTTTTTTTTTCTACTGTTGTGTTTGTTTTAACTTCTCCCCAAGAGTCGTAAAACTCATTAGAAATGCAGGTATACAAACAGCTTTACACTGACTGTCTCCCTCAAAGATGAAACTAGATCCCAGATTTCACCTTTTAAAGTGAAACTAAAACTCAACTTTTCTTAACACACAAATATGGAAATACAAATCAAATTAAACATTAAAGAAAAAACTCATTCCTTACAGCCACAAATACAAATATAACTTACTTAAATTGTCTTTATTTCCTAATATCGGGGAGTAGGTTTCTGAGGCTTTAACACCTCCTCCCCCACCCAACCCAAACCCACCAGTTTATTTTTATGGTTAATATTCCAGCTGGGATATAACCAGTGTTTCACGTTCTTACTTTTGTATTCTATTCCTGTGTTAACAAAAGCCAAGGATTTGGTAAGCCTCATTGACAATCTCCTCACCTTCACCTTCAATCCCTGCCACCTTCGAAGACTCCAGGTTTATGTCAGATGTCCAATGGCCTCCTTATTGGGCTAAATGTTACATTTTTGCATTCGTTGTGTCCTATTCGGGCCATGTGTAATGGCAATGAGGGAGTTAAAAAGCCTGTTGAACAATGGGATGGGGGAATCATGTGACCATGACTTCCACATTCTTGATCTGAGTCTCTGTTAATGGAATCTACCTCATTGCCACAATCGTGTAAAGGGATTGATCTGGAGAGCCTCCAGTGGCTCGGGGGGTTGGGGGATGCGGATCTGCATCGGGTGGTGTGAAATTGAGATTTAAGGCAGAATTTTAACGGTCCCCAGGTGGTGGGTTGGGAGGCGGGGAAGCTGGTAAAACAGCTCGGAGCAGCGTCAGGACAGTTCCCTGACGCACTCCCACTGCTGGGGAAGTCTCGGGCTGAGGGGCGGATCAGCTGTTTGTTTCAAGGGGGTGGGAAGCCTATTTGCATAACTAAAGGTCCTAATAAGGACCATTGAATGGCGCTGCCAGCATTTTTGTCAATGGCAAGTCGGCCCTCATGCCACATGGGCAGGACGCCAGTTTCATGGAAGCAGCCCGGGAGGAGGAAGGGGCCATTGGAGCCCAAGGCTTGATGGCCCAAAGAGGGGGACGCAGACAGGGAAGGAGGCCCCATTGACCACCCCCCGACCCCCCAACCCGGAGGGGATTTCACCCCCTCCCACCCTCGGCCCTCTTGAGTTTTTTACTTTCAATTTCATTCCCTGCAGGAGCCCCCTTGCTGAGTGAACTGCTTCAGCAGTGCCTACCTCTCCCACTGGCACTGCTGAGGCCTCAGAGCTGCCTGCCCGCTGATCAAGCCCGCCCGGTGATCTTGATTGGATGGCGTGCCTGCGGGCAGCCGATTAGAAAGCTGCCTCGCTGATCCTGCTGCTGGCAAGTGCGGGCACAGGATCCATCCCAACATCGGAGTCCTGAAGCCAAGAGTAAAACTCAGCTCTTAAATCTTAATTCTCAACCCCAAGCACCCACCCCCCATTCCCAACCTCTCCCTCAACAGGCGAGAGTGAGGGGTTAAAATATTAACATCGGGAAACCCAAGTGCGTTCTTGTCACGTTACATTTTAAAATCCTGGAATAAGTAGGTTGGTTGGGGACTGATCTACAGTCTAAAGTCACAGCCCAATTGCATCATCAGCGCCATGTAATAGATTTAACAGAACCCACCCCACCCCCGCCCCCAACCCCACCCTCCCCACCCCCCCCCCCCCCGCCCCCCCCGCCCCACCCGAGTTGTGAGTTTCCTGGCAGCTGAACCAAGGTGAGAGCTGTCTGCGCCCGAGGGTAAGTGATTCTTCGAGCATTCCTTTAGGGCCACGAGGAGGAGTAGGAGGAAGAGGACTGCATCCCCCCCAACCACCAACCGGGCCCCACAAAAGGAGCCTTCAGATTCCTCATGCTCTGATCTTCAGTCAGCTCACCCACATCTGCAGCTCCCTCCCCACCATCCCCACAGTTCCCTGATCTCGAGCCTCCTCCTCCACCCACCCCACCACCTCCCAGCTGTGCCGCACACAAGCCAGGCTGTCAGCAGGCGGGGTACCAGGTAGCAGGCCCTGTCATGAAGAGATATGAATGTGTATAATGTTATTGGAAATTATTTTTTAAAATAGAATTCCAGTGGGGGGTCTGTATCTAGGTGTGTGTCTTAACTGAATTAAAGCCAGCTAGTCTGGGTGCTTTGAAGTGTAGTAGTTTTGGGATGTTAATTGGGTGGACAGTAAGGAGAACAGTAAGGTAAAGTGCTCATTTGCATTTGTTGAATTAAACCATTCAAGACTGCGGGTAAAATCTTGCACCTAGCTAGAAGGAGCCAAACAAAGTGTTTATTTTTCCAGCTTACTAATAAATTGGTACTGTGAAAGGGGTTTTATTGTTAGAAGAGCTGAAGTTCAAAAGACCTAGTGATACAATGGAAAATTTACATTCAAAGTGAAAGCTAGTTATATAAAGAAATGAGTTTGTGTGTGTAAGGTAGAGGCATTTAAGGCCTAATCAGCCTGTACGCCTCCAACCAATTTACAAAGGAACTTCATTTGGAATTCGTAAGATCAAATGTGCTTTGCCTGGTGTCTATTTAAAATCTATGGCCAGAATTTGTCCTTCGTTGGATGGGCTCGGTGGGGGTGGGAGCGGTGGGAGGAGAGAGAGCTGGGCCTGGCGCTTAGTTCACGCATGCACGAGAAAGAGCGCTCCAATCTCCCTGAGGCACGGAGCTGCTTCAGGGAGAGTAAAGCGCTTTTTAAAAAAACGAGTAAAGACAATAAAAATGGGAAAAAACGTGTCCCCTCATGTGACTCTGCCACATGAGCTGGGGCATGTTTTTAATTCAAAAATAAAATTTTATTTAGCATTCATTTGTTTTAGGAAACCACATCCCGCTCATGGATAGGATTTCCTAAAAAATGTAAAGGCTCCTTGGCCCTTTCGCCTGCCCATCAACCGTAAGGTCAATCGGGCAGCGTAAATTTAAATTTAATTAGATTGTTAATGGCCTTAATAGGCCTTTTAATTATTGGTGGGCGCGCAGCCAGACTCTGGCGCCCGCCCGCCGAACGAAATATCGCAACACCGCGCGATGACATCGGGACGCGCGCCCGACATCATCACACGTAATTTTACGCTCGGGCCTGTCGGGGACGCGTCTGCATGCCGAGTGTAATATTCTGCCCTATGGGTTACTGCTGCCTCAGTGGAGATTTACCTGGGGCTGATTAGTTTGGGGATTAGTTAAAAAGTTATTATAGTAGTAATTTGTAGCCATGTGTATGTGTTTAATTTGTTGTTAAATTGATAAATGTTTCATTTAATTTTATATAAAAACCATGAAACTCAGTGGTCTTATTCCTTCTGAATTCAAAGTCTGCATCTCAAAATTATAAATTGCAAAAATGGATTATGACAGTTGTTTCAAGTTTCCCCTCTGGGATCGGAACAGCCTTTACCGCCGACTGTGTCATAACAGGCAGGTTGACAAGATGCCTTGCAGTCATTATGGCACAGAGGAAGGCCATTCAGCCCATCAATTCCATGCCATTGTGGAGTCCCTGGCCAAGACTTCCCCTCACAAAAGGAGGGGGTCGGTTGCAAGACATTAAAGATGGGCCCCACAATCGTAGCTGGCACAGTGCTCCAAGTGCTTAGACCCTGGCACATTTACACCGACCAGATATTGGGTCCTAAAGAAAGGGCCTCATCGTGGGGGAGCTCTGATGCTTAGAGTTCCCACCTGCACCTAACTCCCTGCTTCCACCCCCATCTCTACATCCTGTCCCCATCTCCTGAATTCATCTTTCTATATCCCTGCCTCCACCCAGTTTACCCCCATCTGCCCCTGCTCCCTCCCCCTATCCCATTCCTTGCACCTTCATTGTGCCTATCTTTCTTGCCTTCAACACCCCCTCACCTCCGCGGCTGCCCCCGATAATTTGGGGCCTTGTCAAGGGTCTGGCAAAATTCTTTTCCAATATGAGGTAGTTCCAGAATCCAACACTAGGCTGGAATGTGGGGTCACTGCGCCCGGGCCTAGTTGAACCAGACATTGGCCGCAGGCAGGGACCGTGATGGCCTGAACCACCAATGGGTGGAACTCACCTGTAATGAATGGCTGTTGGCCGGGTTGCTGTTACTTGTGTGATCTTACCCAGGAGAGAAGAAGAGAAGAAAAGAGGAAGCTACAGGAAATGACTCATTTCTCCCCCCCACCACCACCCCCCTCTTCGGAAATACTAAACAGCCCATCAAGTTCCAAAAAACAGTTAAACTGCACTCTTCCCCAAAACCCCAGTTGTTTTCAAATTGTGAAATTCAGAGTTCCCGGAGTAGACTTAGCATCACTCGTGCTTCCCATCTGTGTTGAACTCTCTCCCTTTTCCTTTGATCTTCAGGATTACGCTCCCCCCTCTGCTTCCCTTTTCCCGCACCCCCCTCTTCAGCGGGATGGTTAGCCCCAACACTAATGCAGGCTCACTCCTTCATAAACATCACGTTCCTCGTTGCAAAAAGTGCCTCTGCATCCCCAAACTTTGTATTAAATGAGAAACAAATGTGAGTAGAGGCATGTTTTCGAAATGTGGATCTGGAATAGTCCGGAATGTTTGGAATAGTTGTCGGACAGCTAGTGTCCACCTGCACCATTGGCTCATTGCAGACTTACTCTGTTCTACCACCCATCAGAATTAAGCAGTGTTGACAGGTTACGATGAGTCAACACCCAGAGGCTGCGTTGGCTCAAGAGAAGTTGTTGCTCTAAGATCCAACTGGTCATTTAAAAAGAAACTCCACTGCAGCAACACACAACACACACAAATCAAGGAGGGCGAATTCTTCTTCCTGTGAGCTGTGGTGCGGTGCTTATATTACTGCACCACTAATGATACACAGAACAAGCACTCGAGTCCCAACATGGCCAGTTTTAAGGACTTAAATTCTGTTTTAAAAAGACTTGCATTTACATAGCGCCTTTCATGACCACCGAACATCTCAAAGCACTTCAAAGCCCAATGAAGCACCTTTTTGAAGTATAGTCACCATGGGGACCACGGCAGCCACTCTGCGCACAGCAAGCTCCCATGAACAGCAACGTGATGATGACCAGATAATCTGTTTTTTTCGTGATGTTGATAGAGGGATAAACATTGGCCAGGATACTGGGGATAAGACCCCTCCCCTTCTTCAGGAATAGTGCCGTGGGATCTTTCGCACCTACCCGAGCAGGCAGATGGGGCCAAGGTTTAATATCTCATCTGAAGCATGGCACAGTGCAGCACTCCTTCAGTACTGTACTGGAACATCAGTCTGGATTGTAGTGCTCAAGCACTGGGGTGGGATTTAAATCCAGAGCCTTTTGATTCAGACTTGAGAATGCTGCCAGAGAGCTCCAGCTGTCACTTGATCACCTTTAAGATGAAACACTGATATCAATAAAAGTGACCAGGAAGCTGAAGGGGAAATTCTCCAACTAATGTCCCTTTATGGAAGAAATCCTGGTGTCCTTACCCTGCCGGGGCCTATTTGTGAATATAGTCCCATACTGGTGTGGTTAACACTTAACTCCATCCTGAAGTGGCCCAGCCAATCAGTTCAATCAGTTCAATAATAAAGCCCCCCATCCCCACCTCACTAACTTCATCACAGCAATGTGGGATAAATGTAAGCCTTACTGTAGTATAAGGGTATCTGGCATAGCAAGGGTTAACGTGGGACTGGGAAACAGTACCGCCCACAGTGTGATGTAAAAAGTCACATGACCTGAGACTGGGGTCAGCTGTGGACTGGACAGAGACCTGTGTAGAAGCAAGCATGGAGTTATATAGCTTGGGCTATACCCTGTATTGTGTGTATCAAGAAACACTTAATGTTCAACCAAACAAGACTCAGAGCCTCTTTGTGAGACGTGCTGAACCTACATTTACCACACCCACATCACGAGAATGAAACATCACTTTAGAAAATGTTCCAACAGTAGAGGTGTTGTCCAATCGGACTACAGATGGTAACAGCTTCTGATAGGTTAGTATGCGGGGGCATTGGAGGGGATTTTAACACCTCCACCACCATCCCACCTGTCAGCTTGACTGCCCATCTCTCTCGGACAGGGAGTGGGTGGGGGCAGGTGATGGAGTGGTGGTGGAAAGGGCGAAGGGGGCAATGAAAATGTGGTGGAGAAGAACCTATCCAATGGCTTCTAAGCCACACACCTGACTGCTACCCAAAGGCTTTGGGGCTCTTCTTTAAATATTGACATCAGGGGCAGAATTTTACTGCTTCCAGGTAGCAGGAACAGAGGGGGGTGGGGGGGTGGGGGCGGTAAAATATGGAGGAGCCACATTGGGCCATTTCCCTGTCATTGTCCCACTGCGTGTCTGAAGGGAGCTACAATTGTCATGGGTGATTGTAATCTGCATATTGACTGGACAAATCAGATTGGCAGTGGCGACATGGATGACAAATTTGGAGAGTGCATCGGGGATTGTTTCTTAGAGCAAAACGTTGCAGAACCAACCTGGGAACAGGCTATTTTAGATCTAGTAATGTGTGATGAGGTGAGATTAATAAGAGATATCGTAGTTAATGATCCTCTCGAGGGTAATGATCACAAAATGGTTGAATTTCAAATTCAGTTTGAGGACGAGCAACTCAGGTCTCAAACCGGTGTCCTCAACTTAAATAAGGGGTATGAAGAAAGAGTTGTCTAAAGCGGGCTGGGAAGATAGACTAAGGGGAAGGTCAGTGGACGAGCAGTGGCAGACGCTTGAGCAGATATTTCATAACGCTCAGCAAAAAGTTATCCCGGTCAAAAACAAAGACTTAATGAGAAGGATGAACCACCCATGGGTAACAAAAGCAGTCAAGGAGAGTATCCAATCAAAAACTAAGGCAAACAAAGCAGCGAAAACTAGTGGTAAGCCAAAGCATTGGGAATATTTTTAAGGAACCAGCAGCGGATGACTAAAAAGGTAATGAAGAGGGAGAAAATTGATCATGAAAGAAAATTGGAAAGAAATATAAAAACAAACAGCAAGAGCTTGTACGGGCATATAAAGAGAGAGTGGCTAAAGTGAGTGTGGGACCCTTGGAGGATGTGACTGGAGAATTGATAATGGGGAACAAGGAAATGGCAGATAAATTTAACCAATATTTTGCATCGACCTTCAAGGTGGAGGACACTATAAACATCCCAAAGATATCAAATAAGCAAGGAGCTAATGGGAGGAAACATCTTGTAACAGTTTCTATCATGAGGGACAGAATATTTGACAAACTAATGGGACTAAAGGCAGGCAAGTTGCCAGGGTCTGATGGTCTGTATCCAAGGGTTTTAAAGGAAGTGGCTGCAGAGATAGCTGAGGCATTGGTCGAAATATTCCAGAACTCACTGGATTCCGGGAGGGTCCCAGCGGATTGGAAAACCACTAATGTGATGCCCCTGTTCAAGAAGGGAGGTAGGCAAAAAACAGGAAACTATAGGCCAGTCAGCCTAACATCTGTCATTGGGAAAATGCTAGAGTTCATTATTAAGGAAGAAACAGCAGGACATTTAGAAAAGCTTAACACAGTCAAACAGAGTCAACACGGTTTTGTGAAAGGGAAATCATGTTTGACAAATTTGCTAGAGTTCTTTGAGGATGTAACAAGCAGAGTTGATAAAGGGGAACTGGTAGATGTAGTGTATTTGGATTTCCAGAAGGCACAAAAAAGGTTATTGCACAAGATAGGAACTCACGGTATTGGGAGCAATGTTTGAGCATGGATTGAGGATTTGTTAATGCACAGAAGACAGAGAGTCGGGATTAATGGGTCTTTTTCAGGTTGGAAAGGTGTAACTAGTGGAGTGCCACAAGGATCAGTCCTAGGGCCTCAATTATTTACGATCCATATTAATGACTTGGAGGAAGGGGCAGAGTGTAATGTATCCAAAAATAGGTGAGAGGGCATGTTGTGATGAGGACATAAGGAATCTGCAAGGGGATATAGACTGATTGAGTGAGTGGGAAAACACCGGGCAGATGGAGTTTAATGTAGGAAAGTGTGAGTTAATGCACTTTGGTAGGAAGAATCAAAAGGCAGACTATTATTTAAATGGAGAGAGACTCCAAAAAAGTGCAGCACAGAGGGATCTGGGTGTCCTTGTGCACAAAACACAAAAAGTTGGCATGCAGGTGCAGCAAGTAATTAAGAAGGCAAATGGAATTTGGGCCTGTATTGCTAGGGGGTTGGAGTTTAAAAATAGGAAAGTCTTGTTACAACTGTACAGAGTGTTGGTGAGGCCGCACCAGGAGTGCTGTGTACAGTTTTGGTCTCTGTATTTAAGAAAGGATATACTGGCATTGGAGGCAGTTCAAAAGAGATTCACTAGGCTGATTCCTGAGATGAAGGGGTTGACTTATCAAGAACGGCTAAATGGGTTAGGCTTTTATTCATTAGAGTTTAGAAGAATGACGGGTGATCTTATTGAAATGTACAAGATTCTGAGGGGGCTTGACAGGGTAGATGTTGAGAAGATGTTTCCACTAGTGGGAGAGTCTCAAAATAGGGGAAATAGTTACAGAATAAGGGGACACTCATTTAAAACTGAGATGCGAAGGAATTTCTTCTCTCAGAGGGTAGTGAATGTCTGGAATTCTCTACTCTAGAGAGTTGTGGAGGCTAGGTCACTGAAAGTATTTAAAGAGGAGGTGGATAGATTTTGGAAATATCGGGGAATTGAGGGCTGTGAGGAGCTGGCATGAAAGAGGAGTTGAGGCCTTGGGCAGATCAGCCATGATCTTATTGAATGCTGGGCCAGGCTTGAGGGGCCGAATGGCCTCCTCCTGCTCCTATTTCTTATGTTCTTATGTTTTACTTAGGGATGGGCAATAAGTGCTGGCCTAGCTAGTGACGCTCACATCCCATGAATGAATCTTTAAAAAAGGACTGAAAGAACACTCTGGAATCAGTCTGCATGGAGGTAACAGCACCATGCATGACAGTAACCTGGGATCTGTAAATAGTTAAAGGTTAACAATAAAGGGTTCATGTTTAAAAATATGAGTCTCAAGATCTCATCACTGAGACATCTAAAGAAGCCATATTACAACATGGTTGGCAGTGGTGGGGTATCAGTGCAATCAGCACAGTACAACATGGTTGGCAGCGTTGGGATATCAGTGTAATCAGCACAGTACAACATGGTTGGCACTGGTAGGGTATCAGTGCAATCAGCACAGTACAACATGGTTGGCAGCGTTGGGATATCAGTGTAATCAGCACAGTACAACATGGTTGGCACTGGTAGGGTATCAGTGCAATCAGCACAGTACAACATGGTTGGCAGCGTTGGGATATCAGTGTAATCAGCACAGTACAACATGGTTGGCACTGGTAGGGTGTCAGTGCAATCAGCACAGTACAACATGGTTGGCAGCATTGGGGTGTCAGTGCAATCAGCACAGTACAACGTGGTTGGCAGTGGTGGAGTGTCAGTGCTATCAGCACAGTACAACATGGTTGGCAGTGGTGGAGTGTCAGTGCTATCAGCACAGTACAACATGGTTGGCAGTGGTGGGGTATCAGTGTAATCAGCACAGTACAACATGGTTGGCAGTGGTGGGGTATCAGTGTAATCAGCACAGTACAACATGGTTGGCAGTGGTGGTCGCTTCTGCAAGATATCACATCAGAAATAGTACTATAATCTGACATGGTGATCCGCAGTGATATATAAGGTGGCAGCTAAACAATGAACCCAGAACAGTATCCCAAGGTATGAAACACTAGAAGCAGCTGAAGCCGAACTAGTGAGATGTGCACCTAAGAAGAAAACTTGAAGAAACAGTTGCAGAAGCTTCGCTACAGCCTTAGAAGTGAGGAATCCACCAGAGTGAGTTGAAGCTTATTGGTAGACCCCTAAATGATGCAGAGTAAAAAGGAAAAAAAAACCTGGTCAGAGCACAAAAATGGGTGAGTAAAAATAAAAATAATTGCGAGATCCTGTGTAATGCAGAGTTAAGGAACCAGGACATGAGACAGTGAGAAAAAATTGTAAAAAAAAAATGCTGTACTTACTATTATGGAATAGGTGGCGATCCCAGGTCAGCAGATTGCAGCAGTGGTGGCTATGCTGCACTGGAGTTTAAAAACAATAGAAATGAAATAAAAATCAGCTGGCAGAATCAAAAGTTTAAGAAGAAAAACTGCAGAGGAAAGGAGAAGCGGCTGGAAAAAAAAGTTACCTGAAAGAAAGCACAAAGGGCAGGCAGTGCAAAGGAGAACAATGCTGATGCTTTAAGTTAAAAAAACCAGGCCCTGATCTGAAAACTAGCCCACCAAAAAACTCCAAAGAAGAGGACCTGCAGAAAACAAAAAGGAAAGAGTGACAGAGAAAACCAATACTCCTACCCTGAAAGTTTAGAAGTTCAAAAAGAAAAGCAGCCACAATCGCCGGAGAACCCGCCAAAACCCAAAAAAGTGCAGGAAACTCACAGCACAGAAAGCCGACAGCTGTTGACAGCCCAAGTGAAAAAAAAACAGTTACCTCACTGACAGTCTTAAAGGGGAAACGACATTTAAAGCAGTAACTTCAAGAAAAAATACGCCCATGGACAGCAAACTAGAAGACTCAGATGTACTTCTGCTTTGGAGACGGCTAAACCAGACCCAAGAGTGGGAGCTTTGGAGAACATCATTTTTAGTTTACAGGAGACTTACAGGATTAAGTAAGGAATCAGGAGAAGTACAAGTTGATAAGTTTTTATTCCTGTTTGGTTCATTTGCTGGTGAAGTGCTCCACAGCCAATGTATAGGTCATTACTCGACAACATTTGGTGAGATATTAGAAAGTTTTTACAGATATTTTAAACTCCAGGTTGTGCAGACCCTAGAAGAAGGTCTAGCACAGCCCCAATAAAGCACTGAGGGCAACAAGAGACCCCAGAGAGGGGCAACAAAAGACCCCAGAGAGAGGGAGACAGATGGCAGTGCAGATGGCTATGAATGAAGGAAAGCTATCTGAGGAAACTCAAAAGAAGCAAAAGGTGTAAAAAGTAAATGAAGCTGTTCTACAGGAAAATGTCTGGATCAAAGCTGAACTGGAAGATTCGAAACACAAGATTCAAGCTGAGTATATACCTTTGAAAACGCACGATAAACTGAAGCCTTCAATGAGCCAAGCTGTTCGAGATCTGAACAAACAAATTCCAGAGATGACACAAAGGTATCAGGAGGAGGTAACAACCCCCAACCATTCCACAGTTGGAAAATCAAAGCGGGAGTTGGGAAAACTCAACCAGATGTAAAGCCAGGCAAAGCAGCAGGCAGAAAAGACTCGCAAAGAAATTGCAACCCTAAATGATTCTTCAAGGTGTCTAACTGCAGCCATGGAAAAACATGAGCTAAAAGAATATTACTTCAGAGAAAGCTGACTTGGAAATATCGGTAGCAATGAAACAATGCATCGAAGCCCAGAGTGAGTTGGCAAGAGGTGAACAAGAAAATAAACAGTTGAAAGAACAGTTGATTGTCCTTCAAGATCAAATGCAAAAGGAATGTGTAATCATTCAGCAACATAAAGAAATTAAGACTGTCCTAACCAGCAGAACGGAAGCACAGCAGGAGAAATTTGAGAAGACTACGCTGAATGACAGGAGGACTGAAGATGAAGCAAGTGAGCTTTGTAAAGAAAAGGAAAACCTGTTGAAAAACCTTCACATGTTACGAGAATCCCTCGGGTCAAAGTTTATTCCTCTGGAACATTCCAAAGAGAAGCAAAATAGTTTAACGTCACTGAATAAAATGACGAACCATTTGGCAGAGGAGACTCGGCAATGTTCAATATTCCAGGAGGAAGCTGAAAGCTACAAGACACAGACTGAAGGGCTGGAGAAGCAGTTGAATGGAAAAGAGGAGGCATTGAAAGGAAAAGCCGTAGAACTTTCCAAACTGCGAGCGGGTAATGGAAGCCACGAATTGCACAATTGCAGAACTGAAACCGGTTCAGACTTCGCCGGAGACAGACCTGGACAACAGTGAAACCAAAATGAAGGTTAAGGAAAAAAGTTCTGTTGCAGACGGAGAAAGAAAAGACAGAAAGGATCGGAAAAAGTAAATCCGATACTGAAGTGAAAGGAACTAGAAGAAGGAAAAGCTGAGCTGGCTGGAAAGATTCAGAAGCTTGCAAAAGGATTTGAAACTAAAACAGTAAAGAAGTGTTTGGCTGCAATTGTGAAACAAATGGAAATGAAGGTTCCATGTGAGAAATGTAAACATTCAGCAAGAATATGGCAGACACCATGGAAAACGAAAATTCGAGTTGACTCTGGGAATGAAGGGAGTGCACATTCCCCTTAGAAGGAACGGGACAGACCCACAGTCTCCCAAAAAAGCAGGCGAGTTGTTAATAAAAAGAAACACAACTCAAAGGAGCACAAAAAAAGGAGACAGACAAGTACCAGAAACATGGAGTACTACTGCAATTCCTCCAAATGTGACAGGCTGAGATATGGAAGAACTGTCAAGCCTGAAGACCTTCTGAGTTTCTAAAGGCAGAAACTTGAGATGGGGAAGCAAGAATAGCAAGTAAAGTTTGTTTTAGAAGCAGTTATACTCCATTGGAAAGGAAAGTTTTCTTTGGAGAAGGGAGGTGTTGTATGATGTTGTATGTGCCTGCATGCCATTTTAATGTAAAGGTGCTTGGCAAAGCAAGACTTAATGAAGGGCTGGTGAATAGCACCACCCATGGTATGATGTGTTGAGTCACATGGCAATAGACTGAGAGAACAGTCTCGAGAGAAGATCTCATCATTGAGACATCTAAAGGAACCATATTACAACAGCCACCTGTGGTAAAACGCTCTCACTGCTGACATGTGTAGGTTCAGGACCCACTATTCATCCCAATGTCAGGGTCACAAGGCCAGAAGTAAAATGCAGCCCCAGAAGTCTCAGCTAAAATGGCGATGATTGGATAATTCCCCCACTACTCACACCTGGTAGTAACGGTGAAAGATTTTACACTCAATTTAAACTATCCTCCACTGACTGCAATTTGATAGATAAATAATCCTGCTGTACTTGGGAGACTCTCCTGAATAACAATCTGTTTGACACAGTAATAGACTCTATTTGCAGTATACCGCTTGCTGAGTAGGATTGCTTGCTGGGTAACAGAGTGGGTAATATAGCGACATGAAGAGACCATTCAGCCCCTCCAACCTGATCTGCCATCGAACTCTACAAACCACCTTTTATCCCATATCCCTTAATACCTTTGGTTAACAAAAATCTATCAATCTCCAACTTAAAGTTAGCCACTGATCTAGCTTCATTTGACATTTGCGAAAGGGAGTTCCAAACTTCTCCCACCCTTTGTGTGTAGAAGTGTTTCCTAACTTCACCCCTGAAAGGTTTGGCTCTAATTATTAGACTCTGTCCCCTAGTCTTAGGCTCCCCGACCAGCGGAAATAGTTTCACTTTTACCTACGTAATCTTTTCCCTTAATATCTAGAAAACTCCAACCAAATCGTCCTTTAACCTTTTAAATACCAAGGAACACCACCCTAGTTTCTGTGATCTCTCCTCATAATTTAACCCTTGGAGTCCAGGTATCGGTTTGGTAAATCTACATTTACTCCCTGCACGGTTAATATAACCTTCCTGAGGTGTGGTGTCCAGAACCGCCCACAGGATGTAGGTGTGGCCTAACCAGGGCTTTGTATAGCTGAAGAATGGCTTCTACTCCTTTGTACACTAGTCCTTGAGATTTAAAGGCCAACATTCTTTTAGCCTTTTTGATTCTTTTCTGTACCTGTGCATTAATCAGCATTTTCAGCTCTTAAGGGGCAAACACTACTCCTAGTGATTCTCTTTTTATTTCAATAATCGCAAAAATGTGTGGTGTTGATTTTGATAACCCCTCCCGGCTTCTTTTCATAACTCCCTTTTTGTAGCTTTTATTATCTGTTTGTCACCCTTTGCTGTTCTTTGCAGCTTTCTCATGTTCCACAATCTGTGTTATGTTTTGCATTTTTAAACTCTTTTTCTTGCTACTCCTTTAACCGTTCATATAGCGTGTGAAATCTTGGGCTTCATATATCGAGGTGCTTGGTACAAATGCTGAACTTTTATAAAGCTCAGGTTAGGCCACAACTCGAGGGTGGATTCCAGTTCTGGTCGCCACACTTTAGGAAGGATGTGAGGATTCTTGTGAGGGTGCGGAGGGAACTCACCAGAAAGGTTCCAGGGATGCAGGGTTTTAGCTACAAGGTTAGGTTGGAGAAGCCGGGCTGTTTCCCTGGAGCAAAGGTGATTGAGAGGAGATTTGATATAGGTGTACAACATTATAACAGATTTGGCTAAGGTAGACAGAGAAATAGTTCAAGGACCAAGGGACATAGATTTAAGGTTTTGGGCAAGAGATACAGGGAGGATGTGAGGAATAATTGTTTCTTTTAATGTAGCAAGTTCTAATAATGTGGAACATGCTTCCACCACCCTTGTAGGCAGCAGAGACAATCAATGGTTTCAAATAGAAATTTGATAAGCATTTACAGGGCTATGGGGATAGAGCAGTAGAATGGGACTAAGCGGATTGTTCTACCAGGGGTGGACTCGATGAGCCAAATGGCCTCCTCCTCTGCCATAATGACTCCAGGACTCTGACTCTATGTGTTGAGTTTTTCCTACTGATTGATAGATTCTGTCCACTCAGTAACAGATGCTGTCTGTTGTGACTTGGGTGGAACTCCAACCTGTGATGCAGAAATGATTGGCTAAAATCTCTCTCTGGGACTTATGGTTCCAGCAATCTGGCTAACCCCCATCCAACATCTCGCCCAAGCATCAATCCCACCTCCCAGTAAAGTTACCCAAATGGCTCATTTACAGTTTTTTGTTGACTAGGTTAAAATTCACTTTTAAATATTCTACCCATGGATGTATACTTAAAATTTGCAAATGCAAATCCATTTGCTGTTTACACCCAAGTTCCAGCTCATAAACATCAGTATTGCTGCTAATCACAACAATCCTACTCTCCAACTGTCTACAGGATGTCACCATGCGTTCTCTTGTTAGCTCTAACCCTGACTATTCCAACGCTCTTTAGACTGGCTTCTGATCTACCACGCTCCATAAACTTGATCTCTTCCAAAACTTTGCTGACTGTATCCTAACGCCCATCACCCCTATGCTCATTGGTCTACAATGGCTTCCAGTCCAATAACATCACAATTCAAAAATTCTCATCCTTGTTTTCAAATCTCTCCATGGTCTTACTCCTCCCCTGTCTCTGTAACCTCCCCCAGTTCAACAACCCTCCAAGATCTCTACGTTCCTCTAATTCTGACCTCTTGCACACCCCCAATTTTAATTGCTGCACCATTGGCAGCCATACCTTCAGCTGTATTCCCTCCCTGAACCTCTCTGCTGCTCCCCGTCTTCCTCTATTCCTTTAAGACGCTCCTTCAAAGCTGCCTCTTTAGTGAAGAATTTGGTAACCTGTTCTCATATCTCCACAGGCAGCTGGGTGTTAAATTTTACATGAAAATGCCCTGTGAAGCGCCTTGGAAATGTTACTGTATTAAACGTGCAAGATAATGGCCTTGAGGAGGCCTGGGTATTTGAAACACTCAATACCGAGCGAGTAGATCTTCCAGAGAATGGGATAAGCGTCAACAAGATTATCACCCTGGCTTTGTTTTTAACCAAAAGCAGCAAAGGTGAATGGCGAGTAAATGGATTTAAGATAGAGATCAGCCATGATCTAATGGAATAGGCTCGAGGGGCTGAATGGTCACCTCCTGTTCCTATGGTCTAAACAGAAATAGCTTATTAGTGCAGAAAGAGGTGATTTCAGATGCAGAGCAGGGGTCTATGTTAGCCAGAGTGGAGGGGGGCTTTCGCCTACATCCGATCCTTGCCATACCTGACATGGGAGCATTTGATGCTACCAATTGGATACTGAAGGTGGATCAGGCACCACTCTCCGGCACGTCACTGATATAAGGAAGGAGCAAAAAAACTGCAGAAAGGGTTTGGAAATAGTGACAACGAGAAAGATAGAACACAGTCAGCTGGATAAAGCTTGATACAAACAGTCCTCGCCCAGTGAAGCAACAAACTGCATCCGAGATTCTGAGAACAAACCCCAGCTTGGTCCGGAATTAGCAGCATTATCGCAGCGAGGGTATACCCGGCTCTGGTCAGCTCCATTTTGATGCTGTCAGAATGCAGGTGCTGACCAATCAGCCCTTGCATGGTCACCAGACCCTAACAGGTGACACACATGTGCTGTAACACTCGTGGCTGTAGCTCTCTTAGGACCATTGTCTGGCTTGATGTACACATGCACACACCCACATGCAGAAAAATACAATTTAAATGTCCATCTGTTTCAGGTGCAAGGCAAGAAAAAAAAAAAACAGGGGGGAACTGTGAAATTGTTTCGTGCTGACTCTTGTCTGATTCCATTCCTCTTTTCAATAAATTTGGATAAGCTACCTTAATAGTTTCATTGGCTAACTAGAAGGATTTATTTGCTCAGTCGCTCTCAAATATGGAAAACTTTAATTTTTTTTAACATTTCTTTATTTGCGAGGACAGGACTTTGGCTTGTTTGTTGAAATATCTTGGATCTGAATTGGTTTCCAATAACTCCTATCCACAGTTGGTCTAAGTGTTTTTGGCACTTTCCTTCTTTGCCATACAGGATACTTCAAAAACACATTTTCAAACATTATGGGCTAGAACTTTATCCATGACTTTCTGTTTTGGGCGTGAGCATGATCCCTGACCTGACTTGTTGCCATGGAATTAGGCAGCGAGCAAATTGTATTAACTCCTTATTTAAAATTATAGGAAGGTGGAGATCATTAGGACACATGTTGCTGGCTGAAACCTTAAAGGGGTTGGGTGGGGTGGGGTGGCCTCTGAAGAGCATTCAAGGCTAGCACGTGTTCCAGCTAGCTTCCAGCTCTTTAAGGCAGTCTGTCCCTCAAAGCTGAGCTGCACTGGATGTCAGTTGCTGATATTGGTGCAAATATGAACAAGGAATATGGAGCACCCGGACAAGGAGAGGTTTCCCAGGCTCAGAGATGCTGTGCCAGAGGCATTAATGATCGAGATGGACAGAAGAGGGGCCATAAAAACAAAAAGCTAAAAGCTACTGCGGATGCTGGAAATCCAAAACAAAAACAGAATTACCTGGAAAAACTCAGCAGGTCTGGCAGCATCGGTGGGGACGAAATCAGTCAACGTTTCGAGTCTTCATGACCCTTCGGCAGATCTGCCGAAGGGTCATGAAGACTCGAAACGTTGACTGATTTCTTCTCCACCGATGCTGCCAGACCTGCTGAGTTTTTCCAGGTAATTCTGTTTTTGAGAAGAGAGGCCATGTTCACATAGGGGGGAATAAGAGGCCCTCAAGGCAGATCCTCCGACGGGAATGGAAGCAGGGGTCAAGTGAGGTCAATGCCCGGACTCTGGTCCCAAGAACCTGGCGGCAATGCTGAAAGAAGTTTAATGACCTCACAGGGATAGTCAAGGTCACCTGCACATCGCAGCTCATACCTCACCAAACCACTAGCCTCTCTGGCTACTTAGTGCACCACACCCCCATCACTCACCCAGCAGCACTCGGGACTCACAGCTAGCATACTGCAACTGATTCCAATTCTACCATTCCAATGCTATCAGCCTCACACCCACATCTCACTGCTTCCACATACACCAAGCTATTCAGCTATGTTAGGTACATCACCCAAACACAGTGCAACCCAATCACAGGCATTCTTCCATCTTCTTTTGCAGGACAGGGTCTGCCCAGAACAGGAGGGAGTGCCAAAGGACCAGCATTGGGCTAGCTTGACTGCATCTGATGAATGTGAGGGAGAAGATCTTGTTGTAAATCATGGTGCTGGCTATGACAGAGCCAGCGGCATCCAGCATCACCAAGACAATTGAGGATGATGGCAAGCTCCTGCCTTATGTCACTTCCCAACTCCCTCCTCACCCTGATAGCTGGCATGAAGTGAAAGCTGCAGATAGTGTGACCATGGGCCTCTTGCTTTCCTCCCCAATTCCCTTCCCTCACCCGAACTCCCCCCTTCAGCTGTCAGATACCCAAGTGCTGCTGTCTGCCCAGCCACAGCACAGCACAGACAGGAGAAAAGGAAAAGCAACACCACACTAGTTACGAGGAAGCAGTGTCACTTGTTCTGACGTTCGCAGACACCTGCTCAGTTAGCGGCGCTACGTGAATTTAGAGGGCAGTGTCTTGGCAGAGCCGATGGTAAATGCTGAGCTGCTCAAATCCCAGAGGGGAACTTGAAGCAGCTGCCACAACGATTTGCAATTTGTATGTATTTCAAAATGCGGGCTTTGAATTCAGTAGTAATAAGATCACTGAGTCTTATAGGTTTCTTACATAACTAAATAAACTTTATTAATAGAAGAAAGGATTTTAAGCACATACATAGATCTACAAATTACTACTATGATAACTTCTAAATCCCCTAATTAATCTAACCTCAGTTACACCTCTGTTAAGGCAACAGTAAAACACATAGATTTAAACAGGCCCAGGCAAAGCACACACCCTGGACAGTCGAATTCAAATTGAGTTTTCCCAGCTTCAGTTCCTTGTAGACGGCAGCTTGAGGCTTAGATGCTGGAGGCTTTTCACACTTGTTAAATCATAAAATGCCTGCCTTTACACACAGCCTTCTCTCCTTTAAACATATTTTCCCCTTTGAATGCAAATTCCCATTGTTTCACAATGTCTTTGGACTTTACATCTCTAACAATAAAAAATTTATCATAGTGCCAATTTTACCAGTAACCTTTGGGAAACGGAAACACACTGTTTCTTAACCTCTCCTGGCTAGGTGAAATATTTCACCCCCCCCATATTTACCTACTTAACATTTCAAACCTAGCTTGTCTTCTGATGCATCAAAGCCTTCAGACCAGCTGCCTTTAATTCAATTAAGACAAGCACGCGTACATCGCACTATTACTCTATTTCACAATAAATCCTGATAATGTTATGAAAATTATTATATCTTCCTGACAGCAGTATCAAGTCAGGATCAGGTGAGTCACTGAGGTCGAGTGTGCTGCAGCCAGCCCAGGGAGAAGGGGGAGATCCTGCACTGTGCAGCTCGCTGGAGGGCAGGCGAGTGCGGAAGCAGGAGGGTCAGATCTGCAGGGGAACGTGGATGACAATATTGCTTCGGTGCAGGGCGAGCAGGCAACTCATCTCGCTGGCAAGGGGCATGGCAGAGTCCAGCTTCAAAGTGGCGGAGGGGCATCATGCTGAGCTCGCAGGCCATGCTTTCCACCTTGGGCATGGTGCCCAGCTCAGTGACAGCACTGGTAGACCCAGCCGCGTGACAGCCACTGGCTCAGGTGCCCCTGCAGCACAGGCAGACGCCACCCAATGTGTCAGTGCCTCAGTGGAAGCTCAGGCGGAGGTCACGTGGTCCATGCTGCACAGGCTCAGGCGGAGGTCACGTGGTCCATGCTGCACAGGTTCAGGTGGAGGTCACGTGGTCCATGCTGCACAGGTTCACACGGAGGTCACGTGGTCCATGCTGCACAGGTTCAGGCGGAGGTCACGTGGTCCATGCTGCACAGGTTCAGGCGGAGGTCACATGGTCCATGCTGCACAGGTTCAGGCGGAGGTCACATGGTCCATGCTGCACAGGTTCAGGCGGAGGTCACATGGTCCATGCTGCACAGGTTCAGGTGGAGGTCACGTGGTCCATGCTGCACAGGTTCAGGCGGCTGCGGTAATGTTTGCTGAAAGGGGCATGCAAGCCCTCATCGCAATCCAGGAATCTGCCCAACAGACTGTGGAGGTATCGCAGGATAACGACGTTCACTAACCCCTCACCCCGACGCACCCCCCCCCCCCCCCCCCCACCCCCCCCCCCCACCCCCCCACCAATGCCCTCCTTCCCACTGCCACTCAATGAGTGCACTTTGTTGTTACCTTTCAGCCAGCCACCTCGAGCTGTTGCCGCCCATGCCAAGGTGGTGCAGGCCAAAGCTGGGCCCTCAAGGCCCAGGGCTGCTTGAGGTCATCCTGCAAAGCCGTCTGCAGTCTCACCCAGTTAAAGTCAGCAGCCATGGGGGGTAGCACTGGTAAGGAGCACTGGGACAGGCCATCCTCACCCATGTTCGCTGGTAGGAGGTGGCACAGTTCAGTGGCCACCTGAAGGCACTGCTCCGGGGCCCAGCAGCCAGGGAAAGCCAGGTGCTCAGGGCCTTCTGTGGACGGGCCTCCTCCTCCTCCCTTGTCTGCAGAGCTTTACCCCCTCTGCAGCCTCTGCCCTATCTCATGGTCATTCTACTGCCCGGGTGACACAGCCTCAGGCCCCCGTACCTCAGGCAGCAATTCTTGCCTCCTTCCTGATTCTAAGCAACAGCCCCCAGAAACCACAGGGCCCAACGTCCACAAACTGGGCCCAGGTTGAAATCAGTCAAAAGCTCCTTAAACTACAAGTTGTTTCCTGGCCCTGAGGGCCCTCCCCCCTCTTGTAACTGAATGGATGTCCTTTGGTGAATGACAAGCGAAAACGTTGAACAGAACATGTTTGCAAACGAGTGTCAAAATCGGCCAGGAGAACCAATCACTGTGCGGCAGGGCTGTTTCGGAGGTTTCTGCCAATGGCAGAGGGAGCCCACGGTGAGCAGCCTTGCTTGCAGCTTGGGGCACCGCGTGGGCCATGCCTGAAGCAGCTGGAGGCACAGTGTGCCCCGCCCTCCCTCAGGAGGGCCCTACAGCCTCCATGGCGCTGAGTCCAGTGGTGCTAGCAGTCTGCCCCCTCTGTCTGAGCTAAACTCTCTTCCCCGCTGGGTTCCTCTTCTGCCAAACCTAGTAACTGGGGCTGAAAATAGGTGGGAAGTCGCTTGTCGCCAATCGTGAATTCAGGAGAAACTTCTTTATCCAGAGAATGGTTAGAAATGGGAACTCACTACCACAGGCGGTGGTTGAGGCAAACATCAGAAGCTAGAGAAGCCCAAGGGAGAAAGGAGCAGAAGGATATGTTGATAGAGGGAGATGAAGAAGGGGGAGGAGGCTTGTGGGAAGCATAAACACTAACATGCATCAGTTGGGCCAAATGGCCTGATTCTGAGCTATAATTTTTATGTAATTCTGTGTAACGCAAGACTTCAGCTGGCGGCTGTGAGGAAGGGTTTGAGAGCAGACACGTGGGTCAACCCAGTTTCTGAGTTTACAGGCTGGGAATTTTCCAGGAGCTGCTCCCGAGTAAATAGGTTTTCTCCCGCACTTCTGACGGTAAAGCCGGAGCAGCCCTGAGGTGGGGTAGCGAGGTTTGATTCATTGGTCAAGGCTAACTCCCCAATAGAGGCTACAAATCTACAAGGTCATTCACCCCTTGGTACTGCAAAAGCAGAGACCAATTACACCTCGTACGCATTGCAGTCTAATTTCATGCAAACCACACGAACATACAAAGCCAAGAATCATTTTAGAGATGGGTAACACATGAACCTTCATGATCACAGTTTGTAAGCTGTTCAATCCTAAAGGAGATCACTGAGTTTTCAGACCTCAATAGCCACCTCATCTGTGACATTGCTTATTGATGAGCTGTAGCTCAGGGTATTTTCAACTGTCCACTAATACCAAATGTCGGATTCACTGGAATGATATCAAAGCTAAAAGAGTTAAATTGTGAACACAGGTTCCTTAGGCGAGGCCTGTAATTTCTTTGAGTATAGGCGATTAAGGGGTGATCTAATTGAGGTGTTTAAGCTGATTAATGGATTAGATAGGGTAGACGGAGAGAAGCTGTCCCCTCTGGTTGGGGTTGCAGAGGGGGTAGTCCAGAACAAGGGGGTATAGGCTTAAAATTAGAGTGAAGTCAGGTAGCACTTCTTCACACAAAGGTTAGTGGAAACCTGGGACTCTCTTCTCTCCCCCAAAAAACTTTGAGGCTGGGGACTGATTGAACATTTCCAAACCCAGATTGAAAGATTGTTGTTTGGCAAGGGCAGTAAGGGATCTGGAACAAAGGCAGATAAATGGAGTTGAGATACAGATCAGCCATGACCTAATTGAATGACGGAACTGACTAGGGACAAAATGGCCTCCCACAAGCTCCTATGCGCCCAGACTGATATTTTGAGCGTCTCCGCAGGAAGATGATGCCTCTACCAATCTTTGACTCCACTTAAAAACATATAAAACAAGACAAGTGCATATTTAACCCTTCAATCGCCAGTAAGTTCCGTGGCTTACCAAACGCAACGCAAAAACCCAGCTGTTTTCCATCAAACAACATCTGTAAAAGCTGAGGGGTGCTTAACTGCAATTGCACAGGGAACATTATACAGTACACTCTTAGGCAATAGGCTGCAACATAAAACATTTCTTTTGTGGTAGGAAATCAATAGAATTTGTGGCCCTCCCAAACATTTAAATTGAGAGAAAAGTTAAAAGCTGACTTTAGGGGAGGCATGTATGAGGTTTAGTATCCAATTGCTACTTACAGCTTCTATACTGTTATGAATAAACTGAAAACGAATAAACAAATTAACTAAGTGACAGCCCCTTAAAGGGACACTGTAACAAAAAAAAACACAACTTTAAAAGGAAACGTAAGAATTAAATTAAAATGTCATTCCCGGGGCTGATGGCGCACTCCAGCCCCTGTGGCACCCACTGGTTGGAGAAGACCTCAAGTGGGCCAGCGAACACCGTGTGCTCCCTTTAAGAACACCTGGGTGCGGATTCTTAACTGTCTCAATCAGATCACCCCCTTAATGTTCTATACTCAAGGAAATACATGTCTCGCCTATGCAACCTGTGTTCATAAGATTAGAGAGGTAAATGTGTGGCTCAGTGATTGGTGTGGGAGAAATGGGTTCCGATTCACGCGGCACTGGCACCGGTACTGGGGAAGGAGAGAGCTGTTCCACTGGGACGGGCTTCATTTGAACCATGCTGGGACCAGTGTCCTGGCGAATGATATAACTAGGGTTGTAAATAGGACTTTAAAATAAATAGTTGGGGGGAAGGGTGTTCAATTGTAGGGAAGTTTAGAAAATCAAAAATAAATGAGAGAGCAGAGGTGCAAGGGTAGTGAAGAGGCAAACGATGATCAAAGTGTGACAGGAACGGGCAGAAAATATAAGAGGAAGAGTACAACAGAAATTAGAAACAGAATGAGTAATAATGGTGTCAAAGTTTAAGGCTCTTTACCTGAATGGAAGACAAATTTGTTGAGTGCATCAGGGATTGTTTCTTAGAGCAATACATTGCAGAACCTACCTGGGAACAGGCTATTTTAGATCTTGTAATGGGTTATGAGGCACAATTAATATGAGATTGCATAGTTAAGAATCCTCTAGGGGGGAGCGATTACAACATGATAGAATTTGAAATTCAGTTTGAGGGTGAGCAACTCGGGTCTCAAACCAGTGTCCTTAACTTAAATAAGGGCAATTACAGAGGTATGAAGAAAGAGTTGTCTAAAGCGGGCTGGGAAAATAGACCAAGGGGAAGGTCAGTGGATGAGCAGTGGCAGACATTTAAGCAGATATTTCATAACACTCAGCAAAAATTTATCCCGGTCAAAACGAAGGACTTGATGAGAAGGATGAACCACCCATGTTTAACAAAGGTGGTCAAGGAGAGTATCCAGTCAAAAACTAAGGCATATAAAGCGGCAAAAACTAATGGTAGGCCAGAGGATTGGGATTTTTTTAGGAACCAGCAGTGGACGACTAAAAAGCTAATAAAGAGGGAGAAAATTGATTTTGAAAGTAAATTGGCAAGAAATATAAAAACAAACAGCAAAAGCTTCTATGGGTGTATAAAAAGAGAGTGGCTAAAATGAGTGTGGGACCCTTGAGGATGTGACTGGAGTTTCTATAACAGAAAACAGATAATTTAAACCAATATTTTGTATCGGTCTTCATGGTGGAGGACACTATAAACATTCCAAAGATATCAGATAATCAAGGAGCTAATGGGAGGAAAGGTCTTGTAACAGCCTCTATCACAAGGGACAAAGCACTTGACAAACTAGTGGGATTAAAGGCAGACAAGTCACCAGGACCTGATGGCCTGTATCCAAGGGTTTTGAAAGGAAGTGGCTGCAGAGATAGCGGAGACATTGGTTAAAATATTCCAGAACTCACTGGATTCTGGGAGGGTCCCAGCAGAATAGAAAACCATTAATGTGATGCCCCTGTTCAAGAAGGGAGGGAGACAAAAAGCAGGAAACTATAGGCCAGTCAGCCTAACATCTGTCATTGGAAAAATGCTAGTGTCCATTATTAAGGAAGAAATAGCAGGACATTTAGAAAAGCTTAACGGATTCAAACAGGGTCAACCTGGTTTTGTGAAAGGGAAATCATGTTTGACAAATTTGCTGGAGTTCTTTGAGGATAAAACAAGCAGAGTTGATAAAGGGGAACTGGTAGATGTAGTGTATTTGGATTTTCAGAAGGCATTCGATAAGGTGCCACATAAAAGGTTATTGCACAAGATAGGAGCTCATGGTATTGGGGGTAATGTATTAGCATGGATTGAGGATCGGTTAACACACAGAAGACAGAGAGTCAGGATTAATGGGTCTTTTTCAGGTTGGAAAGACAGAACTAGTGGAGTGCCGCAAGGATCAGTCCTAGGGCCTCAATTATTTACTATCTATGTTAATGACTTGGAGGAGGGGGCAGAGTGTAATGTATCCAAATTTGCTGATGCTACAAAAGTAGATGGGAGGGCATGTTGTGGTGAGGACATAAGGAATCTGCAAGGGGATATAGACTGATTGAGTGAGTGGGCAAAAAACTTTGCAGATGGAGTTTTATGTTGGAAAGTGAGGTCATGCACTCTGGAAGAGGAAAGAAAAGGCAGACTATTATTTGAATGGAGAAAGACTCCAAAAAAGTGCAGCACAGAGGGATCTGGGTGTTCTTGTGCATGAAACACAAAACATTAGCATGTTGGTGAGACCGCACCTGGAGTACTGAGTATAGTTTTGGGCCCCATATTTAAGAAAGGATATTCTGGCATTGGAGGCAGTTCAAAAGAGTTTCACTAGGCTGAATCCTGGGATGAATGGGTTGACTTATCAAGAACAGCCAAACAGGTTAGGCCTTTATTCATTCGAGTTTAGAAGAATGAGAGGTAATCTTATTGAAACATACAAGATTCTGAGGGGGCTTGACAGGGTAGATGTTGAGAAGATGTTTCCACTAGTGGGGGAGTCTTGAACTAGGGGACACAGTTACAGAATAAGGGGACACTCATTTAAAACTGAATGCAAAGGATTTTTTTCTCTCAGAGAGTAGTGAATGTCTGGAATTCTCTACCCCAGAGAGTTGTGGAAGTTAGATCACTGAAAGTATTTAAAGAGGAGGTGGATAGATTTTTGAAATATCAGGGAGTTGAGGGCTATGAGGAGCTAGCACAAAAGAGGAGTTGAGGCCTGGGGCAGATCAGCCATGGTCTTATTGAATGGTGGGGCAGGCTAGAGGGGCAGAATGGCCTACTCCTGCTCCTAATTCTTATGTTCTTATGTTATAATTCAACTCTTTTAGCTTTGATATCGTTCCAGTGAATCCGACATTTGGTATTAGAGGACAGCTGAACATACCCTGAGCTACAGCTCATCAATAAGCAATGTCACAGATGAGGCGGCTATTGAGGTCTGAAAACTCAGTGACCTCCTTTAGCATTAAACAGCCTACAAACTGTGATCATGAAGGTTCATGTGTTGTCCATCTCTAAAATGATTCTTGGCTTTGTATGTTCGTGTGGTTTGCATGAAATTAGACTGCAATGCGTACGAGGTGTAATTTTGCAGTGCTAAGGGGTAAATGATCTTGTAGATTTGTAGCCTCAATTGGAGGGTTTGACCAGGGAACCAAACCTCGCTACCCCACCTCAGGGCTGCTCCTATTTTGCTATTAGAAGTGCGAGAGAAAACCTATTTACTCAGAAGCAGCTCCTGGAAACACTGAAGAGAGGCAGACAGTCAGGCCAAACGATCCCTTCAACAGCCGCTGACTGGACCAGTTTATGGCTGCAGCTTTTATATCATCACCTGTGAACAAGATCATTTGGGCTTAATCACCAAATTTAGATGTAACTGGGAAATGCAAAACTATAGGAAGCTATTAAAGAGACAGTCCATGCTAAAAATGAATTCTCTCTCGCAGGCCAATACTTCCTGTTTACGCTGTGCAGAAGGCCAAAGGGTTAACTAAGGTGATTCAGGGACTAGGTTGTGTCTGTGTAGACAATCTGTTTCAGCCAGGGCCAGGGGTCACAATATCAAGCTCTATAAAAGCCAGAACTGTGTTCAATGTCAGGAGGTGATTTCCCGGAGAGTAATGAGCCTGTAGAACAGGCTGACGGCCTAGTGCAGTGAACCCCAATTTGCTGAACCGATTCAGACAAGAGTTGGACCTGTTTCTGTCTGGGGTGGAGATCAGCCTGTGCATCAGTTAGGTACCGTACAACATCAAACAGAGTCAAAGTGATCTCCCGGACTAGTTTTGATACCTAAAGCACTCCAGAGATGATTCCCCAAGATCCTAATCCCCAACTTGGCCCGGATTTTTATCCATTGCTTCACCTTCCCCAGGAGATCACATGGTTTTGGGCGGGGAGGCGAGTGTGGATATTGAGATGCACAAGACATCGCAGTTATGTGGGGGACAGTCAGGATGGACCAGAGGGTCTTTCCCTGTCCATTGTCCATAACGTTACATTGCAAGGGTTATACAGGTAAAGAACGGTTCAAGCTTATTGATGAAACATTTTTGCACCCAATGACACCCGACTACAAAATTAAATTGAATCATTTGACTCCGGGTCAAGGAGTTTTATGAAGGGGAAGATTTTGAAGCATCACAACAGAATAACAGGATTGAAAATAGCGCAGACATGCATCTTAAGAAAGTGGTAAGAATGAATCATGGACAGATAGATTGACGCTGAGCTACAATATCCAATTGAAATATCATTCCAAGCTGTTTCAATGCTCGTTGTATCTATCTGTTACGTTATAATCTCTTTCCTGCACATACATGTTGCTTTTTATTGTCACGTTTTAGTCAACTTTTCCCCTTCCTAAAAGCCTGGGTCCACGATGAATGTTGCTGATCTAAACTGGCTGTGCTGTAATTACACACTCTGACCAGTGGTGGGACTATAGAGCCTTCACTTTGCACCTTCCTGCCTGAAATGGATCTCCTGACCTCGAATCACAACTGCTTGCCTGCTTTCCAAACTGCTGTCAGTTTTGCTGTTTAGCTTCAAATAAAACAGCATCAAGATATTGCATAAAAATAAGGACCAAATGAAGGCAGAAGAAATAGGAGGAGTAGGCCACATGGGCCCCTCGAACCTGCTCCGCCATTTTGATGAGATCGTAGCTGATCTTCCACATCAACTTCACTTCCCCTGTCCCCAGCTTCAAAACCCTTAATTCCATTAGAATCCCAAAATCTACCGCCCTAGATCTTGAATATACTCAACCACTCGTCATCCACAACTCTCTGTGGTAAAGAATTTCAAAGATTCACAACCTTCTGAGCTTTTTTTAAATTCATTCATGGGATGTGGGCTTCGCTGGCTGGGCCAGCATTTATTGCCCATCCCTTGTTGCCCTTGAGAAGGTGGTGGTGAGCTGCCTTCTTGAACCGCTGCAGTCAATGTGGTGTAGGTACACCCACAGTGCTGTTAGGGAGGCAGTTCCGGATTTTGACCCAGCGACAGTGAAGGACTGGCGATACATTTCCAAGTCAGGGTGGTGAGTGACTTGGAGGGGAAGTTGTAGGTGCTGGTGTTCCAATTTATCTGCTGCCCTTGCCTTTCTAAGTGGTAGTGGTCGTGGGTTTGGAAGGTGCTGTCTAAGGAGCCTTGATGAATTCCTGCAGTGCATCTTGTAGATGGTACACACTGCTGCTACTGTGCATCGGTGGTGGAGGGAGTGAATGTTTGTGGATGGGGTGCCAATCAAGCAGGCTGCTTTGTCCTGGATGGTGTCAAGCTTCTTCAGTGTGTAGGAGCTGCACTCATCCAGGCAAGTGGAGAGTATTCCATCACACTCCTGACTTGTACCTTGTAGATGGTGGACAGGCTTTGGGGAGTCAGGAGGCGAGTTACTCGTTGCACAATGCCTAGAGTGAAGAAATTCCTTCCCACCTCAGTCCTAAATGGCCAAACCCTTATTCTGAGTTTGTGCCCCTGGGTCTAAACTCTCTAGCCAAGGGAAAAAGCACCCAATACCTATCCTGCAAGCAGTCTAAGAACTTTATATGTTTCATTTCGATCGCCTCTCATTCTTCTAAACTCCAGAGAATGTAGGCCCATTATACTCAATATAAATGAATTTAAAATAGGGACAGAATTATGTCTGTGGACCCTGGTTCAGTCGACCCTCTTCACCTATAGACTACACTTAGTCTTCTCTCTCCATGTGAAAAGCTACAGGAGATTTACTAATACAGTATGATATATATATATTTTCTGAACATCACTGGCAAGGCCAGCATTTGTTGCCCATCCCTAATTGCCTTTGAACTGAGTGGCTTGTTAGGCCATTTCAGAGTCAACCACATCGCTGTGGGTCTGGAGTCACATGTAGGCCAGACCAGGTAAGGATGGTAGATTTCCTTCCCTAAAGGACATTAGTGGACTAGATGGGTTTTTTATGACAATCAACTATTACAAAGATTAACTGAATTCAAAATTAACCAGCTGCCATGGTGAGATTTGAGTCCATATCCCCAGAGAATTAGCCTGGGTCCCTGGTCCAGCAACATCACCACTATGCCACCATTTCCCTGTCTCACCCTTACTGCATAGTTCCCAACCAGGGCTCCGATGCTAACACTTCTTTGCCTCTGAGTCAGACATTTCTGGGTTCAAGCCCCACTCCAGAGACCTGAGAATAAAATCTAGACTGACACTCCAGTGCAGTACTGAGCAAGTGCTGTCTATCAAAAGGTACCATCTTTCAGATGAGATATTAAACTGTCTCACAGGTGGATGTAAAAGATCCCAATTCAAAGAGGAACATGGGAGATCTCCCTGGTGACCTGGTCAATATTTATCCCTTAACTGACTTCAGAAAAACAGAATATCTGTTCATTATCACATTGCATTTGTGGAACCTTGCTGCATGCAAATTACCTGCTGTAATTTCTACATCATAACCGTGACTACACTTCAAAAGCACTTCATTGACTGAAGCACTTGTTATGTCCTGATGTAAAAAGTTTATATAAGTGTGACTCTTCCTTTGTCATACTTTTTGCTTGTGTAAGTGTGTGACATCATCCAAAAACCTACAACATTAAAGTATAGCACAGAAACAGGCCATTCTGGCCAACTGGTCCAAGAAGGTGTTTATGCTTTACATGTACCTCCTGTCATCCCTCTTCATCTCGCCTCATCAGCCTATCCTTCTATTCCTCTCTCCCTTACAGGTTTAGCTGGCTTCCCCCTTAAATGTATCTATACTATTCACACCAACCGCTGCCTATGGTAATGAGTTCCACATTCTCACCACTCTGAGTAAAGAGATATCTCCTGACTTCCCTTTTGTGATTTATTAGTGACAACCTTATATTAATAGCCCCTATTTTTTTGTCTACCCCACAAGTGGAAATATCTTCTCCACCTTGACCTCACCAGCATTGCAAATGCCCTATGTCGATCCCTTTCCCCTCTAAAGTCTTCAACACAGGGGATGTGACTGTATTAATATAAAAGCAAAATACTGCAGATACGGGAAATCTGAAACAAAAACTCAGCTGGTCTGACAGCATCTGTGGAGGGAAAGACAGAGTTAACGTTTCGAGTCCATATGACTCTTCTTCAGAGCTGAAGGGAAGTAGAAATGTGGTGAAATATATACTGTCTAAGGGGGAGGACCAGGTGAAGCTGGATGCAAAGGAGAGGTTGCGAAAGGTGTCATAAACAAAAGGTAAAAGGGTTGTTAATAGAGGTGATGCTGTTTAAAGGAGGTGCTAATGGTGACATTAAGAGTGGAAAGCAGAATGTGATAATGGCCAGACCAGGGTAAGCACTTTGGAAAGTGACAGGTGGCCCTAGTGGGTGTGGGGTGGGGAGGGGAGGGGATGGTGGTGGGAAAAAAGATTGAAAAGGCTAAAAGCTGGGGATAAAACAGTGAATAAAATGGAAATACATTTTTTTTAAAATGCAAATAAGTGGGAAAAAATATATTAAAATTTATAAATAAAAATGATTAAGAAAATGTTTGGGGGTCAGAATCAGAAAGGGGGTGGGGATGGAGGAGAGAGTTCATGATCTGAAATTGTTGAACTCAATGTTAAGTCCGGAAGGCTGTAAAGTGCCTAGTCTGAAGATGAGGTGCTGTTCCTCCAGTTTACGTTGAGCTTCACTGGAACATTGCAGCAGGCCAAGGACGGACATGTGGGCATGAGAGCAGGGCGGTGTGTTGAAATGGCAAGCGACAGGGAGGTCTGGGTAATGCTTGCGGACAGACCGAAGGTGTTCCGCAAAGCGGTCACCCAGTCTGCGTTTGGTCTCTCCAATGTAGAGGAAACCGCATTGGGAGCAGCGAATGCAGTAGACTAAATTGAGGGAAGTGCAAGTGAAATGCTGCTTCACTTGAAAGGAGTGTTTGGGCCCTTGGACGGTGAGGAGAGGGGAAGTAAAGGTGCAGGTGTTGCACCTTCTGCAGTTGCATGGGGAGGTGCCGTGGGAGGGGGTTGAGGTGTTGCGGGTGATGGAGGAGTGGACCAGGGTGTCCCAGAAGGAACGGTCCCTATGGAATCTTTTCTCCAACAGGATTTCCGTTTGTCTTTTTTGCCCTGTTCCTCTTTATTGCTTTCCATTTCCCTCCAGGTGTTAGACAAGGTGTTTACTAAAACTCGCTTTCACAGCCATATTTCCTTCCTCTGTGACTGTCTCTGTCTCTGACTTACCCCACATGGATTCCAACTGAAGTTCCATCCCTCATGTTTCGAACCCACCCAGGATTACAGGTATCCCCGGGACACACAACGCACCTCGGGCTGCTGTTCTCGCTGCATTCTGAGATCCACACTCAGTGCCATGCGCCGCCATATGAACACACTCGACTTCTTCCTCCAGCACCACCGACCCACCCTATCTCAAAGCTGTCCTAGCCCCCAGTTTCACTTTATTCCTCGTCTCATCCGACACCTTAACAAGAAACTGTGTCTCTTTCTTTCAGGTGTTAACGAACGCAAGCTCCAACAACTTATTGATACCAACGCTCATCCAGGACCCTCCACCCCTTCCTGTCCCTCTGACTCCATCCCGTCTTCTAATCCCAGCCCCAGCCATATATTCACCATACCCTCTGACCTTCCCCTCTCTGATGCTGAACGTTCAGTACTCAGCCGAGGACTCAGTTTCATACCCTTACGCCCTCACCTCAATGAGTTCCCAGCTCGGCACGATGCTGAACTCTTCTTCTGCTGCCTTTGTCTCCGTGCTCACTTCTTTGGGCAGGAATCCTTCTCCCGTTCAACGGATCCTTTCACCCACCTCCAGTATTCTCCCTCCACCTGGACCCCTCCCTCTGGCCTCTTACCCACTCTTGATCTTTTCATTGAGAACTGTCGGCGTGACATCGGCCGTCTCAATTTCTCTGCTCTCCTCTCACCCACCCAAAACTGTCTCCTTCTGAACTTGCCGCACTCCGTTCGCTCAGGGCCAACCCTGACTTTGTTATCAAACCTGCCGACGTGTGGTGCTGTTGTTGTCTGGCACACTGACCTCTACCTCGCAGAGGCTGAGCGTCAACTCTTAGATGCCTCCTCCTACCTCCCCCTGGACAATGACTCCACCAACGAACATCAAGCCATTGTTTCCAGGGCCGTAACTGAGCTCATCTCATCTGGAGATCTTCCCTCCACAGCATCCAGTCTCATAGTCTCCCAGCCCCACATAGCCCGCTTCTACCTCCTTCCCAAAAACCACAAACAGGACTGTTCCGGTAAACGAATCGTGTCAGCCTGTTCCTGCCCCATGGAACTCATTTCTTCCTATCTTGACTCCATTCTCTTTCCCCTTGTCCAGTCTCTTCCCACCTACATCCACGATTCCTCTGATGCCCTACATCATATCAACAATTTCCAGTTCCCTGGCCCTAACCGCCTCCTCTTCACCATGGACATCCAATCCCTCTACACCTCTATCTCCCACCAGGAGTGTCTGAGGGCTCTCCGCTTCGTCCTTGAACAGAGGGCCGAACAATCCCCATCTACCACCACTATCCTCTGCCTGGTTGAACTTGTTTTCTCACTGAACACTTTCTCCTTAATCTTGTCTCACTTCCTCCAAATAAAAGGTGTGGCTATGGGCACCTGCATGGGCCCCAGTTATGCCTGTCTCTTTATGGGGTATGTGGAACATTCCTTGTTTCAGTCCTACTCCGGCCCCCTCCCACAACTCTTTCTCCGGTACATCGATGATTACTTCGGTGCTGCTTCATGCTCTTGTCTGGACCTGGAAAAATTTATTAATTTTGCTTCCAATCTCCACCCCTCCATCATTTTCACATGGTCCATCTCTGACACTTCCCTTCCCTTCCTTTGACCTCTCTGTCTCAGTTTCTGATGACCAATATTCACTACAAGCCTACCGACTCCCACAGCTACCTCGACTACAGCTCCTCACACCTCGCTTCCTGTAAGGACTCCATCCCATTCTCTCAGTTCCTTCGCCTCCGTCACATCTGTCCCGATGATGCCACTTTCCAAAACGGCGCTTCTGACATGTCTTCCTTAACCGAGGTTTTCCACCCACGGTGGTTGACAGGGCCCTCAACCGTGTCCGACCCATCTCCCAAGCCTCTGCCCTCACACTTTCCTTTCCCCCTCAGAGCCATGATAGGGTCCCCCTTATCCTCACTTTACACCCCACCAGCCTCCGCATTCAAAGGATCATCCTCCACCATTTCCGCCAACTCCACCATGATGCCACCACCAAACACATCTTCCCCTCACCCCTGTCGGCATTCCGTAGGGACCATTCCCTCCGGGACACCCTGGTCCACTCCTCCATCACCCCAAACACCTCACCCCCGTCCCGCAACACCTTCCCACGCAATCGCAGAAGATGCAACACCTGCCCCTTTGCTTCCCCCCTCCTCACCATCCAAGGGCCCAAACACTCCTTTCAAGTGAAGCAGCATTTCACTTGCACCTCCTTCAATTTGGTCTACTGCATTCGCTGCTCCCAATGTGACCTCCTCCACATTGGAGAGACCAAACGCAGACTGGGTGACTGCTTTGCAGAACACCTGCAGTCTGTCCGCAAGCATGACCCAGACCTCCCTGTCACTTGCCATTTCAACACTCCACCCTGCTCTCATGCCCACATGTCCGTCCTTGGCCTGCTGCAATGTTCCAGTGAAGCTCAACGCAAACTGGAGGAACAGCACCTCATCTTCCGACTAGGCGCTTTACAACCTTCCGGACTTAACACTGAGCTCAACAACTTCAGACCATGAACTCTCTCCTCCATCCCCACCCACTTTCCGATCCCCCCCACTTTTTTCTTATTCATTTTTATTTTTAAATATTTATTTATTTATTTTTCCTCTCGTTTTAATTTTTATTATTTTTTAAAATTTATTTCTATTTTACTCATTGTTTTATCCCCAGATTTTAGCCTTTTCGACCTTTTTTCCCAACCCCATCCCCTCCCCCCACCCCACCCCCACTAGGGCCACCTGTCACTCTCCAGAGCGCTTACCCTAGTCCTGCCATTGTCACATTCTGCTTTCCACTCTTAATGTCACCATTAGCACCTCCTTTAGCCAGTAACACCACCATTAACAACCCTTTGACCTTTTGTTTATGACATCTTTCGCAATCTCTCCTTTGCCTCCACCTATCGCTGGCCTTCTATCCAGCTTCACCTGTTCCACCCCCCCTTAAACAGTATATATTTCAGCACATTTCTACTTCCCTTCAGATCTGAAGAAGAATCATACAGACTCGAAACGGTAACTCTGTCTTTCTCTCCACAGATGCGATGTGATTATATTGACAGGATGAATTGTCCAGGTGACCTTTGTGCAGTATCCCTCTGCTCGATCAGAAGGTACTCGAAAGGAGGAAAGACAAAACTTTCAGCAGCCATTGTCTTAAATGTAAAAGTAAAGGCCGCATTGTATGTCACAGGGGAGGGGGAATGTGCTGTCAAAGTGTCAGCAGAGTTTCATAACAACAAGATATAGCTTTTAGTGAAGATACAACACCATGTTTTAAATTCTGGGAATCAAATCCTACAATCTGCATTGGATTGGTTTGGAAGGTGGTGCTGAATTGCCAACTGAGTACAGCAAGGGAGACAGTGGAGCAGTGGTAATGTCACTGGCCCAACAACCCTGAGATCCAGGCAAATGCTCTGGAGATATTGGCTCAAATCCCATTATGGCAGCTGGTGGAATTTAAATTCAATTAATTAAATCTACAATTAAAAACTAGTCTCAGTCATGGTGACCATATTTTTTTGTTGTAAAAACCCATCAGGTTCATTCACAAAGGAAATCTGCCATCCTTGTCTGGTCTGGCCTACATGTGACTTCATTGCTGGTTCACTCTTAACTTCCCTCTGAAAGGGCCTAGTAAGCTGCTTAGTTCAAGAACAACTAGTGATGCGCAACAAATGCAGGCCTTGCCAACGATGCCCACGTACCATCAAAGCGTAACAAAAATCTGAATCCATTTACTCACCAGGGTTAGTGTGACTGGAAACATAACGCTCCTGAGTTAAAGTGGGATCTCCATTGAGTCAATTCCCATCCATCAGCGATTTGGGGGCGGGGCCCACTCACCGATGGGAAAATGACACGGGATGACGTTGGGAGGAACCCCCGATGTCATCCTGGTCCCTTTAAATTTTTAGGAAGGCGGGCAGACAGCGCAATCAGCTGTCCACCCGCCGACCTGTCAAGGGCCAATTGAGGCCATTGACAAGCTCATTAAGATAATTAAAGACCTGCCCGTCCAACCTTAAGGCTGGCGGGCAGGCCAGGAGCCCCAGTGGGCTTCTGATAAAACATGAAACCTCATCCAATGGCGGGATGAGGTTTCATCTCAGTTTTTAAAAAGCCTAATAAAGTTCATGTCATTTTTATTAACATGTCCCATCTCGTGTGACATTGTCACATGAGGGGGACATGTTAATAATGTTTTAATTTTTCTATTTTTTGACTTTTCTTACCTGTCACTAATCTCCCTGAGACAGGACTTTGCCTCAGGGAGCAGTGCGCACTTTGACAGATGGGGATTCCCTCCCCACTCTCCCCACCCCCGCACAGGAGGCGCATAGCGCTTCCTGTCGGGCAGACCGCTGGGCGGGCCTTAATTGGCCCGCCCACTCAAAATGGCGGTGGGCCCCGTTTCGGCGGCAGAAGTCGGCTGTCCGCCCGCCCACCAAGCCGGTGGGGCCCGCCCACCATCCGAGGGCAAGATTCTGCCCATAAACATTGTAGACTAATGAACTTTGGGGCACATTTGTGGTGATTGAGGGATTCATTTAACTACTTGCGAATCCCTAAAGGATTTGATTGTTTATAAGTTATTCACGATTAGCTGATAGTTTTAAAATCATTTCATTCACAGGAAGTGTGTGCAATTTTTAAAAAAAAGTTGTCTCTTGTAAATTTGAATATTACAAAGAAATTAGAATATTTTTCCTATTTTAGAAAGAATATACATCCAGCTTCTTCTTTTACATGTGAGTTTCAAATTATTCTAGTGAGTGGCTGTTCCTCTTGCGCACTGACGGAAGGAAAATAAAACCTTGTTGCATTGAATTCTGAGATATTGAGAGAAGCCTGGTTGGAAAAGTGACTCACTGTAAATCATTTTCAGATTAGTCAGCGAGCTGGGAAAATGAGGAGACATGACATGAGTTGCAAACTTCCAGAAATAACTGAAACATTTATGCTGCTTTGCACAATTGCCTTCTCACCGTTGATCTCCCCGTTATTTTTAAGGACTAGATTTACACATTAATTGTCCATTAAACTCACTGCAGAATGTTAGGGCTGGAACTTAACAGCACAAGTACCTGGTTAGCAAGGTGGTCATTGTTAGAGCAATGCCAATAAATCTCTGGCTCAGAATAGAGAATAATTTAAACTGTTGAGCCTCATTCCTACAAATAGTCAATTGTTGTTAGACATTTTAAAGTATAATTTTTTAGAAAACATTTTTACTTTTCCATTATCGCTTTCCCCTCCCCTCTCAATCCAACCCTTCTTTCCCTCTCTTTCACTCACCAAATTGACTCTAATTCACCCTCTTTGCTCCTCAGTTTTTCCAATGATTCTTTCTTATTCCTTCAGACTTATAGGAGAAGTAGGAACACTGTTGGTTCCATCATTCACTAAGTTCCCATCATCCATTAATCTCCCAGATGCCCTGTTCACAGCTCGCACTTCCAGTAAGTCATACAAAAAAATATTTTCAATTTGTGCAGCGAGGTGGAAGACTAACTTACATTGCACATTGTGAAATACCCCAGCAAGATCTGTCCCATCTCGACTATCAGGTATTAAGCACAATGCTCTGCATTCAGTGCAATACACTGCAATTCAACTTGAATCTTTAGTGGGAATCTCTGTCTCACCTTAAAAATACCAACTACTCTTATTTCAATATTAATTTTGCCTAACAATAGTATTTTGAATTATCAAATCATCTGAATTAAACAACATTGTCACGATGATGTGACTTGTGCATGAGTGATATTAATCCTTAATTTCAACTGCTAACCAAACATGTATTGAACTGATTAAAAAGGACTTTTAAAAAGCAAGCAAAGACACTGACTTAAGATGGCTGCCACCAATCATCTGATGTCTGATATTACAGATTGACCAGCTTTCTGGAAGGTTCCAATGTGAAATACAATTAAGGCATACCCAGACATGTTGATGTCAAGAAATACTTCAAAGGGTTTACTAAAACTGTACTGGACCTCACCATTTGCATTTCTATAAAGCTACCTCTCAATCAGAGACAGAAAGTCTACCAGGAGAATAGCTGCATTGTCTTTCTATCTCATCAAAATGGATAATGGACCATTCAGGAGTTAATGGCTTGGACATTGCAGAATCTAATCACCTCAACATAAAACAATTTCCATGATCTATCCAGACATGAGCCAAGCAAATCTCTTTTGAAATTATTGTGGAGAGAGAGGTCATGTGAAAGTCTTATATTACAGCAGGCAAGCTGCTAAACAATATTCTGGAAGACAGTGATAGTCTCCCTCTTCTCATCTCTCCTAAGTTAAGACCCTATCCCTGTTACAGTTTAAAATCCAGCACAGAGATAGAGAATTTCCATCAAAAGGAACTTCAGGTGCAAAAATCTTCAACTTTTGGAAAAGATAATGAACTCTTTAATTTTTACTGTTTAGCATTGAATTTTAATTTGACTAAGGAAGTAACTTCCTACTGTATAACTTGCAACTCTGCATGCTTGTTTGTGTGTTGCGAAGGTCAAGACATGGGTTTGCCTTTTTAAATATGTTTATATCTTTATCTGGGTAGATTTTTAACTCAATAAAAACTAACCCTTTTGTGTTTAAAACTCAGGAAAGCCTGTCGGGCAGATTCTTTGCAATCAGCACCAAAATGATTAAGCACAGACAGAGTAAATTCCTTCATCCTCTCTAAATTTATAGAAAAGCCCCATTAGAGTCAGACTTGATGTCATTTTTATTCGTCCTCATGTGGCTGTAATGGCATAAATACAGAAAAGTGGACATTTAGTGCTTAAATAAATAGAATGATCAGGGAATTTAAGTGATGTTGAATTAAAAGGGCAGATGGTGGTGCAGTGGTAATATCACTGGACTAGTAATTCTGAGGCCCAGGCTAATGCTCTGCAGACACGCATTCAAATCCCAAGCACAGCAGCTGGTGAAGTGTGAATTCAATTAATAAATCTTAAACATAAAGCTATAAAGTTCACTAATGTTCTTTAGGGAAGGAGATCCACCATCCTTAATTGCTCTGACCTACATGTGACTCCAATACCACAGCAATGAAGTTGACTCCTAACTGCCCTCTGAAATGGCCTAGCAAGCCTGCTCAGTCCAAGGGCAATTAGGGATGGGCAACAAATGGTGCCAGTGATGCCCAAACCCCATAAAAGAATAAACTGAATTGTAGACAGGCAAATGTAAAAGGTGCCATTAGGTCACACTGCCAAATTAATCAACTATTACTTTTCATCATAACGAACCAATCATTCTGCTCATTAATATTCATAATTTTAATCACATCCTTACCTGAAAAACAATTCAAAGCATTCGCACCTTAGAGGAGAGATGAAGAGAAAGTTATTTCTTTGATAAATAATATAGTGAGTTAGGACCTGGATCCCGCTGCCTGAAAGGGTAATAGAGCAATTTCATTAGTAACTTGCAAAAGGATATTGGGCATAAAAAAGGAAAAATGAATATGATTATGGGGAAAGAGCAGGTGGAGTGGGACTAATTAGACAGTTCTTTCAAAGAGATAGCACAGGCACAATGGGCCAAGCGGCTTCCTTCTGCACTGTATGATTCTATGACTATAGGAAGCAGTTATCACCCACTGTGTCCCTAGGCAGCTTCTTCCGAGTCTTACTACCTTTTTGGCAAAAAAGAAAAGGCCAGTGCCACTGCTGGCCTGGCTACCAGTCACTCTGGCTACACACTATTATTGCTGCATATAGGTGACACCACAAGCTCAGCCAGAGTGAAGATGATAGTGGAATTCTCTGAGAGGGATTGATGTTACCCACATCATTTGTATTATTTAACTATCCTCTACACGATGCATTTGTTGAAAAAAATCACCTTGCTTTAATCAGGAGAAGTTGCTGTAGTTTTGATCATGAGTTCTGCTTGCAGCAGTTTGTAGATACTCTATTTAAATAGACTCTGTAGACTGCTAGCTGCAGTGCACTGTTTCATTGGACGGCTGAGAATATAGATCTTGTGTGTTGGAAGGTAGATTGTTTGTTGTGAACCTTACCATAGGTCCCAGTCTTGATCCCAATCCGCCCCCACCTGTAACTCATTAACACCCTTATATCAGCCAATACTCACTGTCCATTATTGTACTGACTCAAAGCTAAAACATTTTATTAAAACACTGTTCTCTCTGAAAGATCTACCCAGCAGCACAATCCTCAGCTGTGAGCCGTTGATAGATATGTCACAAAAGATTGTGTCTGAGGTGTGGGAATAATTACAAGCCCCCACTACTTTATAGAACAGATCTACTGTTCTCAGGCAATATATCTAAACAGAATTCTAATTAATAAAAATATTCCAAAAATAATGCACAGTGTTATTTCAGAAAAGCATAACACCAATTCTAATCAACATTCGAAAAGGCCCGCTCTGTTCTTAAGGACTTTGAAAGATTGCACTCAAGCTTTGCTTTTTACACTGCTCCTCTCTTGTGGAATTCTCCAAAACCTCACGTCCTCCTTCTGTTTAATTCAAGGTCCTTTGACTTGCTCTCTAATTGGTCACTTTTCCTCAAAGAGACTAGGCTAACAATGCAGGTGCAGCCTTTCTCTTTGATTGTTCAACTCATAGATCAGTAATAAGATTCCCAGGTGGCAACCATTAGCCAAATTACTTAGTTAGTAGCAAACTTCTGTCCCATTAGGTTATAAAGGGAGACGTGTGCAGCAGCCAAGTGTTCTGGCCAATATCTGCCACCTGGATTCTGCTGATACGCAACTGCTGCAATCAAGCAGAAACACCTCAATAATTCTTACAGTCGATTAGTGAAGAAAGCCTGTGGGACAAGCCAAGGAAATTGTGGCTGGGTGTCCCTGGAGAGGAAGCATGCGGTGTCCGTCGGCATGCTAGAGGCTTCCGTGCTCAGGGGGCACTGCGGGAACTGGAGTGCTTTATAGACTGATCACATTTTGGTTGAATGTTTGTCAGTTCCCTTTAACATTTGGCTTTCTGTTTGCACTATACCTTTAAGGGGCTGCATCTTAATTTGTCCCTTGTTGTTCTTAATTTAGTTTAATTGGTTTCATCAAAAGAAAAGCCAAGCAAATGATTGAATCCCTTGCTTTGGGATGATTTTTGTATACTCCTCACCCCAAAGAGGGCACTTCAAATACCTAACATGGAAGAGCAAGATTACACATTATCTGATGGTGATCCTCAGTCTGTGCTGAGTCACTGCTCTGCCAGTTAAGATCAACTAACTCAAAACACCTCTCAGATGCTGGCCCAGTGAATATTAGTCATAACATTGGGGATATCTCCTCTACCCTCCTTAGAAATAATGCAAGTGATTTTTTTTTTATGAGAGGGCAGATAGGGCCTCAGTTTAACATCCCTTCAAGATACAGTATCTCCAACAATGTAGCACTTCCCTTAGCACAGGAATATGTGGCTAGAATTTTTCTGCTCAAGTGCCTGAAGTGGAACTTGAATCCATATCTTCCGATGGAGAGCTGAGGGTACGAGTGCTGAGTTACAGCAAGGGCCTACAGAATTCTGGCAAGTTCAGGTCAATTGAAAAAGTAAATGGAAGATTGGAAGAAGATAAAGGTGATTACTATTAATGGGACATCTTGGCTGAACTTCAACTGTTGTCCAATCTCCCTTGACCTTGCTTATTTCTTTAATTTGTTCATGGAATGTGAGCGTCGCTGGCTGGGCCAGCATTTATTGCCCATCCATATTTGTCCTTGAGAAGGTGGTGGTGAGCTGCCTTCTTGAACCGCTGCAGTCCATGTGGTGTAGATACACCCACAGTGCTGTTGGGAGGGAGTTCCAGGATTTTGACCCAGCGACAGTGAAGGAACAGCGATATATTTCCAAGTCAGGATGGTGAGTGGCTTGGAGGGGAACATGCGGGTAGTGGTGTTTCCATACATCTGCTGCCCTTGTCCTTCTAGGTGGTAGAGGTTGTAGGTTTGGAAGGTGCTGTTGAAGGAGCCTTGTTGAGTTGCTACAGTGCATCTTGTAGATGGTACACACTGCTGCCACTGTGCATCGGTGGAGGGAGTGAATGTTTAAGGTGGTGGATTGGGTGCCAATCAAGTGGGCTGCTTTGTCTTGGATGGTATCGAGATTTTTTAGTGTTGTTGGAGCTGCACTCATCCAGGCAAGTGGAGAGTATTCCATCACACTCCTGACTTGTGCCTTGTAGATGGTGGACAGGCTTTGGGGGGTGAGGAGGTGAGTTACTCGCCACAGGGTTCCTAGCCTCTGACCTGCTCTTGTAACCACAGTATTTATATGGCTGGTCCAAGTCCGTTTCTGGTCAATGGTAACCCCAGGGTGTTGATAGTGGGGGATTCAATGATGATAATGCTATTGAATGTCAAGATAAAATGGTTAGATTCTCTCTTGTTGAAGATGGTCATTGCCTGTGTTATGACCCTGTACAATTGTTATGATCTTGGTAGAGAGCAGTAACATTTTTATTACTTTTTTTAGTAAACATGCGAGATTTTGGATTCTAAACAAATGCAGTCACAAAGTTCATGGTTTAAATCAAAGGAGCTTTACTACAGAAAAATCAAAGAACATCAATACTAATAAATACACTACCTTAAATAATCAGTTACATTAAAGATAATAAACATATAATGAACTCAGTTACTTATAATCCAAACTGAACTCTTTAAATCACAGTGCTTTCTACACCCTTAGACTTACACCCCTAATAAACTCAAGTCAGGTATTTATCAAAAATTAGAAGATTAACCACTTGGTGTGAATACTGCTTTGAAAATTTGTAGAAGGGTTAAGATTTCTTGAGCCTTCTGCTTACTCCCAGCAAGATTTTCTCCTCAAATCTCTTCCAATCATTCCGTAGTTGCTAACACAGGGGTCTCTAGCATCCTAAGCATAGCCACCTTGGGTCAGAACTTCTCTGGAGTTTTGCATCTAAAACTCTGTTTCTCATCTGATTTATCGCAGAAGTTTAACTCGCTGTTAGGAGTTCTTCAGTTAACAAGATTTTAAACTCTTTTAGCCAACACACAAAATTTCAACTGAATTCAGTTTGAGAGACATTTTTATTCTTCTGCAGCCAACATGTTCTCCGGCCTAAAACCTAAATTGCATGAGCACAGAATCATATCCCATAATTAATGCATGTTGACATTGTCCCCCTTTATTGTTTAGCTCCCAGGCAGTCTGGTCACATGATCGTTTACTGGAAGCCAGGTATTTTACTAGAAATCATATCCTGAAGAAACTTGGTTCATAAAGGGACCATCATGCCAGCATAAAAGATAAGCCTTTCTCCTTCCAAAAGCACCTGCTCCATCACACCTGGCATTTGTGTGATGTGAATGTTACTCCTACTTTCTTTATTGTGACTTCTTCCTAGCTACTTCCATAGGACTTAGGAGCAGGAGTAGGCCATTCAGCCCTTTGGGTCTACTTCACCATTCAATAAGTTCATGGCTGATCTGGTTGTGGCCTCAACTCCACTTTCCTGTCTGTCCCCATAACCCTTGACTCCCTTTTCTATCAAAAATCTATCTAAATCTGCCTTGAATAAATTCAGTGATCCTGGCCTCCCCTGCTTTCTAGGAAAGAGAATTCCACATTCTAACAACCCTTTGAGAGAAAAATATTTCTCCTCATCTCCATCTTATTTTTAAACTGTGTCCCTTGGTTCTTGTCCCTCCCACAGGTGGAATCATCCTCCTGGTACCTACCCGATCAAACCCCCTCAGGATCTTACATGTTTCAATAAGATCCCCCCCTCATTATTCTCAACTCCAATGGGTAGAAGCCCAACCTGTTCAACCTTTCTTCATAAGACAATCCTCTCATCCCAGGAATGAGTCCAGTGATTTTTCTACATGTTTTAGATTATAATTCTAATGAATGGTAGACAGGAACAAACCTGTTGAGGTGGCCTGATAAAACATCTGCCTCCAATCTGTTCTTTGGAGTTTTGAGTCTTGTGCCGACTTGACAATTGAACCTGTCTAGCATGATTGGAGTGAGCTTCCTGAGTTCCTTACCCCATGTCTCACAATAGTTCTGAGGCCAATATCTTAAACAGTCACCATACTGTAAGTGTGCCATTGCCATTGCTGCATTCTGAGATGGTGTTGGTGGTGATCAAGGAGACATCAGCAACTGAAACTAATCCTATCCTTCAAGACAGAAATAAAAGGCATAAAGATCGGAGGCAGAATTTTACCTTCTGTGGGCGGGCGCGGGCCCACCCGAGCGGGCATAAAACCGTGCGAGATGACATCGGGTGAGCGTCCCGACGTTGTCACGCACTCGTGTGATATTCCTCTTGGCGAGCGCACGCGGTAGTTAGAAGCACGCCTGCTAACAATGAAGCCCATCGACAGCACAATTTTTCATGGCCTGTCCAACCTTACAGTTGGTGGGCGGGTGAATCGGCCAAGCAGCCTTTACATTTTTGATGAAACCTCGCCCAAGGGCGGGATGAAATCTCTATTAGGAAATAAAATAAAAATAAATATCTGGGGACAGCATTTTTATGAGGTACGCTTTCAGGTGCTTGATGGTGTTGCATGGACATTTTTTTGCAGCTTTTTTTGTGCTCTATGTTATCATTTGCAGATCTGCAGCTCCTTGAGGCAGCTGTCTGCCTTCAGGGAGCTCTCTCGCAGTGCTCACCCGCACCCGCGGTGACATCATCGCCCGCCCTCTTCCCGCCCCCGCCCCGGCAGCGCTGAGCTTTTCACGGCCGGCCAGCGTGAAATCCTGGTCGTTGGGGGGGGCGATCACAGTGGGAGGCCCGTTTCCTGTGCTCTCCCAGGCCCACCGATCGCGCACACTCAACAAGGGGAGAATTTAGGCCCTGGAGTCCACAACAGCAGCTCACACTGTGGAACAATAAGAAACAGACACATGCTGTATAGTTATCAACATTGAATTCACCTGAAGCACCATCATCATCATCATCGTCTATCATCATCGTCGGTATCTCTCAATCCACAGTCATCATCACCTCGAACAAGAGTCAGTAACCTGATGGACTAGTATTCCCAGGGACCCAGGCTCTGGGGACCTGGGTTCAAATCCCACCACGGCAAATGGTGGAATTTAAAGCTAATAAAAACCTGGAATTAAAAGTCAAACGATAACCATGAAGCCATTCTCAATAGTCATAAAAACCCATCTGGTTCACCAAAAAAAGTAATCAAACTGCCACCATGCTATTACTCAAATGCCAATAATGAAAAAGCAAGGCAAATACCCATGTCAACAGTTTAAAGCTTTTTGCAAAATGTGGATTGAGTGGTACTTTTTCACAAGTACAATGTTAAAAGTTTAATAGAATGAAACAAGCCATTTAATTACCATCAAAATGCGTTCAATCAAGGTCAGTAGCCTCACAAATCCTTAATGAGCCACATGCAGCTCTGGAGCTGGGACCCTGATCTTGGATAAGGTCCATGGGAACACCATTACCACCAGTTTGCTCTCCAAGATACACACACACACCATCCTGACTTGGAAATATATCACCCATTACTTCATCATCACTGGGTCAAAATCCTGGAACTCCCTCACTAATGTTCGAGCTCAGATAGGCAAGTAGTGAAGGGTAGAACATTGGAGCCAATTTATTACCAGCTTTGATTTACAGAGACCCCCATTGCACATCACACACCTCCAGCCCAACAACCACAGTTTTAACCTACCCCTATGGGCACAGTTGAAACCCCAATTAACACCCGCCGCCTGAACGCAATTAAACACCCAATTAATATCCTGTTAACACTTAGCAACACACCAAGAGAGGACGTTCACCATTTGGGACTCCAGTGGTTCAGGAAGAGGGCTCCTCTTCTCCACCACCTTTTCAGAATAGCTATGAAAGAAAATAAATGCTGGTCTTGTTGAGAATGAATGAAAGAAAACTGGAAAGAAAGGATTTTCCCACAAAGAGGGAGAGACGATTACATTTTTATTTTTTCGAATGACCTAATTTTTTGAATTGTAGACTGGATGCTATGCAGTGATGACCAAGATTCTGAGTGTGTGATTCACACAATTTACACTGAGAATAATGGATTCCTTGGAGTAATTCAGGGCAATAATCCAATCAATGAATTCAAATGGTTTATCCACAAATTAAGTGATACCTGGTTAATGCATTACTGTCTGTCACCTAATCAAAGAGTCAGATAACTCATAAATGGAATAAAGAGTACCTGGGAGTGAGTTACAGGCAATAATCTGATCCAGGGATTAGATGGTCTATATATAAATATAGACAGCTAGCAATAATTACGAGGTCTAGCCTAATCCAATCAATGAATCCAGGTGGTTTAAATAACGGATGGCTGAAAATAATTACACAGATAATAAGAGGTTATAATGCATTTGGAGGAGCAATGGTAGTCTGAGATCAGGATATTGTTCATCCGTTTTTAAAATAATGTACAATGGAATTGGGGGTTGGGTTTCCAAACGCCCATTTTGGAAACTCTTTCGAGTTATCAAGTCACAGATTGCAACTCTTTTGAGTACAATCACAGTTCTTGGTTTCCAGGAGTGGGACGTGAACCCACAACCCTCTGATTCAAAGGCGAGGGTGCTATGAACTGAGCCACAGCTGACACCTCATGCCCATTTTGGAAGAGGTACTGGTCAGGAGGAATGGTATATTTGGTTCAGGTGTAAGTAAATTACCTTATACCCTGTCAATCCTTACAGGCAGCAGCAGGACTGGGAGAATATCACTAACCTTCAGCATTCAAATCCCTATTATATGGCCTCGACCTTCATTATTTCTGTAACTTCCTACAGCCCTCTGACATCTCCACACTCCTCCAGCTTTGGCTGCTTTAGTAATTCACCTCCTAACTCCCCAAAGCCTGTCCACCATCTATAAGGCATAGGTCAGGAGTTTGGTGGAATACTCTCCACTTGCCTGGATGAGTGCAGCTCCAACAGCACTCAAGCAGCTGGACACCGTCCAGAACAACGCAGCCCATTTGATTGGCACCCCATCCACAAACATTCACTCCCTCCAGCACCGACACACAGTAGCAGCAGTGTGTACCATCTACAAGATGCACTGCAGGAATTCACCAAGTCTGCTCAGACAGCACCTTCCAAACCCATCACCTCTACCACCTAGAAGGACAAGGACAGCAGACACATGGGAACACCACCGCCTGGAAGTTCCCCTCCAAGTCACTCATCATCCTGACTTGGAAATATATCACCGTTCCTTCACTGTCACTGGGTCAAAATCCTGGAAACCCCTCTCTAACAGCACTGTGCATGTACCTACACCACATGGGCTGCAGTGGTTCAAGAAGGCAGCTCACCACCACCTTCTCAAGGGCAATTAGGGGTGGGCAATAAATGGTGGGTTAGCCAGTGACGCCCACATCCCATGAATGAATAAAAAAATAACAAAATCCCTGATTGGCGACCCTCCACCATGGGCAGATGTACATTCAGCTGCCTGGGCCCTAACCTCTGCCATTTTCAGGGCTGCAGGGGACAAAAGCAAAGGTGTGGGATTAATTGGATAGCTCTTTCCAAAAGATGGCACAAGCATTAAGGGCCAAATGGTGGGGTATCATTCTATGTATTTCCATTATATTCTTTGCTACACCTCCGCTGATTATTGGTGTAAATACAAGTTGCTGGTGGGTATAAAATGTAACTTGCGATGAGATTTAGAAAGGTGTTCTTGTATGTGAGTCGCTGCACAGTGGGTATCATCTTCTGTCCTGTAGTGCTGCTAAATGAATAATACGATCTGTTGATGAGACTAGATGATGCAGAATGCAGGTGGAGGTTTGCGTAAACACCAACAGGGACGTGGTGGACCGAATGGCTTGTTTCTGAACTGTTAAGACGCTGATTCTATATCACGCTTTGGAATACAGTAGGCTGTGTTTGGCTAGTGTGGAACAGCATCAGTAACTACACCACAAGACAATCACACAATTGCCACTACCATAGCATGGACCAACGCAGAAATGGAGACACCTAGACCTCTCTGAACTCAGTCATCAATCGTGGACTGGAGTTACATGTAGGTCAGACCAGATAGAGGTGACAGATTTCTTTCCCTAAAGCATATGAACTACTTAGAATCATTGACTCGTTACAACACAGGAGGGGACCCCTTGACCCGTCATGCCTGTGAGAACAACCACCCCAATCCCACTCCCCTGCCTTTTCCCCGTAGCCCCGGGAATTCTTTCCACTTCAGAAAATTATCCAATTCTCTTTGGAAAGCCACGATTAAATCTGCCTCCACCACACTCTCGATGCATTCCAGATCCTAAGCGCTCGCTGCACAAAGATATTTTTTCTCATGTCGCTGTTGGTTCTTTTGCCATTCACGTTTAACAATCACAGGTCACAAACACTTGATCCACAAAAATCCATTTGGATTCTTACAAGAATCCAGCAGCTGGTGCCAGCTTGAAAGGTTTAATTTCACAATTGGCCAGGATGGGATTTGAACTCACAACCTGTGGATTACGAACCCAAGTCCATAACCATTAGAAGAGCAAAATACTGCAGATGCTGCAAATCTGAAACAGAATTAGAAAATGTTGGAAAAACTCAGCAGGCCTGGCAGCATCTGTGGAGGGAGAAACAGAGTTAATGTTTCGAGTCCGTGTGACCCCTCTTCAGAGCTATTAACTCCCATGCTCAAAGTACTGGAAAGCCCTTGAGCAGCCAAGGTACCAAAGCTAGTGTTTGAGAATTCAATCTAGATTATCACCTTGGGTGCCTCTTGCATCTCTGTTCTGCCATGTCTCCTTGTGCCATGGGCTCAGAAGCCAGCTTTGTGGTAGCCCAAATCTTTTAACAACCAGTCTTGCAGTTGTTCATCAAGTTCAAATGACAAAGGGAGAATTATCCCCTGAGATGATTGATAAGTGTTCTATCCTTACCTTGTCATGTTGAAGGTAAATCTTCTGTGTAATTCAACTCTTCACCATTTTTTCTTTTGAAGAATGCCAGTGGCCTTCAACATGACAAGGTAAGGATAGAACACATCAATCATCTCAGGGGATAATTCTCCCCTTGTCACTCACTCCCTGATTTCCTGATAATTGTCTCTTCTCTATTCTTCCTCTTATCACCCAGCCACAGTTCCACAAGGCCAGTGTGAGCTCTGTTACTTCTTTTTTCCATGGTTCAGTTACGACATTTTGTGTGAGCAAGCTAAATGAAACCCGACCTCGACTATGGAAACTCCAGCAAGGTTCCTTGGGTAAAAATCAAATCCATCTGGACTTGTAAAGCCCTCCATGTTGACAGCTCTACGATGGAACACCAACTCTACATTCACTCTGTTGTTTCCACAATGTGTAAAGCCAAGGATTTACTTGGCCTGGCTCTGAATGCGTAGCGTTTACTTAGATGCAGATGGAATTTTGAGCCCAGAATCAGGCCATTCAGCCCAACAAGTCTATACCAGAGTTTATGCTCCAGATGAGATTCCTCCATCCCGCAATCTCTAATCCTATCAGTATGTCCTTCTATCCTTTTCTCCCACATGTTTATCTAGTTTCTGTTGTACTATGCCTTTAAGGGATATCAGCATGACACCACAAGAAGGCAAATGTATCGTGTGATCCAGTCTTAGTTTTGCTTTTGCTTTCAGCAGAGCATACACACATCTCTTAATGTATTCAAGCTATACAACTACATAAGGCTGTTCTCATGTGCCTAGCCTTAATAAATGAACCCACAATGTGTTTACCCAGTCGCTTTTGAGTGATTGGTGCCTTGTGTCTCATAGAGCAAATAAGCTCAAGGACTTATATCACTATAAGAACATGACAGGTTCCCCTTAAATGCATCAATCTATTCACCTCCTCAACTCTCTGTGGTAACAAGTTCCACATTCTCAACACTCTCTGGGTAAAGAAATTTCTCCTGAATTTCTTATTAGATTTTTTAGTGACTATCTTATTCTTATGGTCTCTAGTTTTTGACTGCCCCATCAGTGGAAACAGATGTCCATTCTATCAAACTCCCTCATAATTTTAAAGACCTCTTTCAGGTCAGCCCATTCTTCTCTTTGCAAGAACAAAGAGTCCCAGCTTGTTCAACTGTCCTGATTGGATATAAACCTCTCAATTCTGGTATCATCCGTTAAATCATTTTGCATTTTCTCCCATGCCTTTATATTCTTTTTACAATATGGATACTAGGACTGTGCCCAGTATTTGAAGTTTGGTCAAAGTAAGGTGACATATAAGCTTAACACAACTTCTCTACATTTCATTTCAATTAATCCCAGTGTTTTATTGACATTTTTTGGCCTTGTTAACCAAGGTGAGTACTTTTAATGATTTGTGTATCTGTGTCCCTATATGATCTCCTTATTTTTCCCATCAATTAGATCCCATCAATAGCCTGATGGCAGAATTATAGGCAGGAAGACAGCTTTTCCAGAGTCCATCAGCAATTGACCACCAAGAGGTAAACAATGAAGCCTCTCGCTCTGTCAATCATCATTAAGTAAATATTGAGGTGTATTAATCACTGTTGGGAGACCTGGTAAACAACCCTCACACTCTTCTGGTTTCAGGGCTGTGTTTTATTGCTTCTGTTCTTCAGATATGGTGATTTCCATTCAGTTGTTTCAAAATGGTTTTGGCAGGGAGGGAGGGAGGATGTCACTCGATATCGGCACACCCTTGACCGGAGCACAAAGTCTAGACTGACACTCCAGGGCAGTACTGAGGGAGTGCAGTCCTGCCAGAGGTATTGTCTTTTGCTGGACCTGCCTGCCTTCTCAGCTAGATGTAAATAATCCCATGGCCACTATTTGGAAGAAATAGTTCTCCCCTGTGTCCTGACAAATAGTCATCCCTCAATCAGCATCACCAAGAACAGGTGATCTGGTCATTATCAGGTTGCTATTTGTGGGAGCTTGCTGTGCACAAATTGGCTGCCACGTTTCCTACATAACAACAGTGACTACACTTCACAAAACCAGTTCATTGGCTACAAAGCCCTTTGGAGCGTCCCGGGGTTATGAAGGGCACTTTATAAATGCAAGTTCTTTCTTGCTTCTATAGTTATCAGGAGCGGGGAATCACAGCTAATCTTTTCCACTTTCTACACCGGGGCACTGAGGCCAACTGTAGCATTGCTTCCAGCAAATCTGGGATCTTCCTGATCTACAGCAGTTAGCACAGGGATGAAGTGAGGCTGCAGGGAGGGCTTCGTGGCCTCTTTCTGTCTGAAAACCTGAGGTCGGCAGACCATCAAAGAGTGAGTGGGGTCATCTTGAGGAACAGTGATTGGACGCGTTCCTCGCTGTTTAGTTTGGTAAGAAAATGACTAACATGCCTGAAGAAAGGCCGCTTTGTTGAGAACTTGCTAAGTTCATTAGAGTACATGTGTTTTAAAAGAAAACGCATTACCTGAACATTTGATCAATCTCCCATTCCTGTCAAAAAAAAACACCAAGAGCATTCCCAGAAATGTGTGAAAGCAGTGGCTGATGCCAAATGGCATTTTGCAGTAGGCAATGTTGTTCAATTGGGCCGATGTCAAATTGTATCTCAAGGGGAGAAGGCTGGCAGGGAAAGTACCTTGTTACTGAAGCCTGGCAGCGCCCGTGCACTGGTCTATTTGAAAGCTTTGATTATGTTGAAGAGATTTCTGCTTTAAACAGACCTTTACTGAAGTGGTGGGGAGGGAAGTGGGGGGGGTGGGGGTGGTTTGGTGAGGGGTGGGTTGGGGGGGCGTGGCGCAAGCTCTGAAATTCCTTGCTGTTTTCCAGGGGCACAGATTCCTTTAACCAAGCTGTAAAATATTGAGTCAAAAACCAGTTCTCTTGCCTTTCCATCACCTCACCGTTCCCCCCAACTGACCTCCAAGTATCAACACAGCCAAATTTTGAATCATGGCTTTGGGGGGGAGGGGGGGGTGGGGTGGGGGGGGGGGGTGGGGGTGGGGAGCGGGGGGGAGAAAGGGGGCCTCCCAGGTCCCCCCGGAGTTGGTTTAAGTTCTTTGAAATGAAGGCACGCAGACCATTCATGGGTAGCAGCATAGAGCGGAGAAACTTTTCATGTCTGAGCCATGCCTAAACTTCAGCAATCTTGGAAAAAAAATCCTCTGGAGCCTTTTATTGCTTTAAATGCAGCATTGGGCTTGTCGCTGACTATATGGGATTGAAAAACCAATAGGATGCAACTCCACCACAGCCACGATGAATAGTTCTGAGAGTTAAGTGTGACATCCCCTTTATGTTTGATTACACTGGATGAGGAACAACAGGAGAAGCTGAAGGGAAGAGAAGAGTGAGGCAGTCGATGAGGAAAATGTGCCCTTCAAGATATTAACCCCACCCTCACTAAAAAGAGCTAAAAGCATGGTGTCAGAGCTGGACGGTTTTAAATATCAGTAAAGCCCAAACAGACTAAGGCTCTTTTCTGTAGAAAAGAGAAGGCTAATAGATCAGCTGTGGCTCAGTCCATAGCACCCTCGCCTTTGAATCAGAAGGTTGTGGGTTCATGTCCCACTCCCGGAAACCAAGAACTGTGATTGTACTCAAAAGAGTTGCAATCCGTGACTGTTGATAACTCGAAAGAGAAGGCTAATAGAGGCGAATTGATAGGAAAGACACTGAGAATTTTTTTTCCCATTTTTTCGAGGGGCTGTAAGTATAAGGCGGCCATGGGTAAATTCAATCAGGAATTCAGGAGGAAATTTGATACCCAGAGAGAGGTGAGAATGTGGAACTCACTCCCACAAAGATTGGTTGAGGGGACTAGCTTAGATGCATTTAAGGGAAAGCTAGCGAGGGAGAAAGGAATAAAAGGATATGCTGATAGGGTGAGATGAAGTAGGGGTGAGAGGTGGATCCTGAAGGCATAAAAACCAGCATAGACCAGTTGGGCTGAGTGGCCTGTTTCTGTGCTGTAAATGTTTTGTAATTCTATGTTAAAGGGGTATAGAGTGAAGTTGTAACAGTCTATTCCATTGAATTGCCTCATATCTTAACCTCATATCAAGGACATCCACTTGTGGAACTTTAGTGAAAGTCTTCAGAAAAGAATGGAAGGGAACCAGACAGAAGTCCAACAAAACACCTCTCCTGCTGACACCAACGGTAAGAAGCAGAAGGATTTTATTATAAAGAACATTCTTTGGATGTGGGAGTCACTGACAAGGTCAACATTAGTTGTCCTGAATGCGGTGTTCAGTTGTTCTGTGTTCAATTATGTGAGTCTGATCTGCTCACTGTGCTTGATTGGTTAAGCCTGCCTGATGACTCCGAGCTTGAGAAAACAGAGAAGCTACCAGAAGAAGCTGAGCTGGGATAAGCATGAGTGCAGTCATTTTGTGATTGCAGAGATATTTTAAAATTCTTGTAAATATTGCACACAGTGTCATTTCTGCATTGCTCTGGGATGTATAAAATAGACTACAAACTGGCAAATATACAGCACTGAGAAGGTGATGATACAACTGAGTGGCTAGACCACCTCAGAGGGAAGTTAAGAGTCAATCATACTGGTGTGGGAAATGAAGTTATATATAGGCCCAGGCCAGGTAAGGGCAACAAGTTTCCCTTCCCTAAAGGACATTAGTGAACCAACTGCTTTTATTTTTGACAATCCAGCAGGCTTTGTGGCCGCTTTTACCGACTATTTCCAGAATGTTTGAACTGAATTCAAATTTCCAAACTGGTCACGGTGAGATTGGAGCCCCCAATCTCAGGATTGTTAGTAACCTGACCACCACAGCACCGGTACTGACACACTCAGAAAACCTGTGAGACTCCTCTCAGTGTGTCCAACTCCCCCAGCAAAGCTGCTCCGTCGAAATGACGAGTTTTCGAAACTCCTCAAAGGGATCCCATAAATAATAGTATTTTTTAAGAAGAAGTAACACTTGAAAAAGTCGGACAGAAAAAGCAAAACAGATGGAGGTGATCTATGGATAATTACTTACCAGTAATGGTGCTTTCCCACTGTGTCCTAGCAGGCAAAACCTGTGGTTCACTCCCAGAAATGAGGTTGAATGGAGAGGATGCCCCAAGGGTTAATAAGGAAGAAAATCTGCATAAAATTTAAGAGAAATTAAGGAAGAGGAAATACAGAACATTTTTCAATTGCTTGGAAAGTCAAATGCTTCTGACAAGAGAGTGAGGCCTAAATGACTTTCTCAACTGAATTCTCAAGAGGTCATACTCACAAAGTTACTTTGTGAAGCCACTGTACGATTTGATTACACAGTGCACATGTGATGTGATACTGATATGTTCAGGTTCCTTTCCCCGGCACTGATGTAGTTTAAATGTTGAGGTAGGTTTCCAGCTCTCAGTCTCGGTTGAGTGCGGGAACGGTTGGGGGTCAGAGGTTGGGTAGGGTGGGGTGCCTGCTGCCTGTCAATAGGTAAGGTCACTGCATTGGGGGCAGGGTTGTGGGAGGTGGTGGTTATGTTGAGTGAGTCAATTATATGAACAGGCCCAAATACAAAAGCAAAATATTGCTGGAAATCGGAAGTATGAACTAGGAAATGCTAGAATTGTTCAGCAGGTCAGGCAGCTTCTGTGGAGGGAGAAACAGAGTTAACATTTCAGGTTGATGACCTTCGGACAGAACCGGAAAATGTTACAGGGTGTGACAGGCTTTAGAAACCATGATTGCCGTTTGGGTTCTGAAATGTAATCAGCACTAAGGCCAGGATTTTCCGGCCCTGTCACGGGTGAGGCTATGCCCCAGCCAGAAGTCCATTGACTTGTGGCGGGACCAGAAGATCCTGGCGGCGGACAGGTGTGGAAAATCCCACCCTAAGTGTCCTACCTAGCTTGCCATAGTCATGTGACCTCTGCCATGAGGGAATGTTTGGGGTCAGCTATGATACATTCTATTCAATAAAGACACTACACTAGATACACTGTGGCCTTTGAGCTCAGAACAATTGCTTGGTCTTTCACCACTTCCAAACTTCCATTAACCTATCCTTGGGTTATGGGTATAAGATCAACATTAATTTCCTATCATGTGGATGTTAGGCTGGAGTCGCACATAGGCCCAGACAAGGGAAGGATACCTTCCACTGAGGACGTTGGATTTTTACAACAAGTGATAACTTCATGGTCACTTTTACTGATACCAGCTTTTTATTCCCAGATTCAAATTCTCTGACTCCTATGTTAGGATTCGAACTTACGTTCGCTGGATAATTAGTCTAGCAACATAACCATTACACTACCATACCTTTAAAGTGGAGGCTAAATATTACCTGTTCTGAATAGTGTTATCAGGCACGTGGCCATTAGACAAAACCATTTTTAATCTATTGCGAGAGTAATGAGAGTGACAATATTGCCACGTAGGTGATACCAGGAAGGGTCTCTTTGAAACATTAACTTGCATTTATATGGATTCTTCAACAAAATAATCCCATGATGCTTCACAGATACGATTATCAAACAAAATTTGACATTGAGCCACATGAGGAGATATTAGAACAAGTGACTAAAAGCATGGTCAAAAAAAAGTCTTAAAGGGAGTGAATGAGGTTAAAAAAGAAATAAAGATTTGCATTCATAGAGCACCTTTCACATCCCAAAGAAGTTCACAATCAATGAAGTACAGTCTCTCTTGTAATGTAGGAAACAACAGCCAATTTGCACACAGCAAGCTCCCGCAAACCGCAATGGCTTTTTTATGATGTTGATTGAGGGATAAATATTGCACAGAACACCGGGGCTAATCCCAATACTCTTCTTTGAAATAGCGCCAGGGGTTTTTTTTTGTGTCCACCTGGCAGGGTAGACTGGGCTCTATTTTAACATTGCAACTGAAAGGCAGTGATACCGCACTGGAGTATCAGCCTGAATATTGGCGCGCACACTGTAGAGTGGGATTGGAATCCACAACTTCCTTACCGGGAGGTGAGAATGCTACCCATTCAGCCACTGTGACAGGGGGAGAGGATTAAGGGGGGAATATACAGAGTAACAATGATACATACAACCGGCCGTTCTATTTAGTTGGGCAGTGTTTCAAACACTTTGATTGCGGTGCCATTGCTTTTCAAACCGCTGATACCTGACCAACAAAGTAATAAAGTGATGTTGCCAGTCATGCACCAGGCCTGTCACCATCCTGGATTTCCCTGGTGGTTCTGAACAGACACTTTCCCTATGCCAATCCGAGCTTTGCCTTTTCTAGAAGTTTCTCTAGCCTTCCTGTGCTCCTGGTTGAGATGACGCTTTGGAATTAAGCTCTGGAATCTTCAGCCGGGAGGCTGCTGCCAACATAGGATTTAATCGGAACAATTCTTGCATGGACAGAAAATAATATTTTCCACCTTTATCCCGTGCAACATGGATGATGAAACTGGTTGGATATCAGTTGATATATTTGGTTCTGCATTTTTCTATATTTGATGTTTGTGTATAATCGGGTCTGTGTTGAACAAGTTCTATAAAATTTCTAATAAATGTGGAACAACAATAAAAACCTGTTATGTTTCCAGCTCCTGAAGCAACATTCTTTGCCTTGATGTGATTTCATTGTTCTCAGGACCATCTGCATTCGATTTGCTGATTTTGAGGAGACCAGCATGTGATCCTGGCATCGGGCCAGTCATCCACAAACCATCTTCAAACACAACTCGAGTTTCACATCTGTGAATGTTCAGTGCACAGAGCCCCCTCTGCGTCCCGCACCCACTCCTGCCCCCTCCCCACCACCGCCGCTACCCTTCACAGTGGTACGTGCACACAGTGAGGGAGGAGAGGTGGGTGAGGGGGTGGCGAGAGTGCGAGTGTGGGCAGCAGGACCTCCGTATCAGCTCAGCAAAGATTTTGTTCAACTCTGTGAAAGTTAAGCACAAGGAGACTCAAGTGCCCTCTCTAATTCTTTAATCTGTTTAAGAGTGTCAGAACTGTCACGTGTTCCGGGGAGAGGGGTTCAGTAGGGGTGATGAGGGGGCATTATGAAAGAAGGACAAAAATAAAAGTGACTCCAGTCAGACATGAAGAAAGATGGTCAATCACCTGTCAGCCAGCTTCCTAGCGAATGGGGGTCTGCATGTTTGCTTTTTACGCTACCTATGGCCCACTGCCATATTACAGCTGGGATTTGTTTTGTATACATGCTATGGCATTTGCAAAGGAGTCTTCCACTTTGTCTTTTTTTTATCAGACACCATTTATACAGCTGCTGTCCAAATATTACATGTGAGACAAATGTTTCCCACCTCCCTCATCACCAACACAGCTCTTCTGCTCCCTGATATCATCAGTTTACAACATACAGGAGTCGATATCAGAACTGCTCAAAACCAGATGTGAGCCTCCTTTCCAACTTTCACCTGCTGTGTGCTGCGCGGCATGCACTGGACTGAATCACCAACTTCCAGCCCATTTGAGATTGTCGAAGATAATATTTGAGTATGAAAATCTTTGAATCATCATTTGCTGGTACCATACGCAAGAGCATTTTTCTCTCAGCAGTCCTACTCTATTCCTGTTGGTTGACCATTTCAGGCTCCGGCCTAGCATGTAAACAAGCCTTCTTTTGTCATGCAGTATGAAGTCACATGGAATGCTCTTGTCATATAGCCAATCAAACACTGGCACCACTGTCAAAAGGTAAACTTCACCCTTCTGGAACCTTCATAGACATAATCCTACATCTGTTGTCAAAGTTTGGGTAATTGTTCCATCTAAAGGTGATCCGGCCTGGCACACCCAGTACAGTACAGAGAGAGTGCCGCACTGCCATAGGAGCCATCTTTTGACTGAGACAATAAACTGAGGCCCCATGGATGTAAAATATGCCACGGCACTGTTTTGAAGAAGATCAGTGGATTTCTCCCCAGCGTTCTGACCAATATTGATCCCTCAACGATCGAGCGGGTTTCTGATTTCTTCTCATCTTTTTGTTGGAGCTTGCTGTGCCCAAAATGGCTGCTAGGTTTCTTACAAAACAACAGTAACAACACTTCAAAATTGCACTGATTGAAAAATGTTTTGGGAATTCCTGAGATTGTGAAAACTCCAAAATAAAAGCCAGTTTCCTCTTTCCATCTTCAGCATTCTTCTAATAGAAGAATTAAATATATTTGAATGGGAATCATTTACATGGCTCTGGGGAAAGGGAAAGGAACTAACTGGACAGCTCTTTCAGACAGCCGGCATAGGTATGATGGGATGAATGGGTAATTTGCATTTATATAGCAACTTTAATGTAGAAAAACATTCCAAGGCGCTTAACAGGAGCATTATCAGGCATAAGCCACTTATAAATATTAGGAGGATGAACCAAAAGCTTGGTCATACAAACATGCAAATTAGGAGCAGGAGCAGGCCACTCGGCCCCTCGAGCCTGTTCCGCCATTCAATAAGATCATGGCTGATCTGATTGCAACCTCTCACCTACCCTTGATACCCTTTCACCCCCTTGCTTAGCATGAATCTATCTAGCTCTGTTTTAAAAATATTCAAAGACTCTGCTTCCACCACCTTTGAGGAAGAGTTCCAAAGACTCACGACCCTCTGAGGGACCTGTCAAGACCCCTCAGGATCTTAAAGGTTTCAATCAAGTCACTTCTTTTTCTTCAAAGCTCCAGTTGCTCCAAGCCTGGCCTGTCCAACTTTTCCTCATAAGAACAACCCATCCATTCCAAGTATTAGTCTAGTAAGCCTTCTCTGAGTTGCTTCTAACGGATCTACATCCTTCGTTAAACAAGGAGGTCAATACTATACGCAATATTGGTCAAAGAGGCCGATTTTAAGGAGTATCTTTTACGGAGGAGAGAGAGAGAGACGATGAAGCTCAGCGAGGGAATTCCAGAGCTTAGATTCTAGGCAGCTCAAGACACAGTTAACAGAGCAGGAACACATCCAGTAGCCGGGTTGATAGTATTCGCTGTATACGACATCTCTGCAGTTTATCAATGCCAGCTCATGTGTTACTCCCTAGTAACACATGCCAGAACTTGCTATTCTTTATAACACTTCCCGACTTAAAACTATTCGCAGCGTTCTATGTTTAGGGATTTTTTAATTTGCTCGTGGGTGCGGCACAGTGGATGTTAACTCAAAAGTCAGCTTACATTCTCAAACTGGATGACTTGAACAGCAGTGATTTATGCTACTCATGGTGATGGGGGAAATATCATAGCCCGTATATAAATACATTGAGGCCGTTGTGTTCCCTATATCAGCCAGGAAAATAAATCTCACTTGGAAGCTGCCATCCACCTTTTGCCAGAAGCCCATGATCTCCAAGGCATTTGACTGTGAGCAGTATCAACCCATTTCTCTGCCCAGTTCTGACCCTTCCCTAACTTTATCCCGACTTCCTGCATCCAATGACGGCTGCTTGCCATTTACAAACCAGCCTTAATGTGAAGAAGCCCTCACAGTTTTTCCACAGACTTAGGTGTATCAAAAATGGGAACTGGGCCAGGAAGGGAGAGGCAAGGAGCAGCCAAGGGGCTTAATCGAACTGACGGGTTTTTGAAGAGAGCTTTAGGGGAGGAGTAGGAAATAATGAGGCCTAAAAATTCAGGGAGGGATTCCCAGGAATGAGAATCCTGGTAACTGAGATCACGGGGGAAATTTTAGGAAATCACCTTCCATGTGCAGTTCAGACTGACAGGAGTTCAGGTACATTCCCACCATCTCCTGCTCTCAATTTTACTCAATGCCATGTCATAAATTTACCTCTGTGGTATCTGTGTACCTTTAGTAAGGAATTATTATTAGTGGTAGCGGGAGATATAACTTGCCTCATCTGTGTTCACTATTTTAGATAGGAACACATTTAAAACGAATGGAGTTAAAAGAAATGGCACAACATTTTGAAATACTGTGCTGTATTGAAGTCAGTCTTTGCTCGGCTGAGCCTGGGAGATTGTGGGTTCAAGTCCCACGCCAGTGACATAAGCATGAAATCTAGGCTGACCCTCCAGTGGGGCACCAGGGAAATGCTGCATTGTCAGAGCTGCTGTCTTTCAGGTGAGATGTCTACTTGGGGTCTACCTGCCCTCTCAGGTAGATATAAAAGGTCTCATGTCAGTATTTTGAAGATGACAGGGGTTCACTCTGCTGTCCTGGTCAATATTTGTCCCTGAACAAACATTACAATGACCAACTCAATATCACCTATCTGCTTCTGGGCTCTTGCTGTATACACACACGTTGCCATCTTTCATCTAAATTACAAGTGCCGTCTACATGACAACCGTAACTACGCTTCATCAGTTGTATAACGGTTTGGGATATCCTGATGTTGTGGAAAGTGCTATATAAGTGCAGTTCTTTCTATCTTTAAGTAATAGATTTTAGGGTTTTTTTAGGTTCCAGGCCTTATTGACAAGTACATAACTGTGTGGAATGTTGGGTGGTGAAGTCTGATCAACAGGGACTTTATCTGTTTTAACTGTTTTGTAATGAACACTAAAAGAATGAATTGAAAGCCTGGATTCCTTAGTTAAAGAGCAGAATATTGGTTAAAAATATAAACACCAAAGGGAAAAAGATAGAACTATTAAACTTGACCGAAATAAGGTGACATGCTCGTCTAAGTTAACGAAGTTGAGCAAGTATATTATTTCTTCTGACTGTTCTGAGAGAGAAAGGTTTACAGAACGTTCAAAAGACACATTAGTTCAGACCAATTTAAAATAAGGTGAAGGTTAGAAGTAAGACATTTCAAGCCGTAAGAAAGAGAGATGAAGGAAAAGTGGTCAGCGTGTTGTTCTGCCATCAGGAATGAGGGTTTGCTATGATTACGAGGAACAGGAGAAGAAACAGTTCAAAGAAGACATCAGCAAAGGATCAACCTTTCTGCCTCCCAGAAGAGGGATTGATCACCCTTGATAGTGACTACACTTCAACTTCATTGGCTGCAAATGGCTTTGGGACTTCCAGAGGTTGTAAGATGCGATGTCTAAAAGCAAGTTCTTTCTTCCCTCTTGTGCTCGCAAATAAGGTTGAAGCATCTTTACCCGTAAAACTGCTGAGTCTTAAAGTCAATAAGCCAATTGTTTAGAAAAATACTTCAGTCTTGGTTGATTCTTCGTCCTCGTATCCTAAAGAGTTAACAATAAAAAAGAACACTAGGCCGGGAAAGAGTGAGCTATGTTAGAAGTGCTGTTAGTCATATTTAGTAGCACTCTCGCCTCTGAGTCAGAAGCGCACGGATTCAAGTTCCACTTGAGGATTTGTGCAAGTAATTTAAGTTGACACTTTGCTGCTGGGCTGAGGGATCGCTGCATTGCTGGAGAATTACATCGATTATCTGGGAGTTTCAGTGACTCTTCGGCTGAAGTAGAAGTGAACACACAGAAAAACCATGTGGGAAACTCAACCCACACAACGTTTAACTGAAGCCCTGCCTGCCTTTCCTGGTGAATGCAAATGATCCCACAGTGCTACCTGATAAAGGCCAGTCGGGACCCACACTTATTAGCAAAAAAAGAAAGTGCAAGGAACTGATGGTGACCCTGTGACATGTGTTGGTAATTGGTTGGGTGTTAGGAGAGGCAGAGAGTAGGGGTAAAGGGAACATCCTCTGAACTGGTGAGATGTGCCCAACACTGTTTCCCGGGGATCCATACTGGGCACTGCGTTTCACCATGTATCATAATGACTTTGATAAAGTAATTTGTCTCTGGACAAACATTACGATGACCAGCTCAGTTTCCCTTATCTGTTTCAATCCCCACTACAACTCCATTCCCTTTCCACCGTCTCCATCCACCTCCCTGGCAAATGTCTGAGGTTGAACCAGATTGTTCACAAGCTCGGTGTCATATTTGACCCTGAGATGGACTTCCAAACACATATCTGCGTCATCACAAAGACCTCCATAACACTGCTCACTCCATCCCTGCCTTAGCTCACCTGCTGCTGAAGCTCTCGTCTAGTCCTTCATTACCTCTAGACTTGGCTGTTCTAATGCACTCCTGGCTGGTCTCCGCCATTCTACTCTCTGTAAACTTGAGGTCATCAAGAACTCTGCTGCCCTAGTCTTAAGTTGCACAAAATCCCATTCCCCTATCCCCCTGTGCTCACCGATCTACATTGGCTCCCAGTCAAGACATGCTTTGATTTTAAGATTCTCATCTTTGTTTTCAAATCCTTCCACGTCCTCACTCCGTTCTTATCTCTGTAATCTCCTCCAGCCCCTCATTCTTCCAAGATCTCTGTGCTCCATTAATACTGGCCTCTGAATATCTGCAAGTTTAATCGCTCCACCATTGGTGATTGTCTTCAGCTGCCAAGTCACTAAACTCAGGAATTCCCTCCCTAAATCCCTCCGCCTCTCTACCTTGCTTTCCTCCTTTAGGAAAATGCTCCTTACAATTTACCTCTTTGACCAGGCTTTTGGACATCTATCATAATATCTCTTTATGTCTCTTGGTGTCAAACTTTGCTTTATAATGCTCCCAAGAAGCCCTTGTACCATTTCATTTTATTACAAGTACTATATAAATTCAAGTTGTTGTTGTTCAAGGAATAGAATATTGCTTAACCAAGTTTGAAGATGACACATGGTCATAAAAAATAGGAGTAGGAGTAGGCCATTCGGCCCCTCAAGCCTGCTCTGCAATTCAATATGATCATGGCTGATTTGACTGTGGCCTCAACTCCACCTTCCTGCCTGCCCCCCATAACTCTTGGCTTCCTTGTCAATCAAAAATCTATCTCACTCAGCTCAAACATATTCAATGACTCAGCCTCCACTGCTTTCTGTAGAAGAGAATTCCAAAGACTAATGGCCCTCTGAGAGCAGAAATGGGACACCCATTATTTTTAAACTGAGCCCCCTGGGTTCTAGATTCCCCCACCAGAGGATGATGCTAAGTTGTGTACATGGGAGCAGGAACTTACAATGAGATATAGTCAGACTCCAAGTGAGTGGGCTAAACTATGGCAGATAAAAAGCTAGAAACAGTGGAACAGAAAAAGGATCTGGGTGTCAATCTACACAAATCGCTAAAAACTAGTGCAGAGAGTATAAAATATAATCAAAACGGTCAATGAAATGTTGGCCTTTATTTAATGGGAGTTGGAATACAAAAGTGGGGAAGTGAAATGTCAATTTACAGAGCCTTGGTTAGACCTGTATGAGAGTATAATAATTCTCATAATACTATTGTGATTTATTGTAAAAGTAGGTTAATAGTGGGGTTTGGATAGTTTCTGTGTGTATGTGTGTGTGTGTGAGATTTAATTGAATTGCAGACAGCTGGTCTGGAGGCTTTGACTCATCGAAAGAAGCTAGGTAAATACTTAAACATGGCTGAAGTTTTAGAATGTGAGGTGAGGGGAATTTGCATTTTTAGATAAATCAGGATAGTTTGAATTTCAAAGAGATGGTAGGATGTTACACCTAGTCAGAGAAGCTAGGCCAAACAGTGTGTTTATTTTTCCAAAGACATATGGGAACAATGGAATTTGCATTAAAAGGGAACATATATAAAGAGAAATGAGGCTATGTGTCAGAGAGAAAGGCATTGTAAGATTTACCAGAAGTGTGAAAAGCCTCCAGTATGTGTGCATTAAGCTGCTGTCTACAGAAACCGATGCTGGGAAAAGCCACTTTGAATTCTACTGTCCAGGGTATTGTGGTGACTTGCCTGAATCTGTTTAAATCTACTTTTTTAACCATTGCCTTAACAGGGGTATAACTGGAAGCCAGGTTAATTAGGGGTTTTTAGGAGCTATTATAGTAGTAATTTGTAGACCTATGTATGTGCTTGAAATCTTTTCTTTTGTTAATGTTTAATTTAGTTTCCTAAAGAATCTCTGAAGCCTGGGTGGGTGGACTTACAACTACTGAATTCAGAGCACGCATCTCGAAATAAATACAAATTGCAAAACAGTTGTGATTGAGTGATCAAGTTTCCTTCATGGATTTGATCTGCCTGGGCACACACCATCTGCCATGTCAAAGCAGACCCAATATGGAGTACTGTGTTCAGTCTTGGACACATCACCTCAGGAATTATATAATGCCTTTGGAAGGCATACTGCGCAGGTTCATCAGAATCATACTTGGGCTTAAAGGGTTATTATGAGGACAGGTTGCAATATCTTGGTTTGTGTTCTCTTGAATTTAGGCTGGGAGTAATTTAATTGAGGTCTTTAAAATGATAAAAAGATTCAATGGGGTAAATACAGAGAATCTATTTCTTCCAGTGAAGGAATCCAGAACAAGAGGGCAGAACCTTAAAATCCCAGTTTAAGCATTCACACAAAGGGTAGTAGAAACCCGGAACTCCCAAAAGATGCTGGACGGCATGACATTTTCAAGACTAGGATTGATAGATTTTTGTTAGGTGCCGTGTACACTTGTCCATTATGAGGTTATCCTTTGGGGATTAGATTGAACTTGTCCATTAGTTTGCCATATAAGATTCTTACAGTGGTCAGGAAGGAGCCTAATCCTTCCATCTGTGTGGCTGAATTCTTCTGTGTCAGTGAGGGGTATGGGTTGTAAGCATTCCTTTTTGGCTATAAGGATAGAAGCAACATGTCAGTGAATCTATCCCTTTTATCTTGTCTTTATTTCCCAATAATACTAGTATAAGGAAGTAATTAGGAAGTATAAGGAAGTAACTGCAAACAGTGCATGGCTAAACAATACGCTCTGCACTTTTAACTTATTAGGATCGTTGCATCGTTCTCCATTTCCACTTTGCTAAGTTTTGGGCCTCTCTTAAGCCTTTGTTAGGTTGGCCGATGACAGACATGGAGCTAACTTCAACTCAAATTTACATCTGTTTCAGCTCCGAGACCCAAACAAAGAATTATTGAATTGGTCCCAAGGCAGCAAAATACCAGCAATGGAGCCAAGATCCTCTTCCGTTTGGAATGAAAGTAAATCTCCCTAACACCTCTCTCATTCTTTCTGTGTCAGATGATCAGTGATGGGGGCTTCATGACTCGCCATGTGACAGCCAGGTTTTCAGCTGTCAATTCTCTCCACCAACCGTTCTCCTCTCCTGCCTACCCTGAAAGGCATTGTCTTTAGTTGGGGCCTATTCCCATGGAAACTGTGCTTTGTCCAGGAGGTCCGTTATTCATACCTCCGCCAAAGTAGTGAGTGTCAGGGTTGTAACCGTTGGTGGGTAATTGTCAACCCAATTAGCACCCAAATCTCGGCCTGAGTTCACTCGCTCATCCACAGTTGCTCTTTGAATGGAAATGATGGAGCAGCAACCTCGAGCGGCTCAAGTCAGTGCATATTGACTGTTGACCAATCAAAGGCTGAGATTTTCCAGCCCGGTTGCGGGCAGGACCCGCCATGGGTGAGGCAGCGCCCCAGCCCAGAAGTCCATTGACTTGTGGCGGGACCGGAAGATCGCGGCAGTGGGCGGGTGCAGAAAATCCCATGTGAGATGCCCATTTGATGGGCGGTTGATTGTGGAGCAGAGAGCTGTGAGTAGCTTGTTGCAATAATGTTAGCGATTGCAGTTTGCAAGATCCCGTTCCTATTACTTAATGGCAGCTTCTGGAACAATAAGAGGGCGAGAGAAAGCTCTTACGTTCACTGTTCAAGTGATGTTGTAGCTTTTCTAGAATCATAAAATGATGCAGTGCAGAAGGTGGACAATTTGGCCCATTCTGCTTGTTCTGGCTCTTTGACAGAACCATCCAATTTGCCCCACTTCCCCCAGCTCATTCCCTATAACCTGTCAATTTCTTATTTTTAAGTATTGCTCTTTTTTAAAAAGTTACTATTGATCCTGCAGTAGCCGTGTTTGGAGAAGTTTTTGTTTATAGCTCAGTGAGGAGGCTTCTCCCTCTCAATACTGGGATGCCATCCAGTGTTACTAGTATCGGATTAGATTTGGAATGTTGGTACTCCCCTCCCACCCTCGGCCATCATATTCCCTTCTCCCAGCCAGAGTTACCCACACGTAAAAGGGGTTTTCATTATGGAAGCAACCCACATTGCAGTCTGCTGGATGTAAGATCAGTGGAGCAAATGGGCAGGCGAGTGTAGGCGATGGACGTGTTGTGGTTGTGTAACTGGATTAGTAACCCAAAAAATAAGAGCCCGAACTTTACCACAGCCGATTTGAATTCAGCTTTTTAAAAAAGTTGAATAATGCAGCTGTCGGACTGTCATAACATTTAGCGAGAAGTCATCAGTTTGGAAAAGAACAGTTCCGAAACTAAAGATGGCTGAAAAACTGTGCTACCTAATAAGCTGTATTTACCATTGTTCCTCCTCATAGTGTCAACCAAAATACTCCCAGCATTGTCTACAGGGTGATCATCGTTACTCTCACTGCTTCAGCGTTAAATCAATAATGGCTTTCTCCCAATGGTCATGTGACTGCAGATACTTATGGATCACATCCTGGTCAGAACAAGTGATACCTAGCCTCTACCTAAAGGGTAGAAGAGTGTGGTAGTGATCTTACTAGACTAATAATCCCAAGAATAGGAGTTCACATCCCACCTGGGCTTCTGAGAATTTCTGGAAATAAAGTGGTGATGTTGGTAAATGTGACCATGATCTGTTGCTTTCCTCTCTTTACTCTGACCCAATCCCAGTCCTTTTACTTCCTTTCCAAATGAGAATTGGATAGATATTTGAGAAAGAAAAAACTGCCAGTCCATGGGAAAAGAACAGGGGGAGTGGGACTAATTGGATAGCTCTTTCTCAAAGAGCTGGCATAGGTATGAGTGAATAGCCTGTTTTGGAGCTGTATGACATGAATATTAATTCTTCCTTTCACTTTGTTCCTTCCTTTCACCGTACAATCAGACATATTCTCTTTCCTTCTCCCCTTCCTCTCTCCCTCCTGCCACTGTCTCTTCCTCCACCCCCATTTGCCCTTTCTCTCTGACACACATGCACAAATATACTTGCTTCTCTGTAATAAGACATGACAAATGAGCGTGAAAAAGGCAAAATGCTAACAGGCTACCCTTGGCCCTTGACTACTGGGAATGGAATTGACCTCAAATTTCTGAACTGACGAAATCGACCACAGTGATTTATTAGTCTTCACAAACAGTTAAAACTATCATTACAAAGATAATATTCATATATTCTTTAATATGAATGTATGTTTTAGTGCTTGTAACAATAAAACAAGGAATAAATATGCTTATTTGCAGCTGTCAAGGTTAATAGAGAAACTCGGGGGGAAGCTGAAACTACATTGAAACATTCTAGGGGCCCAATTCGAATGATGGTGGGATCACATTTCAAATAGTAATATACACCATTGCTTTCATTCTGGGTCAAATAATTATTAGCAGATGTAAGGTATAACATTTGAAGGTGAAAGACACATTTTGGTCTGTTTTAGTTATAGGGAAAATGAGCAAAGAAAAAATATCATCTCAAATATTTTTAATTTCTTATGAACTGTATTTGAGTATCTTTCCCTGTCCCTCAGCTCCTGCTCCTCCCTCCGACCCCTCATCCTTGACCCCTCGACCTTTGCTCCTCACCTTTCATCCCTCATCCCTCACTCCCGTCCATCATCCCAATCCCTCACCACACCGCTTCTCACCTTTCATTCTTCATCCTGCCCCTCAACCCTGTTCCTCACCATGAACCCTCACCCCGCCCTGTCCTTCAACCCCTCTCCCTCAAACCCTCCCCTCACCCCGAATCCTCACCTCTGCTTATTGCTATTTGTTTCTGTATGTCAATTGGCTGACACAATTCCTGCATTACAGCAGTTACAGCACTTTAAAAAAGTATTTCATTGGCTGTAAAGTGCTTTGAGACATGCTGAGGATGTGATAGGTGCTTTATGAATGCAAGTTCCTTCTTTCTTTCTAATAGGAACCGATGTCATAAATGTAAACAAGTGAAAATTAAATATGAAGCTGATTCCAGTAGAAACTTCTTTGCCCACAGGCTGGTGTAAACATAGAAACTAGGGGCAGGAGGAGGCCAATCGGCCCTTCGAGCCCACTCCTCCATTCAATATGATCATGGCTGATCCTCTATCTCAGCGCCATATTCCTGCTTTCTCTCCATGCCTCTTGATGCCCTTAATATCCAAAAATTTGTCAATTTCTTTCTTGAATATAATCAGTGACCCAACCCCCGCAGCCTCCTGTGGTAGAGAATTCTTCACCTCTGAGTGAAGAAATTTTTCCTCATCTCAGTCCTAAATGGCCTGCCCCGTATCCTGAGACTGTGGCCCCTGGTTCTAGACTCCCCAACCAGGGGAAACATCCTCCCTGCATCCAGTCTGACTAGCCCTGTTAGAATTTAAACAGGCAGACAGGATAACAGGGAGACAGAGGCTTCCATTCAGTTTTATGGGGATGCGTAATGGGCAGTAGCAGACTGGCCACTGGTCACGTACTTAGGCTAATCCCCTACTACCTATCTTATGTCCTGCCAAAGATGAATGTTATCCCCATTGTTGTTTAGTTAATTTACAACAATTGGGTGATCAGCTAGGAGATTAAGAATACCAGAGGGACAATCTTGCTTGAGCTCTGTGGAATTTCTCATTCTCGATTTTTCTGGTTATATGGAATATGCATCACAGAAACATTGTCCCAACTGACCTATGCAAGTATTTAGACTCCACACATTCCTTCTCCCGCCTCTATTTCATTCCTTTCTCCCACTAGTATTTATCTAAGTTTCCCTTAACCATTATAAAATCAGACAATCATGGACTCTTACAACACAGGAGGGGGCTATTTGGTCCATTATGCCTCTGCCACCCCTTTGAAAGATTTGTCCAACTGAGTCCAACAACCTAGCTTTCTCTGAAGAAGAGTCATACAGACTTGAAACGTTAATTCTGTTTCTCTCTCCACAGATGCTACCAGATCTGCTGAGTTCTTCCAGCACTTTCTGTTTGTATCCCAGCTGCCTTGCCTTGGCCTTCGAGTGAGTTCTAGTCAAAGACATGTCCAAATGCCTTACAAAGGTTCCTGTGGAATCTGATTACATCACCCTTTCAGGTTGCGCATTCCAGATCCTTGCCGGTCTTCACAACCACTTCATCTGTTAGCGATGGCTTTCTTATCTCTGTTTCTGCAAATGTATTCATCAGACAAATGGAATAGCGAGATTTTCAGAAAGCTATGGTCTGGGCACAAAGCCAAGCCTCAGGATGTAAGGCATGTGTGGGCTCACGTAAAGAGTGAATTACCTGAAATGTAACACATGTTGTGTTTTATAAAGGGTGAACTTCCAACCAGACAATGATCAATCGTGATGGTTTCCAGTAACTATCTCCTGCACTCTGAGCCTAGGGAAAAAACCTGTGGTGAACGTGGACCCAGAGGGGGGAATGAAGAGAAATTCCTCCACACAAGAGGGCTGCTAAGATCCGGAATGCACTATCTGAAAGGATGGTGATATCAGATTGCATAGGAACTTTCAAAAGACAATTGGGGATATACTTGAAGAGGACTAATTTACAGGGCTAGGTTGAAAAAGTTAAAGCGTGGGATTAAATTCAAAAACTCTTACAAAGAGCCAGCGCTGGAATGAAGGGCTAAATAGCCTACCCTTGCAGGATTCCATAATGCTATGATTCTAAATGCCCAGTTTAACTCGCCTGAACTCATCCAATCAATAAATCTGTTCTCAGCCGTGGTTCAGTTGGTGCAGTCTTGGTGCTGAGTCAGAAGGTTGTGAGTTTAAGTCCCACTCCAGAGACTTGAGTATGAAATCCAGGCTGATATTCCCAATGCAGTATAAAGGGGGAACTGGAGATGCACTCTTTCGCAAAATATATTAATCCAAGACCCCATCTGCCCTATCAGGTGGATGTAACAGATCTCATGGTGTTATTTCCATTAGTGTTTAATCCTCCCCTTCCAATGGGCAATTACCTGCACTGGGAACCATCCGATACATCGATTTCAGTCAGATGGTTTCTGATGCTCTGAGCAGAATAGTGACCCAGGAAAGGTTAGAAGGATTAGAACCACTTCTAACTCCCGGGTAACTATAGTACCCACCTCACCGACCATATCCCCACCTTCCTGACCAACCCCCGCCACCACCCCGACCACCCTCCCCACCCCCTGACCACCCTCCCCACCCCCTGACTACCCTCCCCACTCCCTGACCACCCTCCCCACCGCCTGACCACCCTCCCCACTCCCTGACCACCCTCCCAACCCCCGACCACCCTCCCCACCCCCTGACCACCCTCCCCACTCCCTGACCACCCTCTCCACCACCCCAACCACCCTCCCCACCCCCTGACCACCCTCCCCACCCCCCTGACCACCCTCCCCACCACCCCAACCACCCTCCCCACCCCCTGACCACCCTCCCCACTCCCTGACCACCCTCTCCACCACCCCAACCACCCTCCCCACCCCCTGACCACCCTCCCCACCCCCCTGACCACCCTCCCCACCACCCCAACCACCCTCCCCACCCCCTGACCACCCTCCCCACCCCCCTGACCACCCTCCCCACCACCCCAACCACCCTCCCCACCCCCTGACCACCCTCCCCCCAACCCTAACCACCCTCCCCACTCCCTAACCACCCTCCCCACCCCTGACTACACTCCCCACCCCCCTGACCACCCTCCCCACCACCCCAACCACCCGCCCCACCCTCTGACCACCCTCCTCACCCCCTGACCACCCTCCCCACTCCCTGACCACCCTCTCCACCACCCCAACCACCCTCCCCACCCCCCGACCACCCTCCCCACCCCCTGACCATCCTCCCCACCCCCTGACCACCCTCCCCACCACCCCAACCACCCTCCCCACCCTCTGACCACCCTCCCCATCCCCTGACTACACTCCCCACCCCCCTGACTACCCGCCCGACACCCCGAATACCCTCCCACTCCCCGACTACCTTCCCTATACCCAACCATCCCCCCACGTCCTGGTCCCCACCCCTCCCCGACTACCCCCCCACCCCCTCACTACACACCCCACCCCCCTGACTACCCTCCCACCCCCTTACTACACCCCCCACCCCACTGACTACCCTCCCCAACTCCCTCGACTACCGTCCCCGCCCCCCCCAACTACCATCCCCACCCCAAAACTACCCAGTTCACCCATCGACTACCCTCCCACCGCCCCGACTAACCTCTGCCTCCGGCGCCCCCCATCGACTATCCCCACCATCCCCCAACTCCCCAACTACCCTCTCCATCCCCCAACTAACCTCCCCCCACTCCCGAACACCCACCCCCCCCAACTACTTCCTCACTTCTCAATCTGCTGACTACACACCCAACCGCCCCCTCCCCTGACTACCCTCCCCACCCCAACTACACCATCACTCTGCCCCCGCCCGACTACCCACTCGAGCCCCCTGACCGCCCCCAACCACCCGTCCCCAAAACCGCCTGACACCTCCTCCTTCTGCCCACCCGATCCCCCAACCTGAACCCCTCCCCCCTCCCACCAACCACCTGACACCCCCTCTCCCGGGGCAGTGGCTTTACTTCCCCTGACACTGCTGCCCTGCTTTGGAAGGAACCAGGAGCTGCTGCACTGAACATTACTCATCAGGCCCGGGTCAGAAGGTCGGGTGAGAAATATGCAGCTCCAGACGAAGTATAAAAGGAGCAGAGTGCAAACCGACTGTGATTACCATCCCGCGGAAGATCTGGCTCATTAACATAAGAAATAAAAGCAGGAATGGCTGTACCGTCCTCCAGCCTGCCCCACCATTCAATATGGCTGATCTTTCACATTAACACCACTTTCCCGCTCTATCCCAATGTGCCTTAGTTCTCTTACAGCCCAGAAATCTATCAACCTCTGTCGTGAGCAAACTCATCAACTGAGCATCCTCAGCTCCCTAAGAGAGAATTCCAAAGATCCACAACCCTCTATGTGAATAAATTTCTCCTCATCTCAGTCCCATATGGCTCTCCCCTTATCCTGAGAGGATGATTCCTAGTTCTAGATTTCCCAGCCCAGACAGCCGCTTGGCTTGTACCCTGTGAAGCCCTCTCTGAATGTTATATTGGTTTCAATGAGATTACTTCTCATTCCTCTCAACTCCAGAGAATATAGGCTTATTCCGCTCAACCTCTCCTCCACACAGTCCCAAAATGTGGACCAACAGGACATTTTGGGGAGCTGAAGATAGACCTTAGTTTCCCAATCTCCCCAAATGCAACAGGCCCTGCATCCAACCGTCGACCACTGTCACCAACCACCCCATTCCCCCTCACCCCTCCCCACAACCCCCCCCACAACCCCGCCCACACCCCGCCCACCACAACCCCACCCACTCCGCCCACACCCCCCATCACAACCCCGCCCACCCCGCCCACTCCGCCCACAACCCCCCCACACCCCGCCCACCACAACCCCGCCCACCCCACCCACCCCGCCCACCACAACCCCCCACAACCCCGCCCACACTCTCCCACCACAACCCCGCCCACACCCCCCCCACAACCCCACCCACCCTGCCCACCACAACCCCGCCCACCCCGCCCACTCCGCCCACCCCGTCCACACTCTCACCACTGCCAGAATCTTGAAGCTTACTTTCACATCACCCTTTTCTAATAATAGCCAACTGCTGCTGCCTTTCAGAATATTATACACACTCCTTGGGGCAAATATGTTGGATTGCGGATTACGATATGTTTGCAATTCAGAGAGTGGGCAACAACATTCCAAAAGGAAACAAATGATCCCAACTTGACAGAGAAACAAACTATTTCTTAATCTTAGCACTCATCCCTTTTTGACCTCTTGCGCATCCCTGATTTTAGCCACTGGCTGTGCCTCCAACTGCCCGGGCCCTCAGTTTTGACATTGCCTCTCTCAGCTATTTCCACCTCTCTCCTTCCTTAGGATGTTTATTAAAGCCCCTTCAGTCACCTGTCCTGATATCTGCCCATGTGGGCTCGATGCCACTTCTGTTTTGATAAGCGCTCCTGTGGAGCACCTTGGGCTATTTTACAATGTTTAAGGCGCCATATAAATTCAAGTTTGTCGTTGTTGTGGATTCACACAGATCTCAGCCTGTACCAGAATTTCATTTCTCTGTGATTATCGTTTTACCTTAGAACATCTACCTCAGCTGTCAGATGGTTAATGTTACCACACAGCCAGCGGAAGGCAGAGGAGGTGCCATCTGTGTTTTTGAAAAATAGCTTCAATACATGTGAACTTCCCTTCATCTATCTCTTGCCAGGTTATATAGAGGCCACTGAGAGTTGGGCACAGCATGGATGACACAAGATGAATTGCTTTAATATAGCAAACTGTGGTGCTTCCAACATTACCCTGGGTCAGTTTTATAGTGGAGGCTCAGGGGCTATATGATCCCATTAACCTGCTCAGAGAGGTAGTAATTCTTGTAAGAAAGACATCTTTATTCCTCGTTTTTTTTGGCTGAACTCAATTTTTTTGCAAGTGTTTATTTCAGCATCTATTTAACAAGGTGCAGACTGAGAGCCTGGGTGAATTAAAACGTGTTTCCCTTTTAGCTTTTAAAGGAAAAAAGAAACCTTTTAAACCAAGAGGCTTCATGGCTTAAGAAGATAGTTGGACACCCATAAGGAGCTCTATCCTCTCCCATTTCCTCCTCCTCTTTCTCATTGAATTCTCCTCTTTAATGAAGTTTTGACTTGTGCAGGAGACTAAAACTATAGCAGTCATACATACATGATCAAGTAACATTCGCACCACACAAGTGTCAGGCAATGATCAGTTCCAACAAGAGAGAATCCAACCATCATCCCTTGATATTCAATGACATTACCATCGCTGAATTCCCCACTATCAACATCCTGGGGGTTACAATTGACCAGAAACTGAACTGGACTAGCTATATAAATACTATGGCTGCAAGAGCAGGTCAGAGGCTAGGACTGGAGAGTCCCAGGGGGGCAGCGGAAATGCTTTAGGGATGTCCTCAGAGCGTCCCTGAAGAAGTCAAACACCCCCACTGACTCATGGGGGACCCTGGCCTGTGACCGGCCAGAATGGGGGTGGATCATTCGGGAAAGCACCGAGCACACGGAGAGACTTCGTCAGGGACATGTAGAGGTGGAGTTGATCAGAAGGAGTGAACAAACCTCCAAACAACCCAGATACCTAACCCTTCGAGCACCACCTGCCCGTGGCATGTGGCAGAGTCTGCAGATCACACATTAGACTTATCAGCCATATCAGGACCCAACAAACTGGAGTGGAAGCAAGTCATCCTCGATCGTGAGGGACTACTGAGGAAAGAAGAAAAGAGATATGAGCCATCGAAATACTTTGATCAGATTCCAGCCTGTAAGTCAATCTGGGGAATCTGCTATTCTATACATAAACCATGCAAACTCCTGAATTAGATTTCAGTCTGTAACTCATTCCCAAGGACCTGCTATTCTATATTTAAACCAACCAAACTCCTTATTAGATTCCAGCCTGTAACTCACCCCTGGGGATCTGCTATGTATAAACTTTGCGGGTTGCTCCACGTAAGGTTAGAGGAGTTGCAGATAGTGAAAAGGATTGTCAAAGGATACAACGGGAAATAGATCGGTTGGAGACTTGGGCGGAGAAATGGCAGATGGAGTTTAATCCGGACAAATGCGAGGTAATGCATTTTGGAAGGTCTAATACAGGCAGGAATTATACAGTAAATGGCAGAACCCTTAAGTGCATTGACAGGCAGAGGGATCTGGGTGTACAGGTCCACAGGTCACTGAAAGTGGCAACGCAGGTGGATAAGGTAGTCAGGAAGGCATATGGCATGCTTGCCTTCATCGGCAGGGGTATTGAGTATAAAAGCTGGGAAGTCATGCTGCAGCTGTATAGAACCTTGGTTAGGCCACACTTGGAATATTGCGTGCAATTCTGGTCGCCACATTACCAGAAGGATATGGAGGCGTTGGAGAGGGTGCAGAGGAGGTTTACCAGGATGCTGCCTGGTCTGGAGGTTATTAACTATGAGGAGAGGTTGGAGAAACTCGGATTGTTCTCACTAGAGCGACGGAGATTGAGGGGCGACTTGATAGAAGTTTACAAAATTATGAGTGGCATGGACAGAGTAGACAGTCAGAAGCTTTTTCCCAGGGTGGAAGAGTCAATTACTAGGGGACATAGATTTAAGGTGAGAGGAGAAAACTATAGAGGAGATGTGCGGGGCAAGTTTTTTTACGCAGAGGGTAGTGAGTGTCTGGAATTCGCTGCCAGAGGAGGTGGTGGAAGCAGGTATGATAGTGGTGTTAAAGAGGCAGCTTGACAAATACATGAATAGGATGGGAATAGAGGGATATGGACCCCGGATGTGCAAAATGTTTTAGTTGACGGGCAATATGATCGGCGCAGGCTTGGAGGGCCGAAGGGCCTGTTCCTGTGCTGTACTTTTCTTTGTTCTTTGTCTCCATTGTTTTCAAGAGTTTCACCGTTTGCTTTGTAAGGGGCAAAATTTCTGTGTGATCCTCACAAACTAAATGTCGGCCCAGGGGCAAAGTCATAGGAGGAGAGTCCCTCCAGCAGGACACATCGTACCAGGGGAGGGTGGAGAGCTGAGTTAGTTGAGATTTGCCAGATTACAGATGAGTGGCTGAGGACCCAAGTGGACTCTTCAAAAAAATTAACCTCAGTTTTATTTTAATAGCATGACTGGGGGTTAACTGAAAACAGAAGGCCAACGAGGTCATGTTCAGGGTTAGGATTGGGCAACATCCAATTGGCCCACCTCAAGGACGGAGATGTGCTCGTCTGATAATTGTACCACATTTTATTATTCTTTCCTGGGATGTGGGCATTGCTGGCAAGGCCAGTGTTTGTTGCCCATTCCTAATTGCCCTTGAGAAGGTGATGATGAGCAGCCTACTTGAAGCATTTCGGTCTATTTTGTGTAGGTACACCCACAATGCTGCTGAGATTTGGGATTTCTTTTGTGATGGCATGTATCTTTTGAAATTTACTTTGTATGTTTTTGAGGCAGATCCTACCTCCAAACAGAAACTGGACTGAAAACGAAACTGAAGGGGAAGCAGAAAAGATAAACAGAAATGTAACTGGACTTCCCAGTTTCTAAAGAAATCAGAAGAGAGCTGAGGTCGGGAAACTGAAACTAAATCTTGTCGAGAGATATAAAAGAGCACAGATCAGTCCAAGCTGTGCAGTAGCAGTTGTTGAGCCCATTGGAGCAGAACAGACAAGCTGAAGAAGACTCAAGAAGAAAAGGCTAGATCCAGAGGCTAAGAATAGGCAAAGAGAACAAGTTGCTGCAGCTGTTTCTGAAACATGAAGCTAACATCGGTGGAAAGATTCCATCCAGACTGAGTTGAGTGGGTTCTGCAGATGTATTCCATGGTGGTGAAGAACGTGTCCGTGGAACTTGGGTTGGTCCTGAGCAGCTGTTGGCTGGAGAATCAGGCTAGCTCCTAGAAGTAGAGGCTGAAATTTCTCATGAGGAAGACAGAGTAATCACTTTGTGATTACCACAATCTGAATGGACTGCTAAGCCAAATTGTAAGACCTGCCTTTGTTGTATCTGCCATTTAATGTACAATTTATAGTTTATATTCAAACAAACCTTGCCTGTTATTTCATGTTTAACTCCTGTTAATCCTGGATGTTAGAGTATAGGATAGATAGTATTTAATGTTTGCTTTGTGACTATTGTATAGTAACAATATTTTCTGTTTTAAAATGTGAATCTTGTGGCTTAATTCCTTTAGTAGTAACTGGGATTTCATATTTCTTCAATTTAAAAAAAAAAGTTACTGGTCTCTACCAAGTTTGTAACAATTTTGACCCAGCGACAGTGAAGGAACGGTGATATAGTTCCAAGTTAGCATGGCATGTGGCTTGGAAGGAGCTTGCAAGTGGTGGTGTTTCCATGCATCTGCTGCCCTTTTCCTTCTAGATGGTAGAGGTTGCGGGTTTGGAAGATGCTGTCGAAGGAACCTGGGTGAGTTGCTGCAGTGCATCTTGTAGATGGTACACACTGCTGCCAATGTGTGTTGGTGGGAATGTTTAAAGTGGTGGACGGGGTGCCAATCAAGCAGGCTGCTTTGTCCTGGATGGTGTCAAGCTTCTTGAGTGTTGTGGGAGCCGCACTCATCCAGGCAAGTGTTCCATCACACTCCTGACTTGTGCCTTGCAGATGGTGGACAGGCTTTGGGGAGTCAGGAGGTGAGTTACTCTCCACAGAATTCCCGGCCTCTGACCTGCTCTTGTAGCCACGGTATTAATATGGCTAGTCCAGTTCAGTTTCTGGTCAATGGTAGCCCCCAGGATGTTGATAATGGGGGATTCAGCGATGGTAATGCTGGGATCTCTCTTGTTGGAGATGGTCATTGCCTGGCACTTGTGTGGTGTGAATGTTACTTGCCACTTGTCAGGCCAAGCCTGGATATTGTCCAAGGGGAAGAATTTTTCTCTTGTCAGGCGGGCATGCACCCGACCCGAACGAGCGATGCACGATGCTGTCGGGCAAGTGTCCTGACGTCATCGTTCACTCGCGCAATATTTCCGTTGGCAGGTGCGCGCGGGAGTCGGCAGCACACCCATCGCGCAACTAAGCGGCTGATTAAAGCCATTAATCAATTAATTGACTCGAATTTTTCACTGCCTGTCCAAACGTTCACTTGGCGAGTGGGCGAAAAGGCCAAGCAACCTTTGCGTTTTCGGTGAAACTTCATCCGTGGGCGGGATCAGGCTTCGGACCAGTGATTAAAAAAAATCTTATTTATATACACTCTTATTTAACATGTACCTGCTCATGACAGAGTCACATGAGAGAACATGTTTTCATCATTTTAAATATCTTTATTTTTATTAATAATCTTCAGCCCCCTGAGGCAGCTCTGTGTCTCAGGGAGTGTACGATTCACGCTGACTGGCCATAAATCACAGTCGGAGCATGATCGCGGGCAGCCGTTGTCTTCGTGACTGCTCCAGGGCTCGCCCTCCACACCCGCCCAATGAGGGCAAAATTCTGCCCCAGGTCTTGCTGCATTTGGACATGGGCTGCTTCAGTATCTGAGGAGTCGCAAGTGGTGCTGAACATTGTGCAATCATCAGTGAACATCCCCATTTCTGACCTTATAATGGAAGGAAGGTCATTGATGAAGCAGCTGAAGATGGTTTAGCCTAGATCACAATCCTGAGGAACTCCCGCAGTGATGTCTTGGGACTGAGATGATTGGCCTCCAACAACCACAGCCAACTTCCTGTGTGCTAGGTCTGACTCCAACTGGTGGAGAATTTTCCCCTGATTTACATTGACTCCAGTTTTGCTAGGGCCCCTTGTTGCCACACTCGGTCAAATGCTGCCTTGATGTCAAGGGCAGTCGCTCTCACCTCACCTCGGGAGTTCAGCTCTTTTGTCCATGTTTGAACCAAGGCTGTAATGAGGTCAGGAGCTGAGTGGCCCTGGCGGAACCCAGACTGGGTGTCAGTGAGATTCACCCTTGCCTTTTGCACTGATGCGTTGGACTCCCCACCATTGAGGATGGGGATATTGGTGAAGCTTCCTCCTCCAGTGAGTTGTTTAATTGTCCACCACTATCCAGGACTGCAGAGCTTTGATCTGCTCTGTTGGTTCTGGGGTTGCGTAACTCTGTCTATCACTTGCTGTTTATGCTGTTTGGCACGCAAATAGTCCTGTTTTATAGCTTCACCAGGTTGACACCTCATTTTTAGGTATACCTGGTGCTGCTCCTGGCATGTCCTCCTGCACTCTTCATTGAACAAGGTTGATCTCCTAGCTTGATGGTAATGGTAGAGTGCGGGATATACTAGGTCATGAGGTCACCTCTCCTATAATATCGGAAAAGGCTGGAAATATCCATCAGAATCTCTGGCGAGGGAAATGGTTAATGTTTCAGGTCTGTGACCTTTTATCCGAACTGGGAAAAGCTAGAAATGCCATAGGTTTAGAGCAAGTGAAGGGGAGGGAAAAGTGAGAAAACAAACAAAAGGGGGAGACCTGTGATAGGTTGCAGGGCAGGGGAGATCAAATGACAAAATGGTTCATGGTGGAAGGCCAGAAGAAGTGGTAATGGGACGAGAAAATAAATAAAGGATATGGCTAGAGGAGGTGAATGGCAGGATCCTGAACACTGCCATCTGAAAGCAAAGTCCAGGAAATACGGGAGAAACGAGAGAACAAACCGAACCAGCAAAGAGAAACAAAACTAACTGGAGGCAAAGGTTACAATTTGAAATTTTTGAATAATGGGTCCTTTCCCTGATCTGCCATATACCAACAGGGCCAACAAGATTTTAAAAATATACTATATCAATAGATGCAGGAGAAATATGATAGCTCTGTAACAGAATATGCATAATATTTTTGCAACTCAGAAACAGGCGAATTATATCACATGATAAACTTAGAGGTAATCAAGGGACATAGGAACAGGAGGAGGCCATTCAGCCCCTCGAGGCTGGTCTGCTATTCAATTCAATCATTGCTGATCAATATGGTAATTCCATCCACCTGCCTTGATTCTGTAACCCTTAATATTCCTTGACTAACAAAATCCATAAATCTCACTTCTGAAATTTTCAGTTGATCCCCAGGCTCAACAGGTTTTTTTTGTGGGAGAGAGTTCCAGAATTTCCCTATCCTTTGTGTGCAGAAATGCATCCCGACATCACCCCTGGATGGACTGGGTCTAATTTTACCTTGAGCTCGGCGATTGTATATGATTGTGGGATATATGCAGGAGTACAAAAAACTGTTATTAGTGAACATTAAACTCCAGAGCACATAACTGTGACACAGGACGGTGCAGCAAAGGGTGATTTAAGTGCAATAGCAAAACTAGAATAGGCAAGCCTCTGTAAAGAACAGAAACAGGAGATTTCTACCGATTAAAGAGAGTATAACAGTGTGATGAATTGTGTAAGGGGTGTAACACATTGCCTGTGTTCAGATCAAACTGATAAAAAGGCATTTGCATCTCTCTCTGGTGCTTTATGACATCATCTGCAACTCCCCACGAGTCTGTTACACCCTTGCAACACATTTCCAGACCATCTGTTATGTATGTAAGAGGAACCCCATTAATAAGTGACACATGTTATTTTTAAAAGCACTATTGGACCGATATTGTCGTCAGTGACAATCAGCAAACATGGAATTATAGGGTTCATCGATGTTCAGTGACAGCTGAGGTTGAAACTGCAGGAATTAGTTTTTGAAAAAAAGATTTGATGTCATTTAACATCTTATCAGCCCTCTCAAAAACATCCAAATTGAACCACTTTGAACTGCACTGACTTTAGTTACGTAAACAAATGAAGCAGCCATTTTGCACATAGCAAGATCCAATGGTTCCTAAGATTTCTGTTTACCTGTCGCCGCTATCATCCTTGACCGACATTGGCTTCTAATCTGGCAGTGCCTCGATTTTAAAATTTTCACCCTTTTGTTTAAACCTTGCCCATGGCCTCATCTCTCCTTATCTCAGTGAGATGCAATTGCTCTATAACCCTCTGAGATCTCTGCGCCAATCCTGATTTCCTGCACATCCTCACTTTCCGTCACTCCTCCGTTACTGGCCATGCCTTTAGGTGTCCAGACCCTAAACTCCGGAATTCTTTCCCTAATGTTTTCCATCTCACCGGCTGTCCTCCTTTGAGTTGCTTCTTAAGATGCATCTTTTTGACCAAGCTTTGGGTCACCTGTCTAACATCCCCTCATGTGGCTCAATGTCAAATTTTGTCCAATAACACCTCGGTGAGGTACCTTTGGGCATTTATTATGTTAAAGATGCTATATAAATGCAAGTGGTTGTTGTTGCGTGACAATGAGATTATAACCAGTGATGATGCCTGAGACAGAACATTGTGATGAATTTAATTTATATAAATATGGTGACAGAGTTAGGAGAGAGACTTCAGAAACTCACTTCACAGAGCCACCTAGTGACCAGAACATTCAAGTTACATCGTGACAGCTGGCATGGCAAAATTGAATGCGCAGTGTTGACATAGCAATTTGCAATGGTAAATCTTTACAGAAATCTTGACCCAAACGTTGTGGCAACAGGAAGTAAGGCTCGTGTTTTGTGAAGTAAAGAAACAGTGGGCAGAATCTTCTGGTCCTGCCAGCAGCGGGAATCCTGGTGGGAGGAGAAAGTTAATTTGGGGTGAGGCTAAAAATCTGTTTCCCAACATTCCCAACTGTAAGAATTTTGTTCTCAAGGTTTTCAAGGTGGGTTAAAGACGGTTCGAGCTTCCTGACAAATAATGTTGGGAATCCCATTTGCATGTATTAGCATCTCATGCATGGTCACTAAAAGGCCACCTCATCGGAATTAAGGCCCCCCTCCAAATGAAGCGCTCCATCAGTGTGTAACTACAACTTTTGGTTTTACGACCGTATATAAATGGTGTGCACCTGGAGAGCTTCACTTCTTCCATATCTTTGAGGTCAGTAGACATTGCTTTTGCCTTATTGGGCACCTCACATAACTTCACTCATATCGAGTGCCAGTAGCAAAGGCTGTGCCAAGGTGGGACATGGGAGGCAGGACCAGCGAGGAAGGGTGGAGTGAAGGCTGGACAGGTGAGGCAAAACCAGCAGAGAAGGGTGGGAGTCTGTCCTGGGAAGGAAAGCAGACTGTGGCATATTTAGAAGGGTGTCCAGGTAGGTAGCTGAGGCAACAAGGTCTTGGAGGGAATATCATACTGGTTGCATTGAAGGACACCGCCACCTTGAACTCCTTTGGCAGTAGTTCCTTCCAGGTGGGGACCCGGTGTAGCATCTGCCAGTCAGCGACACACAAGTACGTAAGGGAGGTCACTGATGCCCTGCTCAAGAGAGCACATCAATATGTCCAATTCCACCTGGATCCCAAAAGCCAAGCTACAAGAGCATTGGGATTTGCAGCAACCTCATGTTTCCTGCAAGTGCAAGGGACTATTGACTGCACAAATGTGGCCTTGAGAGCTCCTGGCAACAGCCAGTCACATTCATCATTAGGAAAGTGTTCCAGCCTTTGAGCATGTAGCTTATATGTGACCACAGGAAACAAATCCTGTATGTTTGTGCCAGTTCCCAGGGAGCTATCATGATGCCTACATTCTGATCACTCCCAGGTGCCACAGTTTTTTTACAGACCTCGGTGATTACAGGACTGGCTCCTTGGGGATAAGGGATACCCCCAGAAGACCTGGTTGATGATGCCAGTTTGATGATGCCAGTTTGCTGTCACAGATGCTCCTGAGGAGAGCTGCAATGCCACACACGCCTCCACCAGGCCCGTGACTGAGCAGGTAATCGGCCTCCTAAAGATGAGGTTCAGATGTTTGGACCACTCAGGCGGGGGTCTCCAATACTCACCACAGAGACTGTCCTGGATCATCATTGTCTGCTGCGGCCTGTACAACCTAGCACTAAAAAGAGGGGATGCCTTGCCTGAGGGAGACACAGAGGACCAAGATGTCTCCTCCAATGATGGGGAAGGTGAAGGGGATGGAGCTGACAAGGGCCAGGATGATGACGAGCCACATGCAGAGGCCATTGCAAATGTAGGACATACCAGAGAGCCCCATGACAATCTGATAGTTACCAGATTCCAGGTATAGTAGCTGCTCACGCATTTGCTGAACTTTTTAGTTTTCTATTCTCTACTGGCCAAAAGGCCCCAGCACTTTTTTGGTTACCGACGTTATTTTTCTCTATTCTACCTTTATTTATGATAGCTGAATTAAATTGCACTACTTACCGTCCGCCCTGCTGGTGGTTTGATCGTTTGCATGTGCCAAACTGTGTTGGTACACAGAGCCCTAGCACTAAATGTGCACATTAGAACCTGCACAGCACCACATTCTCCCGTGACCTCGGGCACCTGTAGGTAGAATTGTGATTTTACCCACGCCCTTGCAAAGTCAGTGTGCATTGCAACCTGGAAGCAATATCAAATCTAACTCTGGCAGGGATACACTCATGGCCACCCTCACACCTGCTCCCAATGGGAGGGTGGTCCGGGCAGAGAGCTCTCTCAGCCAGAACCAGATAGCTGGGTCCACATGGAGGAGCAGCATGAGAAAAGCGTTTGTTCACTCGTGATCGTTCCTCCATGAAGATTGGGGCGAAGGGAGATTGTGTTCCTGCCCCCCCCGGATTGCTACTCACCCGTATTAAACCCACATCCTTCGACATCTTTATCAGGCCCAGAAGTTACAAGGTTTCTTTGGAGTCCACTTGCTGAGAGTGCCCCATCCGCACTATGGGTTGCTGAGTGACACCCAATCCAGACCCTCCAATCGCAGAGACTGGTACAAGCCTCAGTCCTCGATGGTGTTAGCATTAGTGCGAGACTGTGATCCGTCATTGTGGACACTCCAGCCAAGGTAAATTTCCTTCCTGTATGGACCCTGCGGAGTCCTGTTGGAGCTGCTGATGCTTCACATGGATAGTCCCACAGTCCTCGGCACAGTCCAGCACACAGGCCCTACTCTCTCCCACCTCAGGGACTAATATAGTCGTTTAATACAGTAGTTTATATGGATTTCAGCAAAGCCTTTGACAAGGTCCCACATGGGAGACTTATAAAGAAGGCAAATGCACAGGGGATACAGGGTAATTTGATAAATTGGATTCAAAATTGGCTTAGTTGTAGGAGACAGAGGGTGATGACAGAAGGATGCTTTAGTGACTGGAAGCCAGTGTCCAGTGGCATACCACAGGGATCTGTGCTGGGTCCCCTATTATTTGTCATTTATATAAACAACATAGATGACTATGTGGGCGGTAGGATTAGTAAGTTTGCGGATGACACAAAGATTGGCCGGGTGGTTAACAGAGAGGTGAGTGTCTTGGGCTACAGGAAGATATAGACGGGATAGTCAAATGGGCAGATAAGTGGCAGATGGAATTTAACCCTGAAAAGTGTGAGGTGATACACTTTGGAAGGAGTAATTTGACAAGGAAGTATTCAATGAACGGCATGACACTAGGAAGTTCTGAGGAACAAAGGGACCTTGGCGTGTGTGTCCATAGATCTCTGAATGCGGAAGGGCATGTTAGTGGGATGGTGAAAAAGGCATATGGGACACTTGCCCTTATCAATCAAGGCATAGATTACAAAAGTAGGGAGATCATGTTGGAGTTGTATAGAACCTTGGTGAGGCCACAGCTGGAGTACTGTATGCAGTTCTGGTCGCCACATTATAGGAAGGATGTGATGCACTGGAGGGGATGCAGAGGAGATTCACCAGGATGTTGCCTGGGATGAAACATTTAAGTTATGAAGAGATGTTGGATAGACTTGGGTTGTTTTCGTCGGAGCAGAGAAGACTGAGGAGCAACCTGATCGAGGTGTACAAGATTATGAGGGGCATGGACAGGGTGGATAGGGAGCAGCTGTTCCCCTTAGTTGAAGGGTCAGTCACAAGGGGGCATAAGTTCAAGGTGAGGGGCAGGAGGTTTAGGGGGGGATGTGAGGAAAAACTTTTTTACCCAGAGGGTGGTGACGGTCTGGAATGCGCTGCCTGGGAGGGTGGTGGAGGCGGGTTGCCTCACATCCTTCAAAAAGTATCTGGATGAGCACTTGGCACATCATAACATTCAAGGCTATGGGCCAAGTGCTGGTAAATGGGGTTAGGTTGGTAGGTCAGGTGCTTCTCACATGTCGGTGCAGACTCGATGGGCCGAAGGGCCTCTTCTGCACTGTGATTCTGTGATTCTGTGAAAACCCCAGTCCTTCAATGAGGTCTAGTGCACTTTGATTGCTAATCCTTTATGCGAGATCTACTGCCACCATTGGTAAGGAGACAAGCAGGCTTAACAAATCTCCATACATGGTTTAATAAAGGCTTCGGTCAACTGCACACTCACCTTTTGAACTCTACACTCAAATCCCTCCTACAGTCAAGGCTAGCTTGCCTGTTGCCTCCTTACTTGAAACCTTCACCTGTATGTCAGCTCAAAATGACAAATCACCAAGAAAGGCCATTAACAATTGGATGTGCTCATCACAGCTTCCCCCAAACATGTAGGGAAGCCTCTGGTTTTCTACTCTTAAGACGAAAATGGGCAGAATTTTATGTCCCACAGGCGGGCGCACGCTCGACCCGATTGGGTGTAAAATTGCACGCGATGGCGTTGGGTGAGCATCCCGACGTCATCGCGCATTCATGGGATAGTTTGGTCAGCGGGTGTGTGCGAGTGCCAGAGCCACGCCCACCAGTAATTAGGAGGCCACTTAAGGTCCTTAACAGACCAATTGACGGTGATTTTTCCTTGCCCCTGCGATTTCACGCTCGCTGCATGGGCAAAGCGGGCAGAAGGCCGACCGACATTTTCAAAAGCCTCATCCACGGGTGGGGTAAAAAGGGTCAGCAGCATTGCCGGTGTGAGTAGTGAGGAGTCCTGGAGATAGTTTGCAGCTGGTTGCTTTTTGGTACTTGGCGGCTTCATCTCTGTTCGGGGCTGCATTCCTAGCATTTCCAGGCTTCATTTCAGGACTCGTTGCTGTCTGCCAGGCCCCTGGAGGATTCAGACCGTGTGGACCCTCCCAGGTATCAGACAGCCTTCCCTCACCCTGGTAATGGGGATTGTGCTCCCTGCTGGAGGCACCTCCTCTGAGGAGGAGGAGGATGAGAGGGGCAGGAGGGAGAGGAGGCCACGTGTCCCTATGCAGCTTCCAGGGGAGTGACCTGTGGGAGTACAGGTGCAGGCACAAGGGGTGCAGGGCCAAGATTGAGTCCAAGGTGGAAGGGGCCGCAGAACACACCACTATCCTGCTGCTGGGGTTTACAGGCGGTGATGCAGCTACCTCAATATGTCTGAGGTGCAATGCTGAAGGAGGCTCTGCCTCTCCCGGGAGACCGTGACCTCTATTTGCCAGATGATTGGGCCTGAGATCAGCGCTAACTGTGTGGGTGGACACCCCATGCCAGTGGCTCTAAAGGTCACAGTGGCCCTCAACTTCTATGCCCTCTTGGTGAGGTGATGTGGCCTCCTCCTCCCATCCCTGGGGACAAGGGTGTCTCTCCTGGCAGCCACCTGCTCCTGGAGGACGGCGAGTCACTCAGCGGAAAAGCAGGGGGTCCGAGTGCCCACCCGACCTGCCCTCCCGCCTGCCATGATTAGCCGCATTCGAACCCATAGTGAAAGGACAGGAGACGTCCTCCGGGGCAGCCTTCCCGGGGCAGCCTGGGCCGCTTGCAAGCCGGCCGCTGGGTCGCCGTTGGATCCAGCAGTCGACAGGCCTCCGCCCCCCTACCCGGCCCTTCCCGGCCAGTGCGGAGCCACGTTTCACGCTGGGCGGGCCTTAATTGGCCAGGCAGAGTGAAACCGCGGCCGGGGTCCAAATGCGGGCGGTGGACTGATTCCCCCCCGCCCAATGACCTCAAAATTCTAGCTGGTGCAGAGCTCAGTCTCTCAGCCCTGAACCTGAATCTACAGCGTTCCTTGCCACTCACACAGCAGGTTTAACTCTCCTTGAATACGCGTGGTATCCACCCACATCTCACATCAGGGCAGCAGCAGGAGACACAGCGGCCTCGCTGAACACATTTCCCATGGTAGTGGCTCGCAGGTTGCTTGCCCAGGCCCCACACTCACAAATAGAGGCCAGGGCTTAACCATGTACATGTGGGATTATTGAGTAATCACTGTGTTGATAATGCAGGAGAAGTGAATCTATAGGAGTTCATTCTGGGACTCCGATGGGGTCCACATTCCAGAGTATTAAATACTCCCGACCACTGAAGCAACTCACAGCAAGACTGGATCCAGGAAACTACCAAATAGTAAAAGTGAACACGACAGTGAGTGCACTCCCATGCCACCTGTCTGTCTTTAATACTTATTCATATTCCTTATCCTACTGCTACCTCTAGGTGTAGGCCCACCATCCACAGCTGATACGGAGGTAGCTCTTGACTACTATGCCCTGTTGGCTGTGAGAATTTTGGTGGGTGTCCTCTAGTGGCCCGGGGCCTAGAGTGCCTCGGCCTTCTAAGGGTCACCTGTTCTTCGGCCTAACCTGTTGCAGGCGATGGAGTCACTGGCAGAGAGGTGGTGAGGTGGCAGGGCACCCTTGGCATGTCCTGGGACGAAGCCCCCATGATGCCTGGCTGGTACCCTGGGTACCCGATGGCACCTCCCGGACTCATGGAGGAGAAGGGGCTCCTGGAAGGAGATCAAGGTGGCCCGGCCCCTTTTGCCTAGCTACACCAATCCCTACAGTGGTGGAGTGCAGGGCTGAGCACATACCTGGCAGCCACTGTGTGTTCTGTTGGACCTGGGTCCCCAAGGCAGCTGCCACCCCTTCCATGGAGGCAGCCAAGTGCTCGCATGCTGGAGCCACGACAGCAGACAGGGCCTGAATGGGCTCCTCCAGCCTTCGGTCCAGTCTGCGAATGGCCTCTGGCATCTCTGCCTCTCCAGCAAGTCTCTTAGGGCTGAGTCTAGAGGCTCATCACCTGCATGGGGCTGAGCAGGGGCCTGGTCTCCCAGCAGTCCTCCGAGGGTCAAAGACCTCAGCTGTCACTCCCTCTGCCTGTTGTGAACTCGTGTCTGTGACGGTGCCAGACGGTGACCGTGAGCCTGCTCGAGAACTTGGGCCCACCGAGGTGAGCGTATCTGCGCTGGTGGAGGGAGCTGCCGAACACTGTGACTGTGCATCCCCTGAGGATTCTGAGGTATCCTCCTCAGAGGTGGGTTTGGGGCTGGAGCTGTGTCTGGCCTGGGTTGCACTCCATCCTTGTTTCTTGCTGGTACCTGAAATAGAGAAAAGAAAGATTTAGTGATTGACTAAACTGGCTCATAAATTAAAGACATCACAGTAAGTGGGTGTAGCTGACAACTGCAGACTGTGTGTATCCTCACTGGCTTCCTGGGACACTTCCAACTTGCCCTTTGCAAAGGCACAGTCCTTCTCCTCCCAGGCTAACTTGGCTACCATCTCCTCATACTGGGTCAGGCCTCCGATCTCAGCCAGTCCCCCTCTGGTCTTAGTCCACTCACACTTGTTGTGAATGTTCTTGTTCTGCAGAGAGGCAGATGGATTGATTGTCATGCCAATGGGTGTATGAGCAGTTGAAGAGTGAGCAATGCCTAAGGCAGCTGATGAGTGCTTCCCAGGAAGTGATTAAGAAGCTGTTTGTCCTGCAACTTCTATGAGATTGAGAGCATAAGGTGGCTGGCACACATTCAGTGCAGATGCCCCACTTGCTGGTCATGTGTGACATCCCTGTGCACTTGCACCTTAGTCTGCCTTATATACCCTTCTGAGGGTGTCAGTGTGTAGTGAGTAGACGGTGCACTTATCCTGGCAGAGTGCAACAGATCATCCATCCTCTTCCTACACTGCTGTGTGTCTCTACGCTGGACCCTATGGGCACTAACCTCTGCTGTGACCTCTTCCCAGGCTGTCGTGGTCAGACACAAGGGCCTCCTGCTGCCAATCCCTGGGAACCAGCATCTCCCACCTTTCCTGGGATGGCCTGGAGCAGGATTCCCAGGAAGGCATCACTGAACCATGGGGCCACAGGTTGCTGTCTGCTCTTGGACATTTATCTTGTCTGCGCTGAGTGAATGGCTGTCTGGGTGCCCTTTAAATATGATGCCCAGACCTTTGACCCATGAGGTAATGGAGGGACAGGGCGGGCAACTTCCTGGCCGTTCCGTTGCGAGATTCACTGTGCTTCGCATGGATGAATAATTAATGAGCTGAACAGCGCAAGATCGGGTGTGTTCAACCATCCCGCTCTTCAGCAGGAATCACGCCCACTTCTGTGCCCGAACTTAGACTTCATTCTGCCCAATGTCACTTTACTGATGTAGTACAATAACCTTTCAATTCAGTTCAAGTGAGTCCATCGTAGGAACTTGCTCTCAGTCATTGACTAAAAGATTCCAATTCTAGCACCTGTTTGCTGAGCCACAAAGACTGGCAGATACCAGCTTATCTCCCTTTGTTTACAATGAGTCTTGAGAGTACCTGGGCCAAGCTTGGTCTATGCATCAGCTGCTAGACCATAAGACCATAAGATGTAGGAGCAGTAGGCGATTCAGCCCATCGAGTCTGCTCCACCATTCAATGAGATCATGGCTGATCTGAAAATCCTCAATTCCACTTTCCTGCCTTTTCCCCATAACCCTTGACTCCCTTACTGATTAAAAATCTGTCTATCTTCACCTTGAATATACTTAATGACCCAGCCTCTACAGCCCTCTGCAGTAAAGGATTCCACAGATTGACTACCCCCTGAGAGAAAAAATTCCTCCTCATCCCTGTTTTAAGTGGGCACACCGTTACTCTGAGATTATGCCCCCTGGTCCTAGACTCTCCCACAAGGGGAAACAACCTCTCAGCATCTACCCTGTCAAGCCCCCTAAGAATCTTATATGTTTCAATAAGGTCACCTCTCATTCTTCTAAGCGTCAATGAGTACAGGCCCAACCTACTCAACCTCTCCTCATAAGAAAATCCCTCCATAACTGGGGTCAACCTAGTGAACCTTCTCTGGACTGCCTCCAATACTAGTATATCTTCCCTTAGATAAGGGGCCAAAACTGTTCACAGTATCCTAGGTGTGGTCTAACTAGTGCCTTGTATAGTTTTAGCAAGACTTCCCTATTTTTATACTCCATTCCCTTTGAAATAAAGGCCAACATTCCATTTGCCTTCCCTATTACCTGTTGAACTTGTATGTTAGCTTTTTGGGATTCATGCACAAGGACCCCCAAATCCCTCTGTGCTGCAGCTTTCTTCAGTCTTTCTCCATTTAAATAATATTCAGCTCCTCTATTCTTCCTGCCAATGTGCATAACCTCACATTTTCCCACATTATATTCCATCTGCCATGTTTTTGCCCACTCACTTAACCTGTCTATATCCCTCTGTAGACTCCTTGTGTCATCCTCGCCACTTGCCTTCCCACCTATTTTTGTGTAATCGGCAAACTTGGCGATAGTACAGAGAGCTAAGACAACGATGATTGGACAGCAATGAGATCCCCTCATTACCAGAACATTGAGGACACCGATCTGTCCCTCCACCTAGGAAGCAACATCTCCAGGGGAGGTTGATGTAGAGATTGACGTCCACACAAGAGTTGGAAAGGCAGCATCAGTCTTCCAGTGGCTCCACATGGTCTAGGCATCCAGTGCCATCAACACAGCCATGAAGCTGTGATTCTACATGTCCACAGTTGTACCAACTAAAATCTATGCCAGTGAGACATGGGAGAGAACAGCAAAGGCATCACATGAGTTGGATGTCTTTCACCAGCGCTGCCTATGGAAGATCCTGGGCATCATCATGGAGAGACAGCATCACCAGTGAAGAAGTACTACAGAGGACTGGTCAGATGTGACTGTGGGACATTGTGATGGTGAGATGACTGAGGCTGGCGGGACACATATTTCGCCTCTTGGACATATGCCTGCCAGAGTGGCAGTAGAATGGACACCATCAGGCAGAAGGAAAAAACAGGGCTGGCCAAAGAAGGCCTGGCGAAGTACTTTTAAGGAGAACCTTCAAGAGAGGGACAGCGCTCAGCACTGTGGAGCTGGGGTTAGAGGTCAGGGGAACTCAGAAAAAATCAGCGAGCCCCGCCTGCACAATTCCCCAGTGCGTTCCTGCCTCCAGGGAACTGGGTTGGCTACTCACTCCATGGACACGGGCAGCCAAATAATCCAACTGAGGGTCAATTTGCACCAGTATTTTCTGATGTTGGAGCTTTCCCCCCATCTCCCCAACATCGACTCAGATTACTCAGCTCAATCGAGGTGGACTCCCGATAGCAAATCAGGGGACCTTGGGAGCCTGAAGCTCTATGCCCCAATGCTGGGGGGATGATAGGCCACAGTCCTGTCAGCAAATTGGCCTGCAGAGGGCCTTCCCCTTCAACCCGATGAGCTTCAGGAGTCGTCAGTGCAGTCTTTCTGTGTTAGCCATTGAGGGTGCCTTGATGTTGAGGTGCCCTTGCAATTCCCCACCTGCCTCAGCAGCACCCACCTCTCCCTGCGGGGATGCTGAGGATCTAGAGCTTCTGGCCGTTTGATTTGTCCTGCAGCATTGGGAAGCCCACCTGCCTTCCTTACCAGGACGACCAACGCGGAGACAGCTAATTAGGAGGCTGCCTCCTGAAAGATTGGCCTCACTGCAGGAAAGTGGGGAGTCAGGACCCCATTTGATCCCGAAACCTGGGGGAAGTTCCAGCCCTACATGTCCTGTTGGTGCGGAGTGGGATATTCCCCTGAGATTGAAGTTGACGTGAGTTAGAGGAAAGGAGTAGAGAGAGGTGTATTCTGCATCCAACCATGCTATACCTGATTTATGCATGCTCAGCTTTGCTGTTGGCCATTTGCTTTCTTGAGATCTTCCCATGTCATGCTCTATCTCATAGAACAATAATTTAAATAAAAATTATAGTGGTTCAAGATGGGCAATAATATTTTGATAATGGAACCATGTTAATTGGTCCCTCTACCAAAAATTCACTGTCAAACCTGAACCAGCTGTAGTTTTCACTGAGGTTGTTATAAGATCCCATTGCACTTTTCTGAAGAAGAGTAGGGGGTGGGTTTTCCTTGTGTCTTGGTCAAGTTTCACCCTTCAGCCAACACCTCATTCATCTCATTGATGCTTGTGGGATCTTCCTGTGTACAAATTGGCCACGAATGTCAAGTTGGAAGAGAAAGAAAGACTCGTATCTGTATAGGGCCTCCCATGGCTTCAGGAACTCCCAAAGCATTCCACCATCAAAAGAAGCTAATGAGTATGCAAATTAGGTATGCAAATCACCTTCGAGCCTTCTGCACCTCAGCCGGTCACCAATCTATTTTGTCTTTCGTACAGTAGTAGCAAAAGGCAAAACAAACATCAATTACTTTTACGTTAAATGCAACTTGCCTTCAGTAGATTGCAAAGTGAACTAAATAATGTGGAGTGTTTTTCACATCAAACCACCTCAGCACTTTTTACCCAATGCTTTGTTTTTTTAAGTGCAGTGGCAGTTATATAAGTAAACAGCCTTGTCATTTTGTAATATTTTTCGGCAGATGGAAGGAGAGGTGAACCAGGGGCGTCATGCGGAAAAATCTTGGAAATAATGAGTGGTTCGGATCTGGGTGCACTGCCTGATAAGGTGGTGGATGCAGACTCAAGTTGTGGGCTTCACCATTCAGGTTGTACCATGATGTCCTCAGTGAGGGATCCATTTGATATTGCGCAGTCATCAAGGCCAAGCAAAGATCACCAAAGGTCTCCAGTGACAGTCCAAAATGACCTTCTAGATTTGAGATGAGTCAGGTTAAGATAGGTTAACCATAAGACTTAAGAATGTAAGAAATGGGAGCAGGAGTAGACTATATAGCCTGTTGTGCCTGCTCCGCCATCCAATATGATCATGGCTAATCATTGGCTTCAACTCCACTTTCCAGCCCATTCCCCATATCCCTTCATTCCCCGAGAGACCATAAACCTGTCTCCCTCAGCTTTAAATGTACTCAGTGATGAGCATCCCCAGTTCTCTTGGGTAGAGAATTCCAAAGATTCACAACCCTTTGAGTGAAGAAATTTTTCCTCGACTCAGTCCTAAATAATCGGCCTTCTAGCCTGAGACTGCACCCCCGCCCGCCCCCTCCCCGTGTTTTAGATTCCCCAGCCAGGGGGAACAACCCCTCAGTGTCTACCCTGCCGAGCCCCTTCAGGGTCTTGTAAGTTTCAATGAGATCACCTCTCATTCTTCTAAACGCCAGAGAATTACTCAGCCTTTCATTGTAGTACAACCCCCTCGTCCCAGAAATCAATCTAGTTAACCTTTTCTGTACCGCCTCCAATGCAAGCATGCCCTTCCTTAAATGGGGAGACCAAAACTGCACACAGTATTCCAGATGTGGTCTCACCAAAGCCCTGTACAATTGTAGCAAGACTTCTTTATTCCTGTACTCCAGTACCCTTGCAAGAACAACATGCTATTTGTCTTCCTATTGATTGCTATGCCTACATGGTAACTTTCTGTGTTCCTTGTTTGAGTACACACAAGTCCCCCTGAACATCAGCATTTACAAATTTTGCACCTTTTAAAAACGTCTGCTTTTCTATCCTTACGACCAAAGCGAATGACCTCACACTTTCCCCTCATTATACCTCATCTGCCACCCTGTTGCCCACTTACCTAACCTGTCTACAGCTCTTTGCAGCCTTATATATCAGTTTTATATCATGAGCAAAGTTAGCTACATTACTGTCTGTCTCTTTGTCTAAGCCATTAATATAGATTATAAATAGCTGAGGCCCCAGCACTGATCCCTAATTGCGGCACTCCATTAGTTACAGCCTGCCAAGTGGGTCTGGGCTGGCGTGTCTTTGCTGATGCAGCAATTGCATTCTCTGGAGACTGCATATTTGCGATGTAGCTATGGCGGTGAGATGTTTCCAAGCACAGGCAGTGAGTGCGTCGGTGTTGATAGGGTCAATCTCGCCCTTCTTTCCTCTTCGTCTAACCTGACAATGTTCGGCCTTGCCATTGGCTCCTGAAAGCAGAACCTGTCCCCTTCCCCTGACTTGGCGAATATAAAAATTCTAGCCACAAAAAAAATGAACCTTTTTAAAACAGAGTTGAACACAATACTTTCACTGCGTGGGTCAAGGTGATGGGGTGAGGGGGTTGGGAGGTGAGGGCGGAAATGTTTAAGGGTGGGGGGTAGTTTCTGGGGTGGGGTGGAGAGATCTCTAAACAATTCAGCGCTTTTGCAGAGCTGACATTTTTTTGTTTATTAATATTTCTTCCAAATGAATAACACGTGTTACACAATATCATCGGCATCGCTTCAAGCTCCCTGCTTGCAGTCTTACTGAATAACATCACTAATTGATTGTTCAAGTGGTACCGCAAGCTCACTTTTATTAAATAACTGCTCTATTTTTTAAGAGTTGGCAACACAAAGTTGTTAAACGTTAAGTACTAGGTCATAGCAAACACTTAAAATGAAGAACTAGCCAGAACTCTGATTAAAGGCACTTCACTTATGAAAAGTAAAGCATTGGGTCAATTTTGAGTAGGAGAGAGAGATTTGAAGAGTGCGATTTTTGTCAGGCTAATGCATCCCAATGAGATACTGCATCCTGATGTATTTAAACTACTGTTTGCTGGTCATATATAGCCTCAAACACCTGACACCTGAACTTCTATTTGTTTTCATGGTGTCAGTGCCTCAATGGGTAGCACTTTCTTGCCTTTGGGCCAGAAGGTAGTGGATTGAAGCCCCACTCCAGAAACCTGAGTGCTTAATCCAGGCTGCCACTCCTAACACAGCACACTGAGGAACTGCGACACTGCTGGAGGTGCTGTCTTTCAGATGAAATGTCGAATCAAGACCCCACCGGCCTGCTCAGGTGGATGTGAAAGATCCCATGGCACTATTTTGAAGAAGGGCAGGGAGTTCTCCCCAGTGTCTTGTTTAATATTTATCCATCGACCCACATCATTAAAATAGAATATCTGGTCATTATCACATTGCTATTTGTGGGAGCTTGCTGTGTGCTGCTGTGTTCCCTATGACAGTCACTACAATTTTAAAAAGTAATGAAATGGCTGTAAAGTGCTTTGAGCCCCCCTGACACCAGAGCAGCACCTGATAACTTTGAACATGTATTTCCTCATTTACAATTAATCCTGAATTATGATCACTTTTCTCCGGACCTATGCTCCCAGGTGCAAAGGTAAATCCATGTCACAGAGCATCAAAGTTAACCTTAGGCCAGTGGTCACTAGGCATTGGTGATGACAAGTTGCCACTGTCTTGTCAGCTGAGTTTCTTAAACAGATGCCAAGAGTCAAAAATGGCTGCAGGAAAGGTCAGGTCCCCTTGAGGGATTCGAGGGGAGAACATTCTGGATGAGCTGTAACCTGAACTAAGAAATGCAAGTTGCAGTGAGTTTGTAGTGTGTTCGAGAAGGAGTTGCCAAGTCTGATTGGATGCATTCCTGGAGATTGTGTCACATGACAACCAACCTCCAATTGCCCCGCCCTTGCGCTCCCGCCATTGGTCAGCTCATCCTCCAGGTGTCCTATCTTCCCACCCACATTGGAAAGCAAACAGGCTCTTGGTTATCTGATTGGAAGCTTATTTCCTCATTTTCAATATTATTTTATATCTAATGAACAAAAACATGCAAAGGAAATAAAAATAAACCACCATTTTAAAACATTTCCCTGGGCTTTGCCCATGACTGTCGTGTTTTTATAATGATATAAAGGCACCAATCACTCATAAGGGATTGGGTTCATTTATTTTTGACCAGGCACATAAGGACAGCTATAACTAGGTAGAAAGCTTGAAGAAACGAGAAGCAAAGATATGTGTGTGTGCTCTACCCAAAAGCAAAAGTGAAACTAAGATTGGATCGCATGACATACTTCCTTTCCATTGATGCCGTGCTGCTATCCCTTAAAGGCATATTACAACAATGGCAATGTCCAGGAGATTACTCTTTAATTGCTGGAGACTCCAGGGCAATTCTGGAGGATTGAAAGAAAGCAAGACCTGCATTTATATAGCGCTTTTCATAACCGCCAGATATCTCAAAGTGCTTTACAGACAGTGATGTGCTTTTGAAGTAGGGTTGCCAACTCTGGTTGTATGTATTCCTGGAGATTTCATCACATGACTTCCTTCTAACTTCCCTGCCCTCACGCTGCCATCACTGGTCGCCTGACATTTCCATCCTCACGATGCCCCACAAACAGACAAAATCATCCAATTGGATAACACACTCACAAACAGCCCATTTGTCTTTCTGTCCTAAATCCTTTTGCCACCAATAAACAGAAGAGGCCAAGAGAAAATGAAAAGAAAACATTTGTTTTTTTATCTCTCTGCGGTGTTGCTCATAGCAGAGTCCTGGGCCAGAACTTCCCTGCCCCTGTAGTGGATTCCCCCCGGCGGTGGGGCCAGTGAGCTGTTGAAATCTCCATTCACATCAGCGGGACAGGAAGATCCCACCGGCATGAGGTGCTGGAAAATTCCGGCCCTGGAGATTAATCTTCAATCCCTAGAGACTGCAGGACAATCCTGGAGGATTTGGCAACCCTATTTTGAAGGTTAGTCATTGTTCTAAGGTAAGAATTGTAGTGGCCAATTTGCACTCAGCAAACTCCCACAAACAGCAATGCGATAATGACCAGATAGCCTGTTTTTTTATGGTGTTGATTGACGGATAAATATCGACCAGGGCACCAGGGATCACCAGCTCTTAAAAATAGTGCATTGGGGTCTTCTATATCCAGCTGAACTGCAGATTGGACCTCGGTTTCATGTCTCATACAAAAGATGGCGCCTCTGACAGCGTAGCAGTCCCTCAGTACTGCACTGTTAGTACTCAAGTCCTGGAGTGGGACTTGAACCCAGAAACTTACGACTTAGAGGCAAGAGTGCTACGAACTGAGCCACATCTGACATCAGCAGCCCTTCTTCTGGACGGCCCAAACTGACCCTTGCCAATTTGTGTGCTGGAGGTTCAGCGTTCACAGTAATAAGCTCAGGCTGCCATTTACCAGCTGCTGTCCGCCTTCTGCCCCAATACGACATTACAGCGAAGGAAAATCTGAGATTAATTTAAGCAGAGTGAGTGCCAAGGCACAACGGAGCAGCTGGGACTTCATTTGCAGGTTTAATAAACTGCGCAGTGATAATTAATTCAGGTTTCCACTTAACTCCTTCTTTGTTACAGTTGCTTCCCCATTCCCTGGATATTGCTTCCCTTGTTATGTAATTAAAAAGCAGGACTCAGTAACCTTTACTGAATGAGTCAGAGATGGAACTTTGCAGCTTCCCCAGACACTTACCGATCTATTCCCTCGAAGGTGGCAATGTAAGTACACAGCTGAGCAAATACATTTGAGTTGGTCAGGGCTGCTGCCTCTGTAACACTGAGGACAGAGTGCTCTCTGGTACTTTTGTTGTTGCAAGCTCTTCTCGATGGGGCTACCAAACCTGTAGAGTTCATTCCAAACAGTCCTAAGCACGCAACAGGTCTTTACTAACTCTAAGCTGCATTGTCCCCACACCAGGAAGGAAAAGACTTGCATCTTAAAAATCTCAGGAAATCTCACGGACAGCAATGTGATAATCACCAGGTAATCTGTTTAAGTGATATCAATTGAGAGCTAAATATTCTCCAGGACACAGTCCTATCTCCCCTGCTTGATCTTCTTCCGAAAATGCCACTGGATATTTTTATGTTCCCCTGAGAAGACAGTCACCACTTCATCTCAACTCTCTTCTGAAAGACAGCACCTCCAGCAGTACAGCACTCCCTCAGTGCAGCACTGACGTGTCAGTCTTGATTATTGTGCTCAAGTCTCTGGAATGGACTACTTTCTGACTCAAAAGGTGAGTGCCAGCCACAGCTGCCACACACTAACCCAACCCAACAGGCCTCTACTAAACTTGGCCTGGACTGACCCGACAACTGTCCTAAACTAACCCTGCAATAATCTTGTACTAACCCCACAGCAGTCCTAGATTAACACTGTAAAGGTCTATACTAACCTCCCAACAGGTGAGTACTAACCCTGTCCTGCATTAACTCCAGAACAAGTCTGAACTAACTGGAGAAGGATTGTATTCATTGCATATACAAAGTCACAAAAATACTTAAAAACTTAAAAAATGAAGGAAAAGAAGTTAATAAACACATGCAAACTAAAACACAAACGTTGGTAACTAAGGGAAGTAGAGGCATGTTTCCCAACTACAAATAAAGCGTTTGCGAAATTTGCAGGGGGCAGTGTGTTAGCACACTGTGCCTTCACCTCTGGGACCTGAGTTTGAATCCAACACAGATGGATCGGAGGAAAATAATCTCTTTGTTGATGCATATTGACTTAGGTCCTCTGTGAACTGGATTAAGGACAATTTCAATATTGTACCCAAGGGGTATGAGTCCATAGTACAAGACTGTCTATAATTCACAACTAATTGCCACTAAATTGGCACACGCACTCAGTGAGGTCATATGATGGCTGGCGTGAGGAATGGAGGCTGTCACACTCGTGCCATAGTAAGTTGCAGAATACTTTTGAAGGAGAGCAGAAATAGCTGAACTCTATTTGGCCCGTGGCGTACCTGATCTGGGCTGCTTCGTGTTGTTTTCCATTATCCAGCACTTAACACAAAAAAGTGTCAGTGCTGGCAACACAGAGGCAGAAGCACACCACTCAGCCCATCAAGCCTGTACTGCCATCCGGCTGGATCTTGGCTGATATGTTTCTGAGCTCCAGCTTGTGGGGAGGCAGTGTCTGAACTAGTAATCCAGAGGCCTAGGGAAATGCTCTGGGGACCTGAGCTCAAATCCTGCTGTGGTAGATGGTGAAATTTGAGTTCAATAAAAACCTGGAATTAAAAGCCTGATGATGACCATTGTTGCCCACCTGGTTCACTAATGTCCTTCAGGGAAGGAAATCTGCTGTCCTTACCTGGTCTGGCCTACATGTGACTCCAGACCCACAGCAATGTGGTTGACTCTTAAAATACCCTCTGAACAAGGGCAATTAAGGATAGGCAATAAATGCTGGCCTAGTCAGCAATGCCCACATCCCATGAATGAATTAAAAAAAAACCTACCTGTCTTAGTTTGCAATTCATTAATACTCTTGCATAACAAGAAATCTGTGAATCTCAGTGTTCCAAATTTCAGTTGAGGCCCAGCAGCCTCTTTGGGGGAGGGAGTTGCAGGATTCCACTCTCCTCTGAATGAGGAAATGTTTCCTGCCACCGGCCCTGAGTGACCCAGCTCTAATTTTAATATCCCCTTATTCTAGACTCCCCTTCCAGAGGAAATAGTTTCCCTTTCTGCAATCCTTTAATCATCTTCATTTACATCACCCAGAATACAATCCTAGCCAATACAATTCTGGTGGCCTGGCCAATATTTAGCCCTCAATCAACATCTTTGAAACACTATCACATTGCTGTTTGTGGGATCTTGCTGTGCACAAATCTGAGATGCCCAGTGGTCGTGAAAGGGATTATATAAATGCAAGCGTTTTTTTTCCTGAATCTGTGTTTTCAGACCATATTATTGTAGAATTGTCATTTTAGTGACAATAGTGGGAGCTAAAAGGCCCATCAGTTGTTTCCAGAGAGATGTTTTTCTCTGCTACACATTGGGAATCTTTATCAAATTACACTTTGGCTGTAATTTCAAATCGATTTTCTGTTCTAACATCAATTATAGAACAAAACAATTCCTTGGCTGCCAAGCTTTTCTTTCTACCAGTGCCATTCATTAGAACTGGACGCCAAGTGCATTCTGTAGAGAATGATGATCAAGGAACCTGTTTGTATTATTCACATCCTGTGATTAGGAATTCGCAGCTCTGTAAATAATTGTTTTGTTCAAGGGGAGCTGTAATGAGACATCTTTGAAGTTGTACGCTTTGTTTCCATGAAAGCATTTGACTGAGTTCTACATAAAGAACTGCCACCTAACCTTAAAGTGTTGGCAATCAAGTTAAGACTGAGTCTGGATTCAAACTTGGCTGAAGGGTTTGGATGCAGCGGAGGTATTTTTGAGGAGGTATATTGGAATGGGGAGGGGGGGGCGGAATTGCTGGATATAGTGCCCCAGGCATCAGCAATGGGGACCCCCTACTTGTTTTCTAATTGGTACTAGCAACTTGGACTGAAAAACTCAGCACAATCTAATCAAAATCACAGACGAATATCAATCTAGGAGGCGCATCGACCTGGGGGCTTTTGCTCTTACCTGCCCAGCCCATAATTTTCCTTTCACCACCTTCATTGGCAGACAATCCTGAGCTGGCAAAGCATAGGCCATAAACTGTGTACAGTTTTATTCTCCTTCAGGAAGGACATGCTCGCATTGGAGCCAGTTCAGAAAGGATTCACTGGGCTGATTCCTGGGATGAAAGGGCTTGTCTTCTTAGGAAAGGTTGGACAGGCTGGGACTGTGTCCATTGGAGTCTAGAGGATTGAGAGGTGATCTCATTGAAACACATAAGGTTCTGAGGCGGCTTGTCAGGGTGGATGATAAGGATGTTTCCTCTTGTGGGGGAATCTAGAACTAGGGGGTACAGTTTCGAAATTACCAGGTCCCCTGTTTAAGACGGAAATGAGGAGCAATCCCTTCTTTCAAAGGGTTATGAGTGTTTGGAATCCTCTTCCCCAGAGAGCAGTGGAGGTTGGGTTATTGAATATATTCAAGGCTGAGTTAGACAGTTTTTTGATCGACAAGGGAGTCGGGGGTTATGGGGAGGACAGGCAGGAAAGTGGAGTTGAGGCTACAAACAGATCAGCCATGATCTTACTGAATGGCGGAGCAGGCTCGAGGGGCCGAATGGCCTACTCCTGCTCCTGTTTCTTATGCTTTTATGTTAACCTGACCATTGATCCGAAGGATTGCTGGTACAAGCGGCGGAAATGAGGTTTCTCAGCAGGGTCGCTGGGCGTACTCTCCGGGACAGGGTGAGGAGTCCGGCAACCTGGGAGAGCCTCGGAGTAGAGCTGCTGCTCCTCCAGATCGAGAGGGGCCAGTTGAGGTGGTTCGGGCACCTGACCATTGATACAGAAGAGGCAGCCTGGGATTTACCAAATGAGTTGAATCAAATGTCTCTGTGAAGGTTAAAGAGAGATTTAATGAAGGCGTATGAAGAATTTTGATGGAGTAAATGGGGAGAAACTTTCTCAGCTGGTAGGAGAGTTAAAATGTGAGCTCAGGTATCCAGGCTGGACCTTGAATCCACAACCTTCTGCCTCAGAGACAAGGATGCTATGTACTGCCTGACACATGTTAGTCCTGGGCTCTGTGGCCCAATTTGATCCACTTGCTGAGAGATCCATCCATTTTCACACCGCTTCTCCTGGCGAGGGTCACAGTGCCAGGAAGCAGAGCAGGGCCGACCAGACATCCCTTTCCTCAGCACCATCTAATCAAAATCACAGACCAATATCAATCTAGGGGGCACATCGACCTGGGGGTCGATTCCATCACCTCCTGGGGGGTTCCCAGATGTTCCCAGGTGACCCAGGCCATCCAGCGTATCCTGGGTCGGCCTCGAGGTCTCCGCCCAGTGGCCGTGCCCGGTACAGCTCCAGCGGGAGCCCACCAGGGGGCATCCTTATCAGGTGCCCGAACCACCTCAACTGGCCCCCCCCTCGATCTGGAGGGGCGGCAGCTCTACTCCGAGGCTCTCCCAGGTTGCCGAACTCCTCACCCTGTCCCGGAGAGTACGCCCAGCGACCCTGCGGAGAAACCTTATTTCCGCCGCTTTGTGCCCATAATCTTATCCTTTTGGTCATTGCCCGTGGTTCATGACCACAGTGAGGATGGGGGCGTAGATCGACTGGTAAACCGAGAGCTTCTTCCTAAAACTCAGCTCCCGCGGAACTGCAGCCACCACACCGATCCGCTGGTCAATCTCACTACCCCCCCACCCCCCACCCCCACCCCGCCATCACTCACGGACAAGATCCCGAGATACTTGAACTCCCCCACTGAGGGAAGCTGCTCCCCCCCCTCACCTGGAGAGAGCAATCCTCTCTTTTCCGGGAGAGAACCATGACCTCAGATTTGGAGGTGCTGATCTCTGCATCCCAGCCGCGTCACACCCGGCAGCGAAACGTTCGAGCGCGTGCTGGAGATCACAGTCAGATGATGCAGGAAGCACAACCTCACCTGCAAACAGCAGAGACGCCACCCACAAGCCCTCAAAACAGGACACTCTCCGTACCTCGGCTGCACCTTGACATCCTGTCCATGAAAATCACAAACAGGAGTGGGGACAAGACGCACCCTTGGCGGGTAACCAATGCCCATCTCGAACAAATTCAACTTAACGCCAAGAATGCAGACACAACTCTCGCTCGGCGAATAGAGGGACCTGATATCACACAGGGGCAGCACTGGCACTTCACATTCCTGCAGCACCTCCAACAAAATGTCCCGAGGAATGAGGTCGTGTGCCTTTTCCAGGTCTACAAGACAGAGATAGACTGGATTAGCAAACCCCCATGAACCCTCAAGTACCCGTGAGAGGACAGAGAGCTGGTCCACTGTTCCACAGCCAGGGCGGAACCCGCATTGTTCCTCCAGCGCTCTGGGATAGGCTTTCCCGGGGAGGCTGAGGAGTGTGATCCCTCAATAGTTGCAGCACACCCTCTGGTGCCCTTTCTTAAAGATGGGGACCACCACCCCAGTTTGACAATCCAGCGGTACTGCCCCCGCCTTCCACGCAACATTGAAGAGGCGCGTTAACCACAGTGACCCAACATTTTCCAGCGCCTTCAACACCCCCGGATGAATCTCATCCACCCCTGCTGCCTTACCGCTACGGAGGCCCTTGACCACCGCAGCGACCTCACCAACAGCGATAGATCCAATCTCACCGGAGGGATCTGGCGCTGCATCCTGTACGGAGGGCGTGCTCACCGGGTTGAGGAGCTCCTCAAAGTGTTCCTGCCGCCTCTCGGCGACCTCCCCAGTTGTGGTCAGCGTTTCCCCACTCTGGCTGAGAACAGCTCGGGTGACATTCCACCCACCCATCCTAAGGCATCGACTGGTTTGCCAGAACAACTTTGATGTCGTACGATAGTCAGTCCCCACGGCCTCTCCAAACTCCTCCCAAGCCCGAGATTTCGCTTCAGTGGCTGCTGCTGCTGTAGCCCTCTTGGCCTGCCGGTACCTCTCAACCCAATCAGGAGACCTATCCACAAGCATTTTCTGGAAGGCCGTCTCCTTCGATTTGACCGCCTTCCTCACCACTGGTGTCCACCAGCGGGTTTTAGGGTTGCTGTCATAACAGGCATCAACTGCCTTCAAGTCACAGCTTTTCGTGGCTGCCTCAACAATTGAGGCCTTAAACTTGGTCTATTCGGACTCAATGTCCTTGACCTCACCTGGGATACAAAGGAAATTCTTCCAGATGTGGGAGTTGAAATCATTTCGCGCAGAAACATCCACCAGACACTCACAGCACATTTGGGCCTCCCATGACTGTCCGGCCCATGTCCCGTGCGCTGAATCCAACTCGCCACCAAGTGGTGATCAGTTGACAGCTCCGCCCCTCTCTTCACCCGAGCGTCCAGAACATAGGGTCTTAGGTCTGATGACACAACTATAAAGTCGGTCATTGACCTTCGGCCCAAGGTGCTCTGGTACCAGGTACACTAATGAGCATCTTTGTGTTCGATTATGGTGTTCGTTATGGGCAATCCATGACTAGCACCGAAGTCCAATAACAACTCGCCACTTGGGTTCAGATCAGGGAGGCTGTTCCTCCCAATCACCCATCTCCAGGTATCCCCAACATTCCCTACATGAGCGTTGAAGTCCCCCAGTAAGATGACAAAGTTGGTAGGTGGCACTCTATTGAGCACCAAATGCACCATCTCTAAGAAGGCCAAGTACTCCAAGCTGCTGTTTGGTGAATAAATGCAAACAAGAGTCAAAGTTTTCCTCTCTGAGACCTGAAGACTCATTGAGGTGACCCTCTTGTCCACAGGGACAAACTCCAACTGTGTGGCACCCAGCTGGGGGCTGGTGAGTATCCCCACGCCCACCCAGGGCACCTCACGGGGTGGGGGGCACTACGGAGTAGGCAATAGACCACCCTCAATCCAGAAGTTTGATTCCAGAGCCAATGCTATGTGTGGAGCTGAGACCAACTACATCTGGTCAGTACCTCTCCACTTCCTCCACCAGCTCCGGCTCCTTCCCCACTAGTGAGGTGACATTCCATGTCCCAAGAGCCAGCTCTCGTTGCCAAGGTCAAGTCTGCCTTGATCTGTCCCGCTCTCGCTCACTGCCATACCGGCATCGCACCCGACCCCAACCCTTCGCTGACAAGGTGGCCTCACGAAGCCATTTCGGGCTGAACCCGGCCGGGTTACATGGGTGGCCCGGCCACCAGGCACTTACCAGTGAACCCCGCCCCCAGACCTGGCACCAGGAGTGGGTCCTGGTATCCCTGTTCCGGGCAAGGTGCTCTGTGTTATTTCTAGGACCATCACGGGCGTCTTTGGTGGGTCGCTCTTTGTGTGGAACCTCATCTTGGACCTGTTCGCAGAGGGAGACCCTACCAGGAGTTCTAGCCTCCAGATGACATAGCTCCAAGGTTCACTGGATCACACAGGCTACCCCTCTTCCCCACCCCCTGCCCCCAACACAACAAGGTTACAATCTTTGAGGGGGGCTGAGGGGTATTCCTGCTTTAAAACCGTCAGAAGTAGATGTATCTTTTCAGAAAGGAGATTAAACAATTGCATGAGGAAACAAATTTCTTTCCATGAAATCGGATTATTCCAAGATCTCCCATAGGAATATTTTTGACTTTCTGGAGCTCTTAAGCCAATGATGGCAAAGTGTGGGACATTATCACCTGGTTCTCAAGCTCTGCCAGATCAAAGACGACTGACCTTCCAAAGCCCTCTGGAGTCGAGAATTCCAAAGATTCACCGCCCTCTGAATGAAGAAATCCTCCTCTTCTCAGTCCTAAATGGCCTGCTCCTTATTCTGAGATGGTGTCCCCTGGTTCTAGATCCCCCCAACCAGGGGAAACATGCTTCCTGTATCCACCCTGTCAAGCCCTGTAAGAATTTCGTATACTCCAATGGCGTCACCTCTCATTCTTCTAAACACTACAGAATACAGTCCCAGTCTCCTCAATCTTTCCTCACAGGACAATCCCACCATCCCAGGAATCAGAATGGGGAACCTTTGTTGCACTCCCACTATGGTCAGTACATCCTTCCATAGGTAAGGAGACCAAAACTGCACACAATACTCCAGGTGTGGTCCCACCAAGGCTCCACACAATTGCAGCAAGACTGCCTTACTCCTGTACTCAAATCCCCTTGCAATAAATGCTAACATATCATTTGCCTTCCGAATTGCTTGGGGCACCTGCAGGTTAGCTTTCAGTGACTTTTGAATGAGAATCCCCAGGTCTCTTTGGACATCAACGCTTCCCAATCTCTCCCCTTTTAGGAAATAATCTGCGGGCAGAGTTCCACGCTGATCAGGCGTGCGCGCGCCCAACCCGATCAGACGTGAAATCGCGTAAGATGGCACCGGGCGAGCATCGCGGCGTCTTCCCGCACTCACGCGATATCTTGGCCAGCGGGCATGCGCATAAGTCGGAAGGGCGCCTGCCAGCAATTAAGAGGGCAATTAAGCCCATTACGGAGCAATTGACTCTGATTTTTTGGAGTCCATCCAACCCTGCGGTTGGCGAGCGGGCGAATCAGCCAGGGGGGCCTATACATTTTTCATGAAGCCCCATTCACGGGTGGCATGAGGTTTCCATTATGAAATAAAATATAAGTAAATTTCTGTGGATCGCATTTTGAGTAGCTAAATTTTCAGGTGATCTACAATGATGCATGGACACTTCCTTTCAGCTTCTGAAACATTTATTTCTGATTTCCCAGGTCTTCCTGAGGCAGCTGTCCACCTTCAGGGAGCTTTCTCCCAGAGCCCGCCCGTGCCCGTGTTGATGTCAGCGCCCGCCCCCCTTCCTGCCCGCACCCCAGCAGTGCTCAGTGTGCCCTTCACGTTGACTGGCCATTATTTGGCCAACCAGCGTGAAATCGCGGTTGGGGGGCCGATCGCGGTCGGTGGTCTGTTCCCCGGCCGATTCTGGCCTGCCAATTGCGCCCGCCCGCTGACCTAAAAATGCAGGCCTGCGTTTCTGTTTTTCCTACCAAAGTGGATAACTTCACATTTTTCCACAGTATTTTCCATCTGCCATGTTTTTGCCCACTCACTTAGCCTGACTAAATCCCCTTGAAACCACTTTGCCTCCTCCTCACAACTCACATACCCACCCTGTTTTGTGTCATCAGCAAACTTGGAAAAATCACATTTGATCCCCACATCCAAATCATTGACATAGATTGTGAATAGCTGGGGCCCAAGCACTGATCCTTGTGGCACCCCACCAACTACAGCCTAGCAACCTGAGAATGATCCGTTTATCTCTACTTTCTGTTTTCTGTCCTTTAACCAATCCTCAATCCATGCTAGTACAGTCCCACCAATCCCATGTGCTTTAATTTTGCTTACTAACCTCTTGTGTGGGACCTTATCAAAAGCCTCCTGAAAACCCAGATACACCACGTCCATTGGTTTTCCCTTATCTATCCTGTTAGTTACGCCCTCAAAAAAGTCCAACAGGTTTGTCAAACATGATTTCCCTTTCACAAATCCATATTGGCTCTGTCCAATCCTACCATTATTTTTTATGTGCCCAGTTATCACATCTTGAATGGCCGACATCGGCTCCTACGTCTTATGGTCTTATAGACTGTGGCATTTTCCCTATACCTTCCAATCCGCAGGCATCGGTCCAGATCTATCATTGAGTATATATCCAAACGGAGATCAATGTATTATTGGGCACTAAAGGCACGGGTGGACTCGTCCCAGATTCGCACTAAGTGCGGTAGCGGGCAGGTATAACAACATTTTACAGTGGCTCCTCATGCCACATTATCCCAAACCCGACGTATTAATTATTCATTCCTGGGAAACGTGCTGTTTCACTGGTGGGTGGCCCCTGGTTCACCACTTCCTCACGCTGGGTGATATATGTAAAGTGCAGGCGTGTGCACCTCTCAGTGCTTCCAGCCCAGAACTACAACACACAAGACATGGTCCCGAAAGGCAAGAAGACTGCAGCCACCCCCAATTCAGTGACACATCTCTGGGACACCTTCTGGACGCTGTTGGAGCCTCCCACAATGTCCTCTAACCCCATTCTGGCCACAGGAGGCCGGTCAGTGTCACCACTCCGGCTTGGGAGGCAGTGGCTGTGGTGAGCAGCGCCAACACTGCACAGAATAGGTCAGCCGTCCAGTGCAGAAAGAGGATGAATGATCTCATCTATGCTGACAGGTTAAGGCAAGCATCTCATCACTCTAAACTCACACAATCACAACACCACCACACATTCACTGGCATCTCACTCACTGCCAGCTCAAAGGACATCACCACTCATTCTCTCACACACAAACCCTCACATCTCCATCTGGCCTCATCTCCTCTGGAAGCTGCCTCCTCAGCCCTCACCATCTTGAGGCCACTTGCACAGATTAAACATGTGCCCCCACACACACCTTGGGATACCCTCCTTCCCCAGTACAGCCCTCATCCTGCAGCCTCTTCCCTTGCCTGAGGCCACTTCTCCCCCTTCCCCAAGCAAGCCCTAGCCCTGCAGCCATTGAAAAGCCACCCCCGCCTTATGGCTGGTCTGATAGGTGGAGGCCTGAACGTGAGCCCCCCTAAAAGCGATGTGGTGCTGCCTGCGAAGCCTGATGCTGATGACTGCGAATGCTGCCCGAAGCAAGGGAGGAAAACAAACCTCAAAGACCCAAGTGAAATGCAGCAAGCAGGGCTTATACTGATGTACAAGTGTATTAAAAAGAAGTTCCCGATGAGCGACGATGAGAAATGCAGCCCGCCATTGACAGGCAAAGAGGACAACTGCAAACTAGTTCCAATACAGTGTCAAACCGGCTTTTGGCCTTCCCACCATATTGTCCACTCACGCCCGCCATGACACCAGTGGGCCTGGAAAATTCCGCCCATTAAGGGATATGGGGATTGGGCAGGAAAGCGGAATTGAGGTCAAAGATCAGCCATGATCGTGTTGAATGGTGGTTCAGGCTCGAGTTGCTGCACAACCTACTGCTGCCTTTATTATTTATATTTTTACGTTGTTATGTAATTTGGTTGGAACCTGGGGCATGATTTTAGGGCTTAAGAGTAATCTCGGATATGGTTCAGAGCATCACTTCACAGCAATATAGGAAATTATTGACTGGTTTGAACAAAGACGTGAATATGGGCGAGATGGCCATTTTCTAAATTATTTTGGTTCAGTGGCCAAGTTGGTGTTTGCAGAGGGAAAAAAAAGAGGGGAATAAGCAATCATTTATTTTAAAATAATCACCATTTTTGAAGACAAAGGGGAGCAGTGAAGCTGAATAACAGTAGCACTGATGAACAATCCCACCCACTCCTCACTCACGCACCTTCACATTTTACCCCAGCTGCCAACATCGAGCACTCTGCGGCCAGGTACAGAATTGTTATGTGGAATTCACACCACAGAACACAGGCCATTCGGCCCAGTTGGTCCACGGCAGTGCTTATGCTCACAACCTTCTGTAACCTTCTACTCCTTTCTCCCTCTTGCACTGATCTAGCTGCCCCTTAAATCACATGTTAGGTGCCTATTAAGGACCTTTCAATTCTGCTCCCTCACCTGGAACCAGCACCATGCCCACCATCACTGCCAAGTTCCACATCAGCCATCCTTAATGACTAATGGCACAAAAGTTCTCCTTCTCTCATATGCTGGAGGATCGACAGAGAGAGAATTTCAGGTGTGCGCACTATATTTTTGCAATATGTATTTCCAGAATGCAGCTGGGGTCACAGAGCAAAATGTTTACCTCATGAGTTGCTTTTTTTATGCATTAGAGCAGTCACTACACTTCAGAAGAAGTTCATGAGCTGTAAAGTGTTTTGGGACATCCGGTGGTTGTGAAAGGCACTGTACAAATGCGAGTCCTTTTTTATTTTTAATTATTAGTCATCTATGGGTATTTTTATGCTGCCCAGAACTGACTTGTGTGAGCCATGGGTTCAATTGGTAATCCTTTCATCTTTGCTCCTCACCAATGACATCATCGTTAACCTCAAATTCTTCATCCAGGACATTCATAGAATCTGCGTCTTCCCCTATCTCCAGTTCTCATGAAAGAAGGGAAAAAAAATCAGAAAAGAAAGATAGACTTGTTTTGATCTGATGCTTTACATGACCTCAGAACGTCCCTGTCAATTAACTAATTTTAAAGTCCATTTACCATTGTAATGTAGCAAACGTGGCACTTAATTGGCACACAGCAAGCTCCCACAAACAGCAATGTGATAATGATGAGACTAACTGTTCATTACGATATTCAAAATAATGCCACAGGATCTTTTCTGGACACCCGAGAGGCCAACAGGGCCTCAGTTTAATCTGAAAGATGGCAACTCCCTTAGCATCGGCGCTGGAACTGTCAGCCTGAGGTTTGGGATCAACTCCCTGGAATGGGACTATGAACCCCTCACCTCCTGGCTTGCAGGCAAGAACGTTAAAGTTGTAACATCTGTCACAAAGGTCAAGATAACAGAATGTGGAGAGCAATTGTAATGGAAATCTTGCATTAAATGTAGTTTGGTTTTGATTCCAAAGGGATCCTGTGTCTCTGTGCTCCTGACATCACCCCCGTAGTATTTTTGACAGCTCGAGCTTTTGGAACAGTCAGTGTTCAGATTACATCCCTGGGGTAGGTGGGGGGGGGGTGGTGTGTGCTGTTCAAATTGATTCCTGCCTCCCAAACGATGCTCTGGTTAAGGCTATGGCCTGCTCGAAAGCTTTATGTTTTAGCGCAGGCCGACTCTGACACTTGCAGCAGCAAGCAGGAGATCATTCCGATCTGCTGTCTTTATACTTAAGAGGTAATAGCTTTGACTTCTTGTCTTTTGTGGTTAATGAAATGTTGGCATATTTGAGCGTATTTTATTTTTCAAGCATGATACATTTCCTCAGTTCTTGTACACCGACGTGTGACATTGTTTTGAATGTATAGCAGATTGGGGAGTGGAATTAGTTGGATAGCTCTTTCAAAGAGCCAGCATAGGCATGATGGGCTGAATGGCCTCCTTAGTGCAGTCGGATTCTTTAGAGTGTTTGTCTCTATCTCCCTTCCTCCTGTATTTATGTAGATAAGAAAAGGTACTGCTTACTCTCACCCTTCCTGTTCTGTGTTGCCCTTGGTTCATCTACAATGAGCGATACAGACCTGACCTTCTCACTGACCCCTGGCAATGCCGCTCTGTAACCAGGCGCTAAGGCATAGAGCAAGCAAAGGCCAGTGACATCAAGGAATGTGGTCATGAAGTCTCACTTCCAAATGAGGACCCGGTACCATAGGAAGAATGTCAAGGCCTTGAGAGGGTGCAGGGGAGATTTGTTAGGATGGTATCAGCGATGAGATTCTTCAGTCACGTGGAGAGACCAGAGAAGTTGGGGCTGTTCTCCTTGGAGCAGAGAGGATGAAGGGGAGATGTAGGAGTGCCGATTAAAATGATGAATAGCTTTGGTAGAGTAAATAAGGAGAAACTATTTAGGTGGCAGGGGGTCAGTAACCAGGGGACACAGAGTTAAAATAATTGGCAGAAGAACCAGTGGGGAAGAAGAGAAGAATGATTTAAGTAGAAATTTATGCTCTGGCAAACCTGGAAAGGAAGGGGAAAGCAAATTCAATGGTAACTTTTAAAAGGGAGCTGAATTGAAAGGGAAAATTTGAAGGGCTCTGAAGAAAGAGCAAAGGAGTGGGACTAATTCCATAGTGACTTCCAAGGGCAGCACGGGCATGATGGGCTGAATGGTCTTTATCTGTGGTATATGATGAAGGCGCTTCAAGAAATGTGTTGCGGTCCCTCCTTTGCCTGTCCTTCACTGAGTTTAGCTCTATATCCCCAACTCTTCACTCTGTTTATCCCTCATTATAGTACAACTCCTCCTCTAATTCCAATCCTGCAGTTTGTTCATCTCTTTATGTACAATCAGTTATTGGGGATGGTCCCTATCATTGGGTGATCAGTGAGGATGGTCCCTATCATTGGATGATCAGTGAGGATGGTCCCTATCATTGGGTGATCAGTGAGGATGGTCCCTATCATTGGATGATCAGTGAGGATGGTCCCTATCATTGGGTGATCAGTGAGGATGGTCCCTATCATTGGGTGATCAGTGAGGATGGTCCCTATCATTGGGTGGTCAGTGAGGATGGTCCCTATCATTGGGTGATCAGTGAGGATGGTCCCTATCATTGGGTGGACAGTGGGGATGGTCCCTATCATTGGGTGGACAGTGGGGATGGTCCCTATCATTGGGTGGACAGTGGGGATGGTCCCTATCATTGGGTGGTCAGTGAGGATGGTCCCTATCATTGGGTGGTCAGTGAGGATGGTCCCCATCATTGGATGGACAGTGGGGATGGTCCCCATCATTGGGTGGTCAGTGAGGAGATTTCCTTTTATTGGATGGTCAGTGGGTGAAGTGAGTTCACTATCCAGTTGACTGAAGACCAGAATAATTTTCATGGTTAAGTTCTCATTCGAGTGGACAAGTTGCCCACACTAAACAAGAGTGGATAGGCAGCTTCCAATCAGGAATGGGTGGAGGGGTGGCGCAGGGGAGGGTTAAGACTGGGAGAGATACCCAGTTGTCTATCCTCCCCGCTGAGTGCAAACGTTCGCCCTTAAAGAGGAGGGTCAGGATGATTTGAGAAGTTCAGGACCTTCAGTTTAAATAGTTTGGAATTCTCCTTGGAATAGACTGGATTCTAAATAAATTTGCACCATTCCATTGAATAGAAACAGTGGAAACTATCATTTCTATCTCAACAGGTTTAACAAAAAAAACTCTGGAAGAAAAATGTCACTTTTTGCAGCCAAAACGCTTTTGAAAGCAGCTGATGTCACCTTTACTCCTCATCCGATTGGTATTTCCCCTTGATTGAGGCTTTGCATATCTCAACAGGCCACATTATCACTGGCTTTATTGAGTGTACCATCAGCTTTGTTATTCTAGATGTTCTAGATGGGATCACAAAGGCTTCTGAAGCTCAGTCATGCAAAAACTACAGGCAGCTGTCTACCTGGTTTTTCTGCATCTCCTGTGGTTTGTGAATTAATTATACTCTTTTTCAGTGACATGTTGTTCTTATCAATGTGAAAGGAGATGGGACACTTTTCTGCTGCAGTTTGCAGAGTCAGAGTAAAGCAGGATTGAGTTCATGTCAACCTCCCTCTACTCTGCCCAGTAACTTGCCTGGACAGTTTACACCAAACATTACACCCTTCTGTTACGCTCATTTCCTAGACTTAGCTACCTCTGAGCAAGATTTCCACTTTGAGGCAATTTCTTACTGTGGCCCATCCTAGAGCCCTAGTGTTCAATCAAGCAGAAATCATGTTTTATTCTCAGGATGTAGGTGTCAGTAGCGTTTATTGTCCATCCCTAATTGCCCTTGAGAAGGTGGTGGTCAGCTGGCCCCTTCAACCGCTGCAGTCCATGTGATGTAGGTGCACCCACAGTGCTGTTAGGGAGGGGGTTTCAGGAATCTTGACCCAGCGACAGTGAAGGAATGGCGAAATAGAGAGGATAACTTGAAGGGGAACTTGGAGTTGATGTTGTTCCCCACAGCCCTTCACCTTCAAGGTGGTGGAGGTGGTGAGCGAGAGATGTGCTGCTGAAAAAGCTTTGCTGAGTTGCTGTAGTTGGTTCACCATTGGTGGTCGTGCCTTCAGCTGCCTGGACCCATGAGCTCTGGAATTTCCTTCCTAAACCTCTCTGCCCTTCCGCCTCTCACTCCTGCTTCATGACACTCCTTAAAACCTACCTCTTTGGCCAAGGTATTGATCGCTTGTCCTAGTATCTCCTTATGTAGCTTCATCAAATTTTGTTTGTTAATGTTCCTGTGAAGTGCCTTGGGATTAAAGGTTCTATGTAAATGCAAGTTGTTGTTTGTGTTGTTGTTGATGTATCAGGGTACATTAAAAAACAGTCAGCCTGTTTTAGATTCAAACCTAGTCCCCAGAAGTGAAAACATAGTTATTTTAATAAATGACGCCATCATTCCCTCAATTTGTGAAAGCTGTTGTTAACAGAAAGCATTATTCATAGAAGGGTCATCCACCATAATTTGATTCAGTGATGCCTTTAATTAAATTTAGGTATAAAAAGACATATTTACACAGCTCCTTTCATAACTTCAGGATGTCCAAAGCAATTTGCAGCCATTTATGAACTTCTGAAGTGAAGTTGCTATTTTAGGATGTGCAACAGCCAATTTGAACGCAAAAAGCTCCCACAAACGGCGATGAGATAAATGATCAGATAATCCGCCCTAGTGATAAAAAGAAAATACCGTGGACGCTGGAAATCTGAAATACAAACAGAAAGTGCTGGAAAAAGTCCGCAGGCCTGGCAGCATCTGTGGAGAGAGAAACACTGGGCAGAATTTTATGTCCCGTGGGCAGACGCGCGCCCAACCCGATCGAGCGTCAAATCGCCCAAGGTGACGTCGGGCGAACATCCCAGTGTCATCGCGCACTTGCGCGATACTACGCTCGGCAGGCGTGCACAAAAGTCAGAAGCGCAACAGCCGACATTTAAGAGGGCAATTAAGCCCATTAACGGCGCTATTTTCTCCGATTTCTCGTGGCCCGTCCAACCTTACCGTTGGCGGACGGGCGAATCAGCCAGGCGGCCTTTACATTTTCAAGGGTGGGATGAAACCTCCGTTACGAAATAAAATAAAAATAAATATCTGTGGACGGCATTTCTACGAGGTTTCTTTTCAGGTGCTTGATGGTGATGCATAGACATTTTTTTTCAGCTTTTTAAACCTTTCTTTGATCATTTGCAGGTCTGCAGCTCCTCGAGGTAGCTGTCTGCCTTCAGGGAGCTCTCTCGCAGCGCTCACCCACACCCGCGGTGACATCATCGCCCGCCCTCTTCCCGCCCGCGCCCCGGCAGCGCTGAGCTTTTCAACGCGCATTTCACACCGGCTGCCCGTTAATTGGCCGGCCAACTTGAAATCGCAGTTGGGGGCCGATCCCGGTCGGAGGTCCATTTCCCGGCCGCTCCCACCCACCTGCGAAAGGTAAAATTCAGGCCAGAGTTAGTGTTTCAAGTCCAATATGACTCTTCTTTGGAATTTGCCTTAGTGATGTTGGTTGAGGGATAAAGGTTGGCCAGGATACTGGGAGAACTTCCCTGATTTCCTATGTAATAGTGGGGTCAATAGGGTGTTTTATGTCCCCACCAGGGAGGGCACATGGGACCTCGCTCTCTAACATCTCGCCTGAAAGGCGGCAGTGTGGTATTCCCTAAGCACTGCCCCTAGAGTGCCAGCCTCGGTTTTGCACCCTTGACTCTAGAATGGGGCTTGAACCCACAACTTGCTGACTGAGGCACAAGATTATACCACTGTTTGTTCAACAGCCCAGTGTTTCACTCTGTAGTTATGTTATTACTGCAGCACGCACTGCTTAGAAATAAAGACGCATTTATGTCGGTATCGCATAGTATATGTGTTTATATGTTTGCATGTACACTGCTCTGTACAAAGATTGGAATGGAGATCTATCAGAGTATATAAAATGACCCATTTGGATCTGGGCCATTAGGTTCGAGCATAGCCCAGATTCAACTAAGTCCTTCTCTCCTCCCCATCTCCTTCCACATCCTCCTCCGCATTGGCTCTTCCGTATTCCGCATGTGGTATTCAGTAAGCCCTAGAAAAGCTTCCATGTTGATAGCTGTGTGATGGACATCCGTCTGTGGGTTTCATTAGCTCACCCACCCACACAGACCCACCACAGTGTCATGCCCTCTGTGCTCCTGCCCATCGTTGAGTCATGTGTGTTTGACTCATGGCCGAGTTTACCTCGTTCTGGCTTCAAAGGGCCATCTGGTCTAGAAGGCAGTGTTTAGACGATGCTGGTGTTTGCCAACACACACCCAGGCTGCCAAGTCTCCACTTCTGGTTCTTTACCCCGTTAACCCATCTCAAATTGGAACGAGACTCCTGGGCCAGGATGTGTTTCCCATTATGTGTTCCAGGCTATAATGATATTGAGGGATAAAGGCATAATTGTGAATCTCACGGACCGCAATGAGAAAAATCACAGACATGTGGAACCGATCTAGGTTTACATTACAGCCTTAGAGAAACGGGAAATCTAATATTGTACAATAAAAAGCTCTTAAACAAAACATCCTTTGGTGAACCAAATACCCCAGTTTAACAGTCACTTCCAATAACAGAGCCTGGTGGAATATATGAACAGTGTTTTTACCCTAGAATGAGTGGGGGCAATTTTAACCCTACTGACAAGTGGGAAGCAGCAGTTAAAATCCACCCACCCCCCACCCCACCCACCCCAACCCAACCTAATCTCCAAGGTCACACACCTGTCTCCTGGGATCTGGTCTGCTTCGACATTCAGCTGACCTCCATGCAGTCCATTTTTGCATTGTGCCTGCCAGTTCTTGGGGATGTCATCGAGAGCCGACTATAGGCAAGTGTAGCGCACAGCCAGATCCCACAATCAACAACGGGTAGGTCAGTTGGAGGGAACACAAGAGCAGTGAAGAGGATGGTGGAGGAGGGAAGGTTGTTAGTGAATATCATCTAGAAAAGACAACAAGGTTGGATTGGCCATAGTATAAGGCATGAGAACTTACTGAAGAAGGTGATTGAAGGAAGATTAGGGGGATGTAGATCAAGAAGGAGAAAGGGAATGATGATGTTAGACAACTTGAAATCCAAAATGGGAGAATCCTGTGAACAACTGCAGAGGAAAGTGAAGACTGCGAGGCATGGGGAAATGAGCAGAGGAGCTGCCCTACTGCTACTATTAGCGTTTTGTGTCCAGACTGTTCTCTTTTCACCTTCATTTATGCTTTCAATATGCTGCTGAGTGTAAGGCGGGTGTTCTCTCGTGATGTCATTTCCTCTAGTGACATCATAAGGGGCTTACTCATCATATCACAAGGGGAATTTCACAATGTTATATGAAGGGGAGTTTTACATAGAATCATAGAGGTTGACAGCACAGAAAGAGGCCGTTCAAGTCCATTGTGTCTGGGTCAGTTGAAAACGAGAAACCCAGCCTAATCCCACCTCCCAGGTCTTTGTAGCTTTGTACATTATGGCACTTCAGGTGCATATCTCAAGTATATTTTAAATGCACAGTGGGTTTCTGCCTATACCACCCTTCCAGGCAGTGAGTTCCAGACATCCACCACCCTCAATGTCCCTCAAATCTGTTTATCAATTACTTTGAATCTATGACCCCTTGTAATTGACCCCGCTAGTTAGGGAATTAGGTCCTTCCTATCCACCCTATCTAGGCCCCTCATTCTTTCATACAGCTCAATTAAATCTCCCCTCAACCTTCCCTATTCCAAAGCAAACAAACCAAAATAAAACATGAGATATCTAACCAGCTCAACCTGCGGTTCACCCAACATACCTGTACATCACCAGGCTCTCAGAGTACCTGGGTACCTGCCTCAGCTCAGCTACTTCTTGAACCCTCATAAATGTTTTTATCACCACTAGATTTGACAATTCCAATGCACTCCTGGCTGGCCTAACATTTTCCAATTTTCATAAACTTAAGCTCATCCAAAACTCTGCTGCCCGTGCCCTAACTCACGACAAGTCCCGTTCACCCATCACCCGGGGCTCACTGACCTGGACTGGCTCTCGGTTAAGCAACAACTCGATTTTGAAATTCTCATCTTTGCTTTCAAATCCTTCCATGGCCTCACCCCTCCCTATCTCTCTACCTCTAGGCCTCCAAACTCCAAGATCTCTGGGCTCTTCTAGCCTCTTGCACATCTCCAAGTTTAATTCCTCTAACCGAGGTGGCTGTACAATTAGCAGCCTTGGCCCTAAGCTTTGAAATTCCCCCCCTAAGTATCTTTGCCTCTCTACCTTGCTTTCCTCCATTAAGACACACTGACCTCTTTGACCAATCTTTTGATAAGCTGTCCTAGTATCTCCTTATGTGACTCAGCGTATAATTTTGACTGAGAGCACTCCTGTGATGTCCCTTTGTACATTTTACAATCAGGGTCAAGTTGCCTGGCAGTTAACTGTCAGTCACCATCAGTGGTCCATTCTCCATGGCAACACCGCTTGCCAACCAATCAGCACTCTCTTCACATACAGCATAAGTTGATTTCCCCTTATTCTTGGTATTCTTGCAAGTGTCCTGATGAGTGCAAGACGAAAACCTTAGACATATCTCTTTTTTCAGCAATACTCAAGTTCTGTACTACCAAATGACATTTTACAATATTAAAGGTGCTATATAAATGCAGGTTGCTGTTGATGTATGTGCACAGCTATTTGTATTTGGGATATTTCAGTACAATCATTTTCTTCTCTCACTTCCCCCACCCACTATCACCCTGGTGGCAATATCTGTGCTAATGGTACTTGACCATCTACACACAAGATTAGGCAGAAAGGCTGTAGAGAGAGAGCCACACCATCTCCCAAAAAGCTGTTGTGGCAGGAGTTCAAATGAAAATGTTAAAGTTCAATAGATCTTTGCTAGGCAAGGCTGTTAAGGTTATGGAGCCAAGGTGGATAGATGGAGTTAAGATACAGATCAGCCATGATCTAAATGAATGGTGGAACAGGCTGGAGGGGCTGAATGGCCTCCTCTGTTCCACTGTTCTTAAATCAAGCAGTAAAAATTGATGGATTCACTAAATTATTAATATTGTTAAATGCCAAATATTTTGGCAGTACAAATTCACATGTGAATGCGCATATAAATTTGTCTTTCTATATATATGAAAGGACCTGAATAGTGCTTGCTGTCGCTGGTAATGGGAACACAGGAATTAACCCCTGGTGCTTAAACGTTGGGTTTTCTGCCCTCCAGAACAAAAGTTTTGACACTGGCACCTTTAAGCTTTCTCCATCAATTGTGGAGACCAGGATCTTATACTATAGGCCATTGTTGCTACTCAAGAAACTGGAGTCTTGCCAAAAGGACCCCTTTTTAATGAGGAGAGTCTTTTAAGCAGTTGCATTTTCAAAATCAATTATAATAATATTTTTTAATTCGTTCAGGGGATGTGGGCATCAGTGGCTCAGCCATCATTTATTGCCCACCCCTAATTGCTCTAGAGAAGGTGTTGGTGAGCTGCCTTCTTGAACCGTTGCAGTCCATGTGGTGTAGGTACACCCACAGTGCTGTTAGGGAGGGAGTTCCAGGATATTGACCCAGTGACAGTGAAAGAACAGTGATATATTTCCAAATCAGGATGGTGAGTGATTTGGAGGGGAACTTGCAGGTGGTGGTGTTCCCATCTATCTGCTGCCCTTGTCCTTCTAGATGGTAGTGGTCATGGGTTTGGGAGGTGTCGTCAAAGTAGCCTTGGTGAATTCCTACAATGCACCTTGTAGATGGTACACACTGCTGCTACTGTGCATCGGTGGTGGAGGGAGTGAATGTTTGTGGATGGGGTGCCAATCAAGCGGGCTGCTTTGTCCTGGATGGTGTTGAGCTCCTTGAGCTTGTGGGAGCTGCACTCATCCAGGCAAGAGGAGAGTATTCCATCACACTCCTGACTTGTGCCTGGTAGATGGAGTTTAGGACATGAGTTACCCTCCGCAGAATTCCCAGCCTCTGACCTGCTCTTGTAGCCACAGTAATTATATGGCTAGTCCAGTTCAGTTTCTGGTCAATGGTAACCCCCAGGATGTTGATAGTGGAAGATTCAACAATGGTAATGCAATTGAATGTCATGGGGAGATGGTTAGATTCTCTTTTGTTGGAGATGGTCATTGCCTGGCACTTCTGTGATGTGAATGTTACTTGCCACCTATCTGCCCAAGCCTGAATATGTCCAGGTCTTGCTGCATATAGACACCGACTGCTTCAGTATCTGAAACGCGAATGTGCTGAACATTGTGCAATCGTCTCCGAGTGTTCCCGCTGCTGAAATAATGATGGAGGGAAGGTCATTCAGTTCCTGACTCTCCAAAGCCTGTCCACCATCAACAAGGCATAGGTTGGTACTGTGATAGAATATTCTCCACTTGCTTGCATGATTGCAACTCCAACAACACTCAAGAAACTAGGGTCTATGACACTACCTTGAGGAACTCCTGCAGCGATGTCCCGGGGCTGAGATGACTGACCTTCAACAACCACAATCACCTTCCTCTTTGCTAGGTATAACTCCAACTAGTGGAGAGTTTTCCCCTGATATTCATTGCCTCTAGTTTTGCTAGGGCTCCTTGATGCCATGCTTGGTGAAATGAATCATTAATTATCATTAAATTGTAGCTTCTTTTTATTTCTAAACATTGATTTTTGGCTGAATGGTGTTTGATGATGTGAAGAGACTCAATTTATATTCGGAGAGATTTACTCATGGGGTGTTCCTTTTCACCTCTCAATGTGTATCTGTGGGAATGTGTGTAACTGTGGGCGAGTACGGACTTGGGTTAATTCAGCTTCCAAATCGTGTTGCTTCTAATCTTGATCCCAGCCTGGTTCCCTAGTGATTCCAACTCAATCATTATGATATTATTAAAATGTCATTAAGATCTGGAAATCACTAGGTGAATGACATTCAAAAAAGAATTGGATAAACGCTCAAAGGAGGGAAATTTTCAGGACTATGAGGAAAGAGCAAGGTGAAGTGATTCATTGGATAACTCTTTCAAAGAGACAATAATGGCACAATGGGCCAAATGGCCTCCTTCGATGCTGTATCATTCTATGGATCAATGTTCCCCGGCCCCTATTCTTTCCCCACCTGTCCTGAAGGGCACAGATCCTCCAAAGCTTCAGCCAAGTAACCACCTATTTTGAACAGACCCAGGCTCCAGGCTATTCAACTTTGGAAATCCTCATGGTCCTGTCCTAATCCAATGCCCAGGCTTCTGCTCTGAGTGGATTTTGATCAGCGGCAGGAGCCCTGACTGATTTTCTCCTTACAACATCACGGGTGTTATAGTCAATTGTTGTGGCCTCAACATCTGCTCCTCTGCACAGATGGATCAACACAGCACAGACCAGTCACCCAACCTGAGACCTTTTGGCTAATATTATTTAATGCTAGACCGGGCAGCAATTTCTGTTTCAAGAAAGATAGTGCACTCAAGACAAAAGTAGGGTGCAGAAGTATTAATCTTTAAAAAATGACCTGATAGAGGGCTTATGAAAGGGTTTGGGAGAGTAGAAATAGAGGAGATGGCTCCACTAATGGGCAAATGCAAAATTGGGGCTCATAAATATTAAATAGTTCAATAAACTAATAAATCCATGAGGGAAATCAGGAGAAACTTCCAGAGAGTGGTGAGAATGTGGAACTCATGACTACGAGGAGTAGTTGACATGAATAGCATGGACGCATTCAAGGGGAAGCAAGATAAACACTTGAGGGAGAAAGGAATAGAAGTATAGGTTGATGGGGTGAGATGAAGAGGGGGGTGGGTTCGTTGAAACATAAACACCAGATAGGCACGTCAGGTTGAATGGCCTGTTTTTGTACGGTAAATACTTTGTGCTACCTTAATTCGTTGTGGCTATTTGGGAGCCTTAATGTGGGCCTGCTCCTTTAAGGATGGGAAGCATCATTCCGAAGCAATCATATTTGGTTTGTCACTTTAAGGGGTAAATCCTTCACGCAGCATCTTTTGATATTATTCCTGGCTGCTTCAACTCTTTCCTCCACTCCCCAACTGCAAATAGTGTTACTTCCTCTCCAGCTACTTTGCGGTATTTTTAATGAGTATTTTTAATGTTTTCTCACATGGAGGAATGCAAAAGTGAAACAAAAAATTGGCTAAAATAACTACACCTATTTCAGTTAAGAAGCAATGCTTTTACATGGAGAGAGGAGGGGAGTAATTAAAACGAAGCTTTATATTCTAAAGTGTACCGGTGAGCTGAGGAAGATTAACACCATTTTTTGCTGTGGTTATTAACAATATTCCTTTTGGAAAAAAAAATATTCGCCAATGAGGTTTGATATTTTTGGCCAACTTTGCGCAGTCTTTCCTCTTGTGGTTGTGTAGTGTGATTTCTGAACTGGAAAAACACACTCTAGATGGGAGCAGGTTGTCCAGATAAGGTCCACATTGTTACAGATGCTGACCGACCTGCCATGCAAGCCCAGCGATTTTTCTGTTTGAGTAGGTCGGGCTAACCACTCAGGTCTACCGAGAAACCAATAGTTTTTTTTCCAACCTCTAGAACTGTTTATGCCAAGCTCCAGTCCCCACTCAGCAAATGGCGCCACACACAATGAACACACTAAATGGTGCTGTTTGTCACCGTACATCAGGCTGCGCCAGAGATCACTGGATCTGTGTCTAAAGATTTTCCGACAGGTACATCCTATTTGTGTTGGGTTTTCCAGCCAACCCTTCCACGAGCCAACAGGAGATACCCAGCCCCACGGATGCCCCTTTCGCTGGGGACTAGGTGTTGGTTTTGGGGATAGGAACTGGAGAGGAAATATAAAGGGGGAGCGAGACACAGAAAGTTACATTTATATAGTGCCCTCAGATGCATAAACATCTCAGAGTGCTTTCCAAAGAGGAGGGGGGAATGGGACATGGACTGGGGCAAAGGGAACATTGTGACCTAGTGGTAACACTCTCTCTCCTCCGGGTTGGAAGGCTGTGAGTTCAGGCCACACGCCAGAGGCTTGATCACAAGATCTAGGCTGGCCCACCCAGTGCAGTAGAGAGGGAGTGATGCAGTCAGAGATGCTGTCTTTTGGATGCAATGTTAAACCAAGGCACTGTATGCCCTCACCAGCGAATGTAAAAGATCTGATGGCAGCATTTCATAGAAGTGCAGGATGTTCTCCCACTGTTCTGAACAATTATTATCCCTCCACCAACATGACAAAAACAGATTACTTGGTCATTGTCACATTGCTGTTCGTGTGATCTAGCTGTGTGCAAAAGTGGCCGCCTGTAGCAACTGGAGCTATAGTCTCTCCTGCTATCTATCAGGGGTCACATGATGTTCTTGGAGGCTCTGACCAATGAACCCTAAGCGGGGGTTGGAGCTTCCTGACGAGAGTCCTGATCGAGCTCGTAGCACCTGAAAAGCTCCCTGTAGTAAAGTTTATCTGTTTCTTGTTGAAACCTGTCCGCTCCTCCAAGTCATTACACTGCCCCATTTCTTACAATGGAAATCGCACTTCACAAAGTATTTCATTGGCTGCGAAATGCTTTGGGGCATTCTGAGATTGTGAAAGGTGCTACATAAATTCAAGTCTTTTTTTTCTTTTAAACAGAGCTGAATGGGCATGTTTTGTAAGAGGTTTTTGAAGGACATTGGAGAGAAGACCAAATCGAATGTTGGGACCAAAAGATCAGCCTTTGGTGGCAAATCAGGGAGCAGGGAGCTATTAAGAAAAGCAAGCTGGGAGCACTGTGTCTTATATCTAGAGAAGATCACTCAGATATAGTTCTGTGCAACTGTGGAAAGAGGGGCTTTGAACTAAATCTACTTGGGGATAGTGGAGATTGATGACAGGTGATAGTTGTGTAGAGCTGAGGTGGAGGGGGAGGGAAGATGAGAGAGAAAAGTGTGTGTGGGCCTTTCTTTGGTACCAGTGGTTCACAACCCACCTCCATCCTCCAAGGCTTATTACGTGTGACACTTGCATATTGTTAACTTAACACCAGATGACCCTCTGAAGGCAGCAACTACACTACAAGCTCTCTCCTGTGTAGCTTTCCTTATTCTCTGATGGAAGATTCTAGAGGGTCTGGAAATAAAAGCAGCTACTTATTACCATACCAATATGAATGTTTATTTGGACCTCTTCTTCTCTGGACTACTTTTACCCACTTTCCTAATTCACTTGTTTCTTTCTGGCAATAAAATAATGTAAATAAAGTGAAAAAAAATTAGACCTCCCAAAAAGCCCGTGAGTTTCTCTTCCTTATGCCCCAGCCCCACCCTGCTATCCCGTGACCTGCACATTTATGTTTTTGACTCAGGATGATGTCTCGAGTTTGACCTCTCGAAACTGAAAATCCCAAACTTGGAATTTGCCCAATGCTGACAGGGCTAGTTAGGAATGATCCACGTGGAGTTACAGTGAAAACAATACCAGCAACTTGCATTTATATGGCACCTTTAAGGTAGTTGACTCCAAACTGCATAGGGGGATATTAGGGCAGGTGACCAAAGGGATAAGTTTTAAAGGGCGAATTAAAAGAGGAGAGAGAGGTGGAGAGAATTAGGGGGAATTCCAGCGCTCAGGGTTGAGGCAGCTGAAGGCACGGCCACCAATGGCGGTGTGATTAAAACATCAGCTTCTCTTTTCTCCTTCCAAAGCTGAGAGAATGTGCTTTGTGCATCGAATTCCACTAGGGGCCATAAATGTCAAAAAGTCACTCATAAATCCAGTAGGGAATTCAGGAGAGACGTCTTTACCCAGAGGTTAATGTGTGGAACCTGCTCCCACATGAAGCAGTCGAGATAAATAGTATTGATGCATTTAAGCAGAAGCTAGTGAAGTATGTGACGGAGAAAGGAATAGAACGATATGTTGATAGGGTGAGATGATGAGGGGTAGGAGGAGGCTCGTGTGGAGCATAAACGTTGATATAGACCAGTTGATGGCCTGTTCCTGTGCTGTTAATTTGATGTAATTCTATTCATTTCCAATATTTTCTATTTTTATTTCAGAATTTCAGCATTGAAGGTTCTTTTTACCTCAAGCACATCTCATTTGTTCATATTCTTCTATGTTACATGCGTTTGGAAAAATTGCAACAATGGCTAATTTACAGTAACATTTATAAACTGATAGCAAGTTCCTCTTCATACACATTAAAGAGTTCACATATCTGATTTCATTCCAACATGCAGTGATTATATCCACAGCTGTTGCTGAACGTTATAGTGAATTTCCCCTCCCTCCCCAAGAAAATTCTGTACAGTATTAGATTCACCTTTACAGGGCAGACTGGCATATTGAGCCTTCTGACGGGTACATATCCATTGATGTCAATGCGATGAATGCCACTGCTAAGTGTAAAGCGTACCATTGTGCACACGTATGACACAGGGTTGAGTAGTGATGCCTTCCCCTGGCCTGCTTCCACCCTCACCCTCCCTCCCCATGCTAATAGCTTGGCGCCAGCAGAGAGTTGGAAGAGTACCAAGGCTGTAGCAACAGATAATGGGAACAGACTGTCCTTTTGGCTGGCATGGGACAGGGAATGATGGCCGAGCCCTTCATGATGGGACAACCAAATGATTTCCAATCAACCTACTGGGTTGGGAGCCACCCAGGTTTTCCTTCGTTATCTCTGCATTTCTTTTGCCTGCTTCAGCCTTCCTGACCTTTCGGCAGACTGAAACATCTGGACAAGGGGCTGAAGGTTTGGGATCAAATTTATCACAAGTGGGATCTTGCTGCACGTTAGCATCAGTTACCAATGTCGCGCCACAGATGCTGATGTCCAACATGACAGTAGGAGTGGAATATGGAAATGAAGGAATGGGAAAACATATTCAGCTTTTCAAGCCTGTTTCATCATTCAATTGCTTATCCTTATCTCAATTCCATTTACCCACCTTTATTCCGTATCCCTTGGTACTCTAACCTAACAAAAAATCTACTGATAACGGTTGTGAAATTCTTAATTCAGCCCCGGTATCTACAGCTTTTTGAGGGAGAGAGTTTAAGATTTCTGTGTGAAGGTACTCCCTGATCTTACTCCTAGCGTAGCACTAAAGTCAACATTCTGCTCTCCTGTTCTGGACTCTCCCACCAGAAGAAATAAATTCTTTGTATCTGCCCTATCAAATTCCATTAATCATTTTAAGTAGCTCAATTGGATCATCCGCCAGCCTTCTAAATACAAGAGCATATCAACAAAGATGATACGCGCCCTCTTAATTTGACCCTTTAAGCCCCGGTATCACTCTGGTGAATCTCTGCTGCACCAAGGCTGAGGTGTACAAAACTGAACACAGTACTCCAACTGGGGTCTGACCAAGTCTCTGTACAACTGAAGTATCACTTCCTCACTTTTCTATTCTAATCCCCTTGGGAAAAAGTCACCGTTCCATCGGAGTTGTTAAATTATTTTTGTACTTCTGTGCTGGCTTTTAGTGAGTTGTGCACACTGATGCCCAACCCCCTTTGCTCACCCACAGTTCCTAGTTCCTCACCATTAAGGAAGTGTTCCTCAGACCCTCACAGTTCTGCCTCATGCTTCTCACACTAATCCGTGCTTGGATTGAGCCTAATTATAACACTGGGGAAGGGGAAAAGAGGGACATACTTCACATTCTGACAGTTGACACATTGCTAATGTTTAAAATTTCTAAACACCTTCCTTAACCCTGTGAGAACTAGGAACATCTTAACAACAAATGCAAAAATAGAAGCAAATTATAGCATTATCTCTTGTTACCCAGAATATTATGGCCATACATTAGTGTGTGCCTTTGTACAGTCCTCTAGCTTTACATAGTTCTTCATTACTGACATCCAGGGAAGTAATTTTGCAGATGTTTTATGAAGAAATATTGGTTTTAAAAGCCAATGAAGTCTTTCATTACTGAGATTTAACCCTTACCCTCATAAAAGGAGTGATTAAAGTTTGCAAATTTACAATTACTAGAAGGGAGAGAGTTCAATTTTAGAGTCCAGTTTGTGCAGCTAATCTGTTCCCAGTTAAAGGGACAGCATATTGTAAAATGTTTGCAGAGGGCTTGAAGCAGCGAATCGATTGGATAATTGCATTAATCACCATGACAGCGAGTGTAGTGGAAATTTCCAAAGTAGTTGAGCCGAACCAAATCTTTCTTATTAAGGCTGTAACACCCCCTTTCGGATTGCCCACTGGATGATGTCAATAGGTGCAGGATTACAATGTGAGACATGGCTCTGAAATTGAAGGGGACAGATACATAGCTATGACCAAGGGCAAAGCTGTCTCCAACAGGAAATGTACTGGGATGTATTTCTATTTGTTTTGAGTGGGGAGTTTAGGCACAGGTGGGCAGAGCCAAGGCTTAGGAACCTCCAATTCTCTACAAGCAGACTGTTAGATTGCCTCCATGGAGGCCAGTCTCTAGTTGGTTATCCGATGACTGACAAGTGTGATTTGAACCCATTAAGATACCAGGAGCCCATTATGAGTGGCAAAGTGAGCAATTGAAATAGCAATAAGATGTGCGAGTGCACTGCTGTGATTCTGTTGGCCAAGGTGTGGACGCATCCCACTGAATGGTATTTCCCAGTGCTCCTCATTTCCACATCCCTAAAATTTTAAAGGTTTTTTTAGCTTTTAAGAGACGTTGGCCATGATTTTATGGCCCCACAGCGGCGTGTCTCCCCACCCCCGGCGGATGCAGCGAGCCATTTAAATCTCCATTCAGCTCTGCAGGACCGTAATAACCCAGCGGGTGGGAGGGGCCATAAAATCCTGGCCATTATATATTTTCTCCCTGTTTATTTTTTTGAATCACAATGTACACAGGGCATTGCCGAACCCAGAACTGGCCTATTATCAGGCCTCTGGTTTTGTCACTTATGGGCTCAGATAGTTAATGAATGGTTTTTGAGTGAGTTAAATGATATAGCATTCTGCAGGGTTGGAGAGGTGGATGTGTGATCTGCCTGCTTCTGCCTCAGAGTGTTTACCCCTTCCCCTTTTTAATCATAGGAGAACATTTTTTTTTTTGCTTCTAACAGGAATAAGATTAGAAATCCATTTATTTGGAGTTCAAACCTCTGGACCATGTTGGTTTAAATAAGACTGCTTGTTTCCAGACAAAAAGTTTGAAAGCTGTGTGATTTATAATTTCACTTTAACAGGGGAGCAGCTGTTTAATGCATTGTTATTGACAAGAAGTGTTGGCGGCAGTTCTGATAGAGCCAGATATTGAGCAGGGCTCGATTGCTACCTGCTCAACTTGCTCCCTCACAAAACAGGAGGTTAGAATATCAGGCAACACAGATTGGAGAGTGCAAGTAGTATGTGAATGGTTTAGGGGTTAATTTTCCCAAACATATCGCTGCTTGCAACAAGCCTTGCACCCATTCAGAGTGTGGATTTGTGGAACTGACCCCTTAGGGTTACTGCTGACTGCCCTGGTAACCTGCAGATGGTTTTCTGCAACATCACATGCCCTCTCACCCCCTGATGGGTCATGAGAGATTGGTGCCATCAGGTTGGCCATCAATATAGCAGAAGATGTTAGCATTGGTCTCAATTTTTCTCTAAGTATTTGTTCAGTGGTACAGAGGACACCGTGATGACATTCTGGATAATGCCTGTTTGCCTTGATCAGGGGATGATATTTAATGGGATTGCTTTGAAATTAACAAACCAGCAGCTGCAACATCAGCCACTAAGTGTAGAACAAGGATTACAGTTTGCCCCCAAGTTAGTAAAGAGAATCTTTCTGGAGCCAAGTCTCAGCTTAATCTCCCTCCCTGAACCCCCCCGCAACCCACGCCCTTCCTCCCAGGATTACTCGACCCCCAGCACCGTCCCTGTCTCAGTTAAGCGGGCAGTGATGGGTGAGCGGATTGTGGTGGTCGTGTGAACTACCAGTAGCATGGACTGTTTACATCATCAGTTGGATTCTTGGCACCAAATCACTGCAGTGAAAGGACATGCCATCCAGAGGAAAACGCTTTGGAACCAATTTGGTTGCTTGAGTTAATTTGGAGCCAATGCTGATGCTTGCTTGGCTTCAGCCACAATTTAGTTTCTGCACCATTGAATATTCGTGTTTAGTTATTACCAAAGTTCTGTGGTGTTTTGACAGCAATTGGCACCACCAGAAAACCAACTGTACCTTCAATACTCAATATGGCACAAGTCCCATATTTGTACCTATTACTGATTGCCCAATAATTCAGTCCAATGCTACCTGCACCCACAGGACTCTACTACCATATCCTCATACTGTTTGTAGACCACATTATTAGCAGAGTCTATATACAAAATACTAATGGGGCTTAGTTTTGTGGGTACACAGCAACTAGGTGGAGTCGATTCTGGGTCCATGGAGTTCATCAATGTCTGGATAATGGCATGGTTTGTGGGTTCTAAGTGAGACCGAAGGGGAAAGTCACAAACCCCCTCACAGTGATAAGCTTCATAGTCCAATGGAGCAATGATCCAGTCATCCCAGCCCATCTCCTTGAAGTTCACATGGAGAGGTCTTCTAGTGCACCTTGGCTTGGCCTTCTTGCCTTTTGCCTGGCGGGATGAGTGAGGGGCTCTTCTCTTCCTCCTCTGGTTGAACAGGAATTCATAAACAGTCTTGTCATCCTGTCCAGATCTGGCTTTGACCTCATTGAAGAACAGGTCCCGTTTTTTGGTCCTACCAGACACCAGCAGAAGAGCTTTCTCTTTGGTTTGGCGACCTGCTCTACTAAAACCCAAGCTTCTTAAATCCACTGTCCTTCCTCTGTCCGAGGCCTCCAGTTCCAAGCAAAGCTGAGTCAACTGCTGCTCCTTTCTGGACATTTTGAAGAGCTTCCAAATGTTGAAGACTTCCCATTTGGGCGCATCCAAAATGTCAACGGAGCGAGAGTCGAGTATGATTGGTTTCTGTTTATCTGCGGGGCACTTGGATATTCTGAGATTGTACACGCTCCCTGGAACTCGGGCCCTCCTCAGGTCTATGGGCCGTGCCCGCAGGATCCGCAGCTCTGCTCCTAATAACCCTTCCTTCTCCATAGCACTGATGTTGAAAATATACTTCTGTTTCCTCACATAAGTGTGATGATCATCTGAGAAAAGAGAAAATGAATCAGACACTAAAAAGGAATTAATAACCAAGTTAATGAAAAGTATCATGAAGATTAACGGATACAAAAAATATATAGTGCAGAGGTTATATTACTGGGCTACTAATCTAGAGATATTAATGGTGAGCTCAAATTCCACCAAGACATTTGGAGAAGTTGAATCCTTCAGTTCAAAAGCATCTGAAAATAAAAAAACTATTAACCTTCATAGAGTACAAGAGCAGGGAGGTTATGCTGACCTTATATAAGACACTGGTTAGACCTCAGCTGGAGTATTGTGTACAGTTCTGGGTGCCACACTATAGGAAGGATGTGAACGTGTTGGAGAGAGTGCAGAAGGGGCTTACGAGAATGATTCCAGGGATGAGAAACTTCAGTTATGAAGATAGATTGGAGACGTTGGGACTGTTCTCCTTAGAGAGGGGAAGGCTAAGAGGAGATTTGATAGAGCTGTTCAAAATCATGAGGGGACTAGATAGGGTAGATAGGGAGAAACTGTTCCCGCTTGTAAAAGGACCGAGAATGAGATGAGCTTTAAAGTGATTTGCAAAAGGAGCAAATGTGATGTGAGAAAAAACTTTTTCACTCAGCGAGTGGTTCAAGTCTGGAATGCACGGCCTGGAAGTGTGGTGGAGGCAGGTTCAATCGAGGAATTCAAGAGGGTATTGGATGATTGTTTGACTAGAAACAATGTGCAAGAGTTACAGGGAAAAGGCAGGGCAATGGCACTAGGTCATAAAGCTCATTTGGAGAGCTGGTGCAGACATGATGGGCTGAATGGCCTCCTTCTGCACTGTAACAATTCTGTGATTCTGCGATTCAAAAGGCAATTGGTTTTGTGAAACGGGCAGAGTAGTGGGGCTAACTGGATAGCTTTGTCAAAGAGCTGGCGTCGACTCGAGGGGCTGAGAAGCATCCTTGTGTGCTGTATGATTCAATGATCCATCACAACACAACCACTTGTGAAGCCAAAGGAAGGTACTTTAACTGTGCTCGTACCAAAATCCATTACGTAAAGGAGAGCGGATATATATCCATTGATGGTGTCAGTCTTGGCTCTGAGGGAGGGCTGTCACTCCATAAGTTTGGGGGTTCAAGCCATACTCCTGAAACTTGATAATGTAATCTACACTAGCACTTCAGTGCAGTACCTGATAGAGTGCTGCAGTGTCAGAGGCACTGTCTTTTGGATGGCACTATTTGGAGAGCAGGGAGATCTCTTTGGCCCCCTAGCCGATGGTTTGACCATTGTCTCACTGCTGTTTGTGGGACTTTGGTGCGTGAAAATTGGTTGCCGCGTCTTCCTAAATTACAACAGAGGCTACATTTCGAAAGTACTTAGTAGACTGGAAAGTGCTTTGGGACGTGCTGAGCATGTGCCAGCTGCCATGTGAGTCCTTCCTTTTTGAACCTTTTAACACGTAAGAAATAAACATCTAAAAGGGAAAAAAAAATGACATACATAATACACATGAAAGCTTTTCTGGGCCTGTTCCTATCTTTGACCACCAACACTGGCAGTGCCTTATCAATCAACTCATGAATAAAATATGCAGGAGAGCAAGAAAGCAAAGAGAAACAGCAATGAGGAGAAACAGAGAAGGAGGAAAGAGGCAGTGAAAAGTCTTGAATAATGATTCAAGCCACATACCCATAAATGTTAGAACACTGAATCTATGTATAGCCCTCCAAATCAATATCTGCAAACTTACCCAGAGTTGCATATAAATTAAAACACGAGGGCATGGGGAATGTGGGTGGTTTACAGGAATTGCATCGCGTGTGAATACAAGAACACAATAATTAGGGGCAAGAGGAGGCCATTCGGCCCTTCAAACCTGCTCCGCCTTTCAACACGATCGTGGCTGATCTGACTGTGGCCTCAACTCCACTTTCCTGCCTGTCCCCCATAACCCTTGATTCCCTTATCAATCAAAAATCTGTCTAACCCGACCTTGAACATATTCAATGACTCAGCCTCCACTGCTGCCTGAGAAAGAGAATTCCACAGACTAACGACCATCTGAGAGAAAAGAAATTCTCCTTACCTTAGTCTTACATGGAGACCCCTGATATTTAAACTGTGTCCCCTGGTTCTAATCTCCTGGAAAGGGGAAACACCCTCTCAGCATCCACCTTGTCAAGTCCAGGGTTACTTACATGTTTCAATCAGATCATCTCACATTCTTCTAAATTCTAATGGGTATTGCTGAAGAAAAAGGCAATTTTGTCGAAGCTTTTTGTCTTGCACTCACCAGGACATTTCGCAAGAATGCAAATGCAAGTATGAGAAGAATCTGCTGATTGGTTGGCAAGTGGACTCTAATTAGTAGAGGAGAATGCACCAGTTGATGGTGACTGACAGTTAATTGCCAAGCATTGTTTGAAATTTAAACCAGGCAGCTTGACTCTGATTGGTCAAGGCATTGCAGTATTGAGCAGTTAATACTTAGTGTAGGCTTTATGTTAAGCTTGGACTTAGAGTCATAGAGTTATACAGCACAGAAACAGGCCCTTCAGCCCATCGTGTCCATGCCGGCCATCAAGCACCTATCTATTCTAGTCCCATTTTCCAACACTTGGCCTGTAGCCCTGTATACTATGGCATTCAAGTGCTCATCTAAATGCTTCTTAACTGTTGTGGGGGTTAGTGTGTTCCCTCAGGCAGTGTGTTCCAGATTCCAACCACCCTCTGGGTGAAAAAAATTTTCCTCAAATCCACACTAAACCTCCAGCCCTTTACCTTAAATCTATGCCCCCTTGTTTTCCCCTTTCTCCGCTAAGGGGAAAAGTTTCTTCCTATCTACCCTATCTATGCCCCTCAGAATTTTGTATCCCTCTATCAGGTCTCCTCTCAGCCTTCTCTGCTCTAAGGAAAACAACCCTAGCCTATTCAGTCTCTCTTCATAGCTGAAACACTCCAGCCCAGGAAACATCATGGTGAATCTCCTCTGCACCCTCTCCACTGCAATCACATCCTTCCCATAGTGTGGCGGCCAGAACTGCACACAGTACTCCAGCTGTGGCCTAACTAGCGTTTTATACAGATTGATTAGGTTACTTAATTGCATTAATTGGCTAGCCCTTAACTAGTTGCTTTCTGGATGTGGACATTGCTAACAAGGCTGACATTTATTGTCTATCCCTAATTACCCTGAGAAGTGATAGCGGTGGGGCTTTCTCTTAAAGCAAAGAAACAAAAGACTTGCACTTATTTAGTACTTATCACAACCACCAGACATTGCAAAGCGCCTTACAGCCAATGAAGTACTTTTTGAAGTGTTGTAATGTAGAACATGTAACAATGTAGTTCTTATAGCAATGGTGGCAGAATGATAAGAATTAAGTACGTGATGTGGGCAATTATTGAATGGAACACCATAAATAATGGATTTATGGTCGGGTGGAGAGGACAGTGCTATTGATGTTGTGTATATGGATTTCAAAAGACATTTGTTAAAGGACCACATATTAAGCTTGTTAGCAAAACTTGAAGCCTGTGGGATGAAAGCAGCAGTAGTAGCGTGGATACAAAATTGGCTAAGGGATGGAAAGCAGAGATTTGTGGTGAATGGCTACTTTTCAAACCAGAGGAAGGTATACAGGGGAGTTCCTCAAGATTCAGTCCCAACACCAATGCTGTCTATAAATTAATTATTTAGACTTGGGGATAAGAATTTCAAAATGATACAGAATTGGGAAACATAGTAAAGAGTGAGGAAGATAGTAATAGACATCAAGAGGACATCTACAGACTGGTGGAAATAAAAATAGTAAATATTGGAAATAATCAGCAGCTCAGGCAGAATGTGTGGAGAGAGAAACAGGGTTAATATTTCATGAGAACTGGGAACTGTGCAAAGATAGAAATGTTTTATTTATTCATTCATGGGATGTGGGCATCGTTGGCTAGGCCAGCATTTACTGCCCTTGAGAAGGTGGTGGTGAGCTGCCTTCTTGAACCGCTGCAGTCCCTGTGGTGTAGGTACACCCACATTGCTCTTAGGGAGGGAGTTCCAGGATTTTGACCCAGTGACAGTGAAGGAATGATGATATATTTCCAAGTCAGGATGGTGAGTGGCTTGGAGGGGAACTTCCAGTTGGTGGTGTTCCCATGTGTCTCCTGCCCTTGTCCTTCTAGATGGTAGCAGTCATGGATTTGGAAGGTGCTGTGTAAGGAGACTTGGTGGGTTCAGCAGTGCATTTTGTAGATGGACACATTGCTGCTACTATGTGTCGGTGGTGGAGGGTGTAATAGGTTTTAAGCAGGTGAAGGGAGGAGGGTTGGAATAAAAACAAAAGGGGCAATTTGTGGTAGGGTGGGGGGCAGGAGAGGTTCAGTAACATGAGAGTTGGTGGTGCAGGGCCAATGGGACTAGTAATGAGGCAAGTAAAGAAAGAAAAAAGTGTGTGTAGAGAAGGTGTGAATGGCAGAATGATGACCTATTGCCATCCTAAAGCAAAAACAAGAGCAAAACATGAGTAAAAGCAAAACCTGCAAAGCAAAGGAAACAAGATAGAAGCAGAGGTAACTGACTGAAATTGTTGAACTCAATGCTGAGTCCAGAGGTGCCTAATTGAAAAAAGAGATACCATCTCTCCTGTTTAACTTGAGCTTCATTGGAATACAGCAGGAGACCGAAGACAGAGAGGTCAGCATGAGAGCAAAGTAGACAATTAAAATAAAAAACTACTGCAGGTGCTGGAAATCCAAAACAAAAACAGAATTACCTGGAAAAACTCAGCAGGTCTGGCAGCATCGGCGGAGAAGAAAAGAGTTGACGTTTCGAGTCCTCATGACCCTTCAACAGAACTGAATAAAGTTAGGAGAGGGGTGAAATATAAGCTGGTTTAAAGTGGGGTGGGGTGGGGGGAGAGAAGTTGGGGGGGGTGGCGGGTGGGTTGTAGGGATAAGCAAGCAGTGATAGGAGCAGATAATCAAAAGATGTCACAGACAAAGGAACAAAGATGTGTAAAAGGTGGTGATATTATCTAAACGAATGTGCTAATTAAGAATGGATGGCAGGACACTCAAGGTACAGCTCTAGTGGGGTGGGGTGGAAAGACTGACAGGGTATTACAGTTATAGATTTAAAAATAATGGAAATAGGTGGGAAAAGAAAAATCTATATAAATTATTGGAAAAAACAAAAGGGAGGGGGAAGAAATGGGAAGGGAATGGGGATGGGGGAGGGAGTTCAAGATCTAAAGTTGTTGAATTCAATATTCAATCCGGAAGGCTGTAAAGTGCCTAGTCGGAAGATGAAGTACTGTTCCTCCATCTTTTGATTATCTGCTCCTATCACTGCTTGCTTGTCCCTACAACCCCCCCACCCCCCAACTTCTCTCCCCCCAACCCTCACCCCCCCCGCCCCAACTTAAACCAGCTTATATTTCACCCCTCTCCTAACTTTACTCAGTTCTGCTGAAGGGTCATGAGGACTCGAAACGTCAACTCTTTTCTTCTCCGCCGATGCTGCCAGACCTGCTGAGTTTTTCCAGGTAATTCTGTTTTTGTTTTTAGACAATTAAAATGACGGGCGACCAGAAGCTCAGTGTCAATGCTTATATACTGAATGGAGGTGTTCCTCAAAGTGGTCACCCATCCTGCATTTGGTCTCCCCAATATACAGCGGCCAATAGAGTCTACTAAACTGAAAGTACAAGTAAATCGCTGTTTCACCACAGGTTAGTGGAACGGGCAGACACACAGCAGATGAGATTCAGCACAGAAAAGTGTCAGGTGATATATTTTGATAGGAAGAATGAAGAAAGACAATACGTGCTAAATGATACAATTTTAAAGGGAGTGGAAGAAGAGAGGGGTGTTTGTGACAACATTTTTGAAGGTGGCAGGGCTGGGTAACCAGGCAGTTAGATCCTAGGCTTTATAAGTAGAGGCACATTGTATGCAAGCCAGGAGATTGTGCTAAACAAAAATAAAACGTTAGTATGGCCCCAGCTGGAGTATTGTGCCCAATTCTGGCCACTACATTTTAGGAAGAATGTGAAGGCTTTGGAGAGGCAGCAGAAAAGATTTACTAGAATGGTTCCAGAGATGAGGAATATTTTTTAACATTCATTCACGGGATGTGGGCTTCGCTGGCTAGGCCAGCATTTATTGCTCAACCCTAGCTGCCCTTGAGAAGGTGGGGGTGAGCTGCCTTCTTGAACTGTTGCAGTCCATGTGGTATAGGTACACCCACAGTGCTGTTAGGGAGGGAATTCCAGGATTTTGACCCCACGACAGTGAAGGAACGGTGATATATTTTCAAGCCAGGATGGTGAGTGGCTTGGAGGGAACTTGCAGGTGGTGGTGTTCCCATCCATCTGCTGCCCTTGTCCTTGAAGGTATTAGGGGTCCCAGGTTTGGAAGGTGCTGTTGAAGGAACCTTGGTGAATTGCTGCAGAGCATCTTGTAGATGGTACACACTGCTGCTACTGTGCATTGGTGGTGGAGGGAGTGAACGCTTGTGGATGGGGTTCCAATCAAGTGGGCTGCTTTGTCCTGGATGGTGTTGAGCTCCTTGAGTGTTGTGGGAGTTGCATTCATCCAGGCAAGTGGAGAGTATTCCATCACACTCCTGCCTTGTGCCTTGTGGACAGGCTTTGGGGAGTCAGGAGGTGAGTTACTCTCTGCAGAATTCCCAGCCTCTGACCTGCTCTGGTAGCCACAGTATTTTTATGGCTGGTCCAGTTCAGTTTCTGGTCAATGGTAACCCCCCAGGATGTTGATAGTAGGGGATTCAGCAATGGTAATGCCATTGAATGTCAAGAGGCAATGGTTAGATTCTCTTTTCTTGTAGATGGTCATTGCCTGGCACTTGTGTGGCGTGAATGTTACTTGTCATTTATCAGCCCAAGCCTGGATATTGTCCAGGTCTTGCTGCATTTGGAAATGGACTGCTTCAGTATCTGAGGAGTCATGAATGGTGCTGAACATTGTGCAGTCATCCGTGAATATCGCCACTTCTGACCTTATGATGGAGGGAAGGTCATTGATTAAGCAGCTGAAGTTGGTTGGGCCGAGGACACTACCCTGAGGAACTCCTGCAGTGATGTCCTGGAACTGAGATGACTAACCTTCAACAACCACAACCTTTGTGCTAGGTATGATTCCAACCAGTGGAGAGCTTTTCCCCTGTTTCCCATTGACTCCAGTTTTGCTAGGGCTCCTTGATGCCACACTCAGTCAAATGCTGCCTTGATGTTAAGGGCAGTCACTCTCACCTCATCTCTTAGTTCAAATCTTTTTGTACATGTTTGGACAAAGGCTATAATGAGGTCAGGAGCTGAGTGACCCTGGCAGAACCTAAACCTAGCATCAGTGAGCAGGTTATTGCTGTGTAATTGCCGCTTGGTAGCACTGTCGACAACACTTTCCATCACTTTGCTGATGATCCAGAGTAGACTGATGGGGCAGTAATTGGCCGGGTTGGATTTGTTCTGCTTTTTATGGAAAGGACATACCTGGGCAGTTTTCCACATTGTGGATAGATGCCAGTGTTGTAGCTGCACTGGAACAGCTTGGCTAGGGGCGCGGCAAGTTCTGGAGCACAAGTCTTCAGTACTATTGCCGGAAACTTGTCAGTCTCCATAGCCTTTGCAGTATCCAGTGCCTTCAGCAATTTCTTGATATCACATGGAGTGAATCGAATTGGCTAAATGCTGGAATGTCTGATGGTGGGGACCTTTGGAGGGGGCTGAGGTGCATCATCCACTCGGCACTTCTGGTTGAAGATTGGCTCCAATGCTTCAGCCTTATCTTTTGCAATGATGTGCTGGGCTCCGCCATCATCGAGGATGAGGATATTTGTGAACACTCCTCCTCCCATTATTACAATACGGAGATAGAGTGGAGAAGCTGGGGTTGTTCTCCTTCGAGCAGGGAAGGCTAAGAGGAAATTTGATTTAAAATCATGAAGGATTTAGATAGAGTAATTGAAGAAAGGTTGTTTCCATTGGCTGAAGAGTTGATAAAAAGATTTAAGGTGATTGGCAAAAAAACCAGGGTTGACATGAGAAAAAATATTTTCGTGTGAGTCATTCAGATTGGGAATATGCTGCCTGATAGGGTGATGGATATAGATTCAATAATGGGTTTCAGAAGATAATTGAACCTGTCATGTTAACTGCCACACACTCAGGTCTAATATCAGGAAACTATCAAAAGACTTCTTCATGCACTGTGTACACTTGATGGCTCTAACTTATGAATTCTCAAATAGGTAATGCTTTTCTAAAGCAAAGCAATCAATATATATTGTGTAATAGCCTATATGTGCATTAATATCGTAATTTGTAATGCAGGTAATTACACTGGAATTGGAATGTGCTCATGGTCCATTCATTAGTGCACAGCACCAGCATTTCACACTGACTAACTTACCCAAAGGGGAAAGGAACCTTAAATGGTGAAGAAATACTTCTTATTTTAAGTACTGCATTTGCTTTCACACAATCTGGAACTCTCTCTCTTCCAAAAAGCTTCTGAGGCTGGGAGCCAGCTGAAAATTTCGAGATGGAGATTGATAGGCTTTTGTTAGGCAAGAGTATTAAAGGGTGAGGATCCAAGGCCACTGATACAGATTGGCCTCGATCTCATAGAATGGCGTACCAGGTTGGAGGGGACATTCAGTACAAGGGCCCACTCATGGGGTGATCCAAGTACTGGCTTTGGAGTTTTCTGGATCCTGTCCAGAAATAGGCCTGAGGGTCAAAAATTCCAGGAGCACCTATCAAATTAAAAAAAACACCACTTTCGTTTTCTGGTCTTTTATGGCCTCACTGCCTTGCTGCTTCTGCAACCTGAGAGGGCCCAGGTGCAAGACCCAGTGTCTACAGCTTCTCAGTAACCTTTCCAAGGGGTGGGTAAGCAGAAAATTTAAAGCCCTATTTGTCCTGCCTCACATACATGCTTGCATCTACTTGGAATATAACCACTCACAGAATTCCTAGGATATTCCTGGACAATGCAAAGGGATTAAAGACTCAGTGTAATATATCTCCACTGCTTTTCTTTCTGCTTTGTGCCTGGGAACTCATTGTTCCCTGGGTGTAAATCATAGAATCATACAATGATACAGCACAGAAGGAGGCCATTCAGCCCATTGTGCCTGTGCCAACTCTTTGAAAGAGCCATCCAAATAGTCCTACTCGCCTACCCTTACCCATTGCCCTGCAAATTTTTCCTCTTCAAGTATATATCCAATTCCCATTTGAAATTTATTTCTGGTTCTTTTGCAAATCACTTTAAACACTTGTCCTGTGGTTTGTGCCCCTCCGAGCATTGGAAACAGTTTCTACTAATTTAGTATCATAAGGCCTAGCAAGGAAATTTAGCCCTAACTGATGGCCACTGGGAGCGATGCTACTATTCTGAAAATTACAAAAGGGAAGACTTGTTTCCCTTGCGTAGTCTCACTCAATGGGAGTGATGAGTGGCGCATCAGGGTGTGGAGTTTAACGCACCCAATTTGTGGCACTTCCAAATTTGCAACGATCAGTATTGATGGCAGCAAGTATGGGTGTGCTGTGAAACAGCTGCTGCTCTATGCCTTTACCACTCTATGATTCCAGGGGTGCCTACACCCTCACTCATTTCATCAGTCAGCACTCCTGTCAAAATAAACATTTAGCCTGGAGCACAATCTCAAAACATTTGCCCTAACGCTACAGGATAGGCATTCCTAGATGCTCCTTCCTCAGCATCGGGTTGAATCAGGTCCTTTGAGAGACATTCCCACAGCAACAATGGTCAGAAACATGGAGGTTATAAGCTGTAAACCTAAGCGTGAAGTTGTGCTAAAACTCACAATATCATGTTGTCCTTCCTTGATTTATTCTGTGCTGGGTTATTAGGGAACCCGAGGAGAGTTAGAATTTAAGACCAACACTAAAATGGTTAACCAAACCCTTACAAACTACAACACTTCTGTACTGTGCATCTGGGTGCCATGATGCCCAGTGGTTTGATTTTACGGGAAGCTAGCCTTCCCTGTGGTGATGTATTCTATTAGACATGCTGATTGAAGAGACACAGCTCACCAGGAAAACAAATTGAAGGCTGTTTGACACAGTGCTGCAATCAGCCCTTGTTAACAAGACTGCAATTCTCCGAGGTGACATCAGCAGTGGTAACTGCTGGCTGAGACCCCTGGCTTGTTTGTTTGTTTCGTAACGTCACACACATTTTTTTTTCCCCTTTGGGGAATAGTGGGGAAGAGTTGAAGGGATTAGCTAGCTGATTGCCAATCTGTTGAACCAGGTCATGAACCCTGCTTCTGTGGCCAACAAGTCCAGGAGTGGGACTTAAAAACAGAGCTTCTGGCCCAGAGGCAGGCGCGCCACTGACTGAGACACAAGACCTCCAAACCACTGGCTGTAAAAATACTACCGAGGCAATCTGCACACATTCCATCATTCTGGAATAATGCATAACTGTGAGAGAATCAGAAAGGCACTACCACAGTCTGACGGTGTCACCAACCACAGGAATAAACCATGGGAACAATATAGAATATATCATATTGTGTGGGCCATTAACTGAGCATTGACTCCAGGCCAGTTCTTGTTTTCTGCTCTTTGGATTTTTCTGCTTCTGGTGCAATCCCCCAAAATTTCCCCATTAAAACATTTCCCACATGTGGTTAACCACAACTCATACAATGATTCGTGACTATGGGAATGCCAGACATTTATCATAGTTTTACAATTACTTTGCTTTTCTTCACTGGTAGCACAGTGTTAATTGTGAACCATGGATTCTGAAACTATTCAAACATTTATCTCCAATATACGGTTCTCCTGTTCAATTCAATGAGTCAACCTCATGCACACTCTACCCCTCTCTTATCCTCACAGTTCTAAGGTCTAATGAGTCACCCTAACCTAACATTCTTTTCCCGAACCTCAAAGTTGTGGATCTCTGCCCTTTCTGTAACTTCTTGCTCCTAATGATCTACAGCTTTCGCAGCCACTTAATCATTGCTTTTTGCGTTACCTCAGCTTCTCCCTGACTGTTTTCAGTCCTCAAACTGCCCTGTGCAGTGTGTCTTGGCCCTTCACCTCAGTTTCTCAATGCAAAAATATGATCCTTTGAAATCCTACACAATTTGAAAGGAACACAGGAGTAAGTCATTCAGTCCCTCGAGTCTTTTCTTCTACTCAGTTAGATTATGGCTGATCTGTATCTTAACTCCATATACCCGCCTTGGCTCCATAACCCTTGACACCCTTACCCAAATCTATCAATCTCAGTTTTGACATTTTCAGTTGTCCCCCAGCTTCAGCAACGGTCTGGAGGAGACAGTACAGATTTCCAGTAAACTTTGTGTGATGGAAGTGCTAACTGACATTGTCTCTGAATGGCCTAACTTTAATTTTTAAGGTTATATATATATACCTCCTTGTTTTGGACTCCCCCCACCAGAGAAAATAGGTCCTCTCTTTAATTATTTTAAATGCCTCAATTTTACTGGCTGTTTCTGAATGTGCGAGTGACAGCTACTGGCAGAGTATAAAGTCATGTGTGTTAATTGTACTGATGGTCTGTCTGGATGGACACACTAGATTGGATTTTCCTCTGTGGTGGGATTGCTACCAGAATTGCTGCAGGCAGTGACTTCTGACTGCTACCGCTGACTATACCATAGTTTCTAGGATCAGTTAAACTTGAATATTGTAGCCGTTGGCATTGTAAATGCTTCTAATTGAAGTTTAGCTGTGGCAGCTTTACTGGGTGGGGGATGGGGTGGCGCACGAGCATCAGTGGAAGACATTTGGCTGCTAATCGGAAATATATGTTGAATACAATGCCTGGTGGAGAAGCCCTCTTCAACTGACAAAAGTTCCAGATCAGATTAATGAAAGTGAGTAGCCATGCACCCCATGCCAATTCAGTGCAGGGCTATGTAATGTTTAATGACCTTACCAGGCCAGGCAAGGTAAGAGGAAAAAAACATTAAAACCAAGAATGTACTGTACTAAACATGTCTGCCACTTGCAACCATCTCCGCTTTCACTGCGTTAAACTGTCAACTTGAATTCTTCCCTCTGAGCTAGAGGACTGTGACTTCAATCCTGATTCAAGGTTTTGAGCACATGATTTGGAGTAACAATTCATCGCAGTTAAAGGGGATGCTGCTTATTGCACAGGTTGTCTTTTGGATGAAATGTTAAACTGAGGTCATATCTGATTATTCACCTCCTGGATCCAATAGCACTCTTCTAAGAAGAGCAGGATAGTTTTCCTCATGCCCTGGTCACCCTCAACCAATGACATCAAGAAAAGATGAACCAATTCTTTATCTCGCCGCTGTTTGTTTTTGCACAAATTGGCGCCATGTTTTCCTACATAGCAACACTGACTACACTTCAGTAGGAACCTATTGCTGTGAAGTGTTTGATATCCTGAGGGGGTGAAAGGTGCCACATAAATGCAACTTCTGTCATTCATGTAGGTGGTTCACTTGCTTACTATTGATACCCATAAAGAAGCATGATGTCCCTTATAGCCCCAATCTTTCCATCACATCCTCATTTACATTCACTCCACATGTGAGATCTTATGAAATGTAATTATTAGTTTCATGCAACTATTGACATACCATCTCAGGGCCTGTACACTGCTACCATTTAAGGCCCACACACTGCTCCCTGGGTTTGACTGCATCTCATAACAACCAACAGCTATTTTCACTTTTTTGCATTCTGTCCAGAGGGGATGAGAGACCTCAGTAGCAGAGAGAGGTGCTGGACCCCCAACATTTCCCCCTCCCCCCTACAGGAGGAAGCATTGCAGTGGTTCAAAAAGGCAGCTCACTACCGCCCCCTCAAGGGCAATTAAAGGATGGGCAATACCAGCGACATCCACATCCCATGAAAGAATACATTGAAAGAAAGATCCTGGGGTGTGGTGGGGAGGGAGGCTATGGGCAGAGAAGTGAAGGTTGGATGGCAGGTTCTGCAGGTTCACAATGTCACTTCCCTCATGATTGAAATGACTTCACCGCTTCCCTGTAGCACACTCCGCCCTGTCTCCTTTCCTTCTCTGGATGTATCCAGGGAGGAGCAGAGAAGGAAGATTACCCTCTTATCCAACTCTACCTATACTTCCCCATTCAGATACTCCCTTCCAATCAACAGCCCTGAGATATTCTGCCAGGGGGTGGAAGGGAGTGAGATGGCAGGGAGTGCATTTGGTAAAATATACAGAGCACAGGACATTGCCCCAGGCAACAGGCAGTTCAATCAACTGATTCAGTAAAGTTCTTTGTGGTTTATTGATGTGAAAGGGGGTCAAAATCCTGGAACTCCCTCCCTAACAGCACTGTGGGTGTACCTACACCACAGGGACTGCAGCGGCTCAAGAAGGCAGCTCACCAGCACCTTCACAAGGGGCAATTAGGAATTTAAATTGGACACTTTGTTTAAAAAATTATGCAAACAAGTTAAAGACTATCACTGAACAAAAATGCAACCTCTTTACATACACGTTTTGGCTGCCAGGTGGTTAGGATCCTCCTCCAGTTTACAAACATGAGCCTTCATGCAGCATTCACTGGCATACTGGGTAGTTCAGGGAGTTGGTGGGCATCATACTGAACACTTACAAGTGGGTTGAGGAGAGGCACTGGTTGAGGTCTAGGAACAGGTCTCCTGCCTGACTGCAGTGTTAGCGGTACAGTGCTGGGCCAGGGAGGGAATTAATAACAGCAGCATTTTGGAGTTATATGGCGCCGTTCAGGAGCCCTCAAACAAAAGTTGACACTGATCCACATGAAGAGAGATTAGGACGGGATGACTAAAAGCTTGTTCAAAGAGGTAGGTTTTAATAAGTGTCTCAAAGGAGGACAGAGAGCTGGCCAAGTGGAGGGGCTTATAGAGGAATTCCAGAGCAGAGGGTCTTGGCAGCCGGAACCTCGGCCACCAATGGTGGAGTGATTAAAATCGGGGCTGCTCAAGAGGCCAGCATTATTAACATAGCTCTTGTGGAGGGCAGTGAGGACATTACCCAGATAAGGGAGAGGGTGAGGCCCAGGGTGGGATTTGAAAACAAGGATGAATATTTTAAAATCAAGGCATTGCTAATTCAGGAGTCAGAATTTGTGTGATGGATACCCAAGTTGTCGGCATTGGTGACCGGTGATAATTGTGATGGTCCTGGGCAAGATGCCACAAGTGAGCTCAATGCTTCCCCCATTGTATTTCCAGTGGGAATCACCACAGTTGTGGACAATGGGTTCTGCTCTGGTTTCTTTCTGTTCCCAAACTCAAGAACATGAAGGCCAGTATGATTCCTCCTCCCAATACTCCACCTGAATTGAGCTAACTCAGTGCAGACCAATGGCTAAAACTGCAACACTAGTGGTCGGAATGGATCAGTCCCAGACACATCCAAACTTTTGACTCAGACTGTTGAGGGTAAGACCAGAAACGCAAATTACTGCGAGCAAAATCAGTGTGCAAACAGGTCAGGATCACATTCCCCTCTCTCCCTGCTATTTTAACACTTATCCATTTATAAGAAACAGTTTAATACCTCCATAAAAATAGCATGGGGAAATGATAACATTGCTCAGTGTAATTTCCAGATTGTTATTAGCAAGCCTACTGCTGTCTTTCCCATGGGGAAATTCCCTATTACATTCACTGCCTAGATCACACATGAAGAATGAGTACTTTAGGACCAGCTTGATAAGTATATAAATCTCTCACTGTAACTTTGACAGACAAATTACTGTGGGAAATCAGGCAAACGCCCACAGAAATTCTGCCTCGTTGCTTTGGTTTACTTTCTGAAAGGTGAGATTGAAAAATGGAGAAAAATGAAAAAGGGGGAAATGTGAGGCTTCTCAGTCTGCGGAGTAGCTGGGAATGTGAAACATGGGATGAGGATGCCATTCATCTGATCAAACCTCTCCGTAAATCAGGTGCCACCTGCTCTACTCTGGATTCCACCCAGGAGCCATAATGATTTATACATTGATGTTCAGTAGTGTTTACAGGGAAACAGTTCCCATCAACATCATCGTTTATTTCTTATAAACCTGTTTATGATCTCACTAATAGCGAAAGGAAGCTTTCTCCATTTCATGTGTTTGTGCCAGAATGTAAGCATTGTTGGCAAGGCCACTTATATTGCCCATCCTTGGTTGCTTTGAGAAGGTGGTGGTGAACTGGTGCGGTCCTTATGGTGATGGTATTCGGTGGGGCAGTGCTGGGCTTTGACCTGGCGATGATGAAGGAACAACGGGATAGGTCCATAACAGGACCTGGAGGGGAACTTGGGGGGGTGATGATCAACAGATTCAAAGCTAGTGGATTTACAATCAACAGACATGTTACAATTATCCATATGACTGTGTGATTGTGACGAATGCAATGATTCCTCACTGTTCTCCCTTTCAAGAAACCCTTCGGTTTTAAAGTTTTTTTTTATTGGTTCATGGGATGTGGGCGTCGCTGGCTATTTATTGTCTATCCTTAAATTGCCCTTGTTCAGAGGGCATTTAAGAGTCTATCACATTGCTGTGGGTCTGGAGTCACATGTACAGGTAAGGATGGCAGATTTCCCTCCCTGAACCAGGTGGGTTTTTCCAACAATGGTTTCATGGTCATCAGACTTTTAATTCCAGATTTTTATTCCTGATGTTTATTCCAGAGCATTACCCTGTGTCTCTGGAATACTAATTCAGTGACAATACCACTATGCCACCACCCCCATAGTACTCATTCTTGTTTTCAAATCCCGCTATGGCCTCGACCCTCCCTACCTCTGTAAACTGTTCCAGACCCACAACCCTCTGAGGTCGCTAAACGCCTTCGATTCTGGCTTCTTGAGTTTCCCGTATTTTAATTGTTCCAACATTGGTGGCTTTGCCTCCATTTGGCCAGGTCCTAAACTCTGGAATTTCCCCCCTAAACCTCTCTGTCTCTCCACCTTTCTCTCTCTCTCCTCTTTTAGGATTCTCCTTAAAACCTCCCTCTCTGAGCGAGGCATTCCAGATATCTGGCAATGATGCTGCAATTTGCTCGCATTTTGTTCAGTGAAAGTAATTATAAGAAGTTATATTTAGCTGGGACTTTTAACGTAATAAAATGTCCCAATGTGCTTCACAGGCGCATTAAAAAACAAAACCTGTCACCGAGCCAGGTAAGAGGAGAGTAAGGCAGGTGACCAAAAGGTGACCTCCTGCCCTATAACCAACGAATGGAGCTGGCCGTGCAGGACAAGCTGACATGCCTCTCAGCACTGGTGGCTAAACTTGGAGCTACAAAACTCATGAGTTTGCAGTCATTGGAAATTGTGATGGCTTAAAGCTCCCCACTCAAAACAATGCCTCAAAAAAAACCCTTTGCGACTTTAGGGGTGAGCTGACGAGCAGTGGGGGATAAGCTTCTGCAGAGCATGAACACCAGGGTGGACCAGTTGGGCCAAACAGCCTGTTTCTGTGCCATGATCTTGGCGTAATCACTTGTGGACTATTACTGTTGCATCTTCTTCACTGCCAGGTGTACCTCCTCACAACCTCCCAATGCAAACCCTGCACACTGGCTGGTATGGCCAGCTTGAACACTTGACTCAACTTGTATGTTCTTACAGAAGTCCCCTCAGCATAACGCTGCCGCTGTTTGTTGTGTTACTTTGCCTCTGGGGTGGGGGCCATCCTTGGAAACCCACCCTATGGAGTGGAAGTGAGACGCTGCTTTGGTTATACTGCCCCTAGGGGTCCGACTGTCAGGTGAAGAGAGGCCAACACTCCTGCAGCCAATACCTGATGATGTTGCACTAAAGGATTAATGATTGTAACCATAATTGCTCCAAGTTTATCGGATGATAAATCCACAGTTGATTGCCAGGAAATAACAGTCAGCATGTAATATAAATAGATATTATACACAAGGTACTAAAATTTCCTGAAATCCACTCTTAAAAAAATAAACCATCCATTCAGCAATGCAACGAGGCCTGGGGTCAGGAAGCCCCCTCCTACATCACTGCCACTATCTACATCTATCAATACCAGGAGGCACACTGCAACACGCTGTTAGGCAAAGAGTACCACAGGCATGAGTAAGGGCTCCCTCTCGCTTAGTCCACGGTGCTAGATAAATGTGTTCCCCCAACTCTGGCCTCTTGGGCATCTCGATTTCTGTCGCCCCACCCAGCGCCTTCAGCCGCTAAGATGTTAAACTCTACAATTCCTTCCCTAAACCTCTGTGCTCCTTGCTCTTCCTTTGACACTCCCTAAACTTTACCTCTTTGACCAAACGCCTGACCTAAAGTTCCCTTATGTGACTCGGTATTAATTAATTTTTACGCAGGGTATTGTTCCTGTGAAGTGCCTTGGGATATTTCACTGCAGCAGAGAGGCTGAACAAGGCAAATTGTTACTGTGGTTGCTGAGGTATTCGATTTCATCTTAACCACCTCAATATAATCTGTTAGATCGTGGGCCGAATTTTCACCTTGGCAGGCGGGCGCGCGCCCAACCCACTCGAGCGTGAAATGATGTGGGATGATGTCGGGCGAGCGTCCCGAGGTCAACTCACAGTCGCACGATATTTCGGTCGGTGGGCGCTCACGGGAATCGGAAGCACACCCACCGACAATGAGAAGGCACATTAAGGCCATTAAAGTATTAATTAACTTAAATTAATCACTGCCCGTCCAACCTTATGGTGGACGGGCAGGCGAAAAGGCCAAGCGGCCTTTGCATTTTTTAGGAAACCTCATCCACGGGCGGGGTGAGGTTTCCAACAGCAAAGAAAAATAAAATAAAAAATTTTACATCTCATTCATAAGAGTCACATGAGAGGGGACATGTTTCTTAACATTTAAAAATTCTTTATTTTAGTTTTTTGAAACTCTGCATCTCCCTGAGGCAGCTCTGTGCCTTAGGGAGCTTTTCCAGCGCACACTTGTGCGCATGCACAGATTACACACTCGCCCGCTCGTCCTCCCCACCCGACACGGGTAGCACTGAGCACTGCAGCGTGCATTTCACGCTGGGTGGGCATTAATTGGCCCACCAGTGTGAAATCGCGGTCCAGTCCCGATCGCGGGCGGCGGTCGGCTTCCCGACTGCCCCCGCCAGACAAGGGCAAAATTCTGCCCCATGAGAGGATTGAGAATGGAGTAACATTTGCCTTGCAAGAACACCAGAGCAAAAGTTCAGTTTGGGGCATCTATATTTTATTATACAATGATATTAACTAACACCGACTTAACCTGGAGTCAAACCCATACAGACACATAGACAGACAGACACACACACACAGACACACACATACACATACACACACACACAGACACACACACACACACACACACACACACAGACAAACACAGACACATAAACACACAGACACAGACACACACACACAGACATACATACACACACAGACACACAAACACACACACATGTACACACAGACACGCAAACACACACACAGACACAGACATACACACACACAGACATACACACACAGACACACACAGACACACACACAGACATACACACACACACACACACACACACAGACATACACACACACACACAGACATACACACACACACACAGACATACACACACAGACACACACACAGAAACACACTCACACACACAGACACACACACAGACGCAGACACACACACAGACATACACATACACGCAGACATACACAAAGACACACATGCAGACACACACACAGACATACACACACACAGACACACACACACATGCACACACACACACGCACACACACACAGACACAGACACACACACACACGCAGACACACACACAGACACACATGCAGACACACACACAGACATACACACACACACACAGACACACATGCAGACACACACACAGACATACACATACACACACACACACAGACACACACACACATACACACTCACACACACATACACAGTCACTCTCACCTCACCACTGGAGTTCAGCTCTTTTGTCCATGTTTGAACCAAGGCTGTAATGAGGTCAGGAGCTGAGTGGCCCTGGCAGAACCCAAACTGAGCATCAGTGAGCAGGTTATTGCTAAGCAAGTGCCGCTTGATAGCACTGTTGATGACCCCTTCCATCACTTTACTGAAGATTGAGAGTAGACTGATGGGGCGGTAATTGGCCGGGTTGGATATGTCCTGCTTTTTGTGTACAGGACATACCTGGGCAAGTTTCTGCATTGCCGGGTAAATGCCAGTGTTGTAGCTGTACTGGAACAGCTTGGCTAAGGGTGTGGCAAGTTCTGAAGCACAAGTCTTCAGTACTATTGCGGGAATATTGTCAGGGTCCATAGTCTTTGTTACATTTAATGCCTTCAGCCGTTTCTTGATATCATGTGGAGTGAATCAAATTGGCTGTAGACTGGCATCTGTGATGCTGGGGACCTCCGGAGGAGGCTGAGATGGATCATCCACTCAGCACTTCCAGCTGAAGATAGCTGCGAATGTTTCAGCCTTACCTCTTGCACTGATGTGCTGGGCTCCTCCATCATTGAAGATGGGGAGATTTGTGGAGCCTCCAGTGAGTTGTTTAATTGTCAGCCACCATTCATGACTGAATGTGACAGGACTGCTGAGCTTAGATTGTGGAATTACTTAACTCTGTCTATCACTTGCTGTTTATGTTGTTTGGGACGCAAGTAATCCTGTATTATAGCTTCACCAGGTTGACACCTGATTTTTAGATAGGTTAGGTAGAATAGGGGATATACCGAGCCATGAGGTTATAGGTTGTATTTGAGTACAATTCTGCTGCTGCTGATGGCCCACAGTGCCTCATGTTGTTAGATCTGTTTAAAATCTATCCCATTTAGCACGGTGGTAGTGCCACACAACACGATGGAGGATATCCTCAATGTGAAGACTGGACTTTGTCTCCACAAAGACTGTGCTAGGTGGTCACTCCTACTGATACTGTCATGGACAGATGCATCAATGGCAGGCAGGTTGGTGAGGATGAGGTCAAGTATGTTTTTCCCTCTTGTTGGTTCCCTCACCACCTGCCGCAGACCCAGTCTAGCAGCTATGTGCTTCAGGACTTGGCCAGCTTGGTCAGTAGTGGTGCTACTGAGCCTTTCTTGGTGAGGGACATTGAAGTCCCCCACCCAGAGTACACCTCTGTTGGATATGTCCTGCCGGTGGGACAGGACATACCCAGGGATGGTGGTGGTGGTCCCTGTGAACCAGGTGAGTTTTTACGACAATCAACAATGGTTTCATGGTCATTATTAGACTTTAATTCCGGATTTTTTATTGAATTCAAATTCCATCCCCAGAGCATTACCCTTGATCTCTAGATTACGAGTTCAGTGACGATATCACTACGCCACCGTCTCCCACAATGTCCTGATTTCTAAAACAGTTATGTTCATGAGCATTGGCTTCACTGTCTGGATCAACATTTTTATTGTAAGTGATGTGGGCAATTATTGAATGGAACACCATAAGTGATGGATTTATGGTCGGGTGGAGAGGACAGTGCTATTGATGTTGTGTATATGGATTTTAAAAAACATTTGATAAAGGACCACGTATTAAGCTTGTTAGCAAAACGTGAAGCCTGTGGGATGAAAACAGCAGTAGTAGCGTGGATACAAAATTGGTTAAGGGATGGAAAGCAGAGATTTGTGGTGAATGGCTACTTTTCAAACCAGAGGAAGGTATACAGTGGAGTTCCTCAAGATTCAGTCCCAACACCAATACTGTCTATAAATTAATTATTTAGACTTGGGGATAAGAATTTCAAAATGATACAGAATTGGGAAACATAGTAAAGAGTGAGGAAGATAGTAATAGACATTAAGAGGACATCTACAGACTGGTGGAAATGAAAATAGTAAATATTGGAATAATCACCAGCTCAGGCAGAACGTGTGGAGAGAGAAACAGTGTTAATATTTCATCAAAATGGGGAACTGTGCAAAGATAGAAATGTTTTATTTATTCATTCATGGGATGTGGGCATCGCTGGCTGGGCCAACATTTATTGCCCATCCCTAGTTGCCCTTGAGAAGGTGGTGGTGAGCTGCCTTCTTGAACCGCTGCAGCCCATGTGGTGTAGGCACACCCACAGTGCTGTTAGGGAGGGAGTTCCAGGATTTTGACCCAGTGACAGTGAAGGAACGACGATATATTTCCAAGTCAGAATAGTGTGTGGCTTGGAAGGGAACTTGCCGGTGGCAGTGTTCCCATGTATCTGCTGCCCTTGCCCTTCTAGGTGGTAGAGGCCATGGGTTTGGAAGGTGTTGTCAAAGAAACCTTGGTGAGTTGCTGCAGTGTGTAGATGGTACACACTTTTGCCACTGTGCTGGAGGGAATGGATGTTGGAGGTGGTGGATGTGGTGCCAATTGAGTAGGATGCTTTGTCCTGGATGGTGTGAAGCTTCTTGAGTGTTGTTGGAGCTGCACTCATCCAGGCAAGTGGGGAGTATTCCATCACACTCCTGACTTGTGCCTTGTAGGTGGTGGACAGGATTTGCTAGTGATGTAATAGGAGTTTATTGTGCCTGTTTTATAGAATCTTACATTTCCCTGGAAATCACAAGGTGCAATCCCATGATATAAATGTTTAATGATTTTAAGGAAGAGGATTATGGCTTCTGCCAAAGTAATGGATAGAAAAATTTAAAGACATTGCACTTCTAGGCTATCAGCATTTACTTTTCTCCAATTTATCTTTTTGCTGATGTTTGCTACTAAACAGAGGAATGTTACTACTGAGTAAAGTTAAGATTGAAAGACTTGCATTTATATAGCGCTGCTCACAACCTTGGAATTAGGTCACAGTTCAGTGAGCATGTCTTGAATGGCGAGAGAGGCTAATTGGCCTCCTCCTCGTCCTGTGTTCATCGAGATGTTACAAAGTGCTTTAAAGCCAATGAAGCACCTTTGAAGTGTAGTCATTATTATAATTTAGGAAATATGGCAGCCAAATTGCACAGCAAGATCCCACAAAGCAATAACGTGATAATGACCAGATTGTCTGCTTTTCTGATGGTGCTGATTGAGGGATAAACATTGGCCAGGATACCAGGGATAACTATCCTGCTCCTCTCCCAGATAGTCAGATAGAATCTTTCACATTCACCCAAGAGGGCAGATGGAGCCTCAGTTTAACATTTCATCTGAAAAAGAACCTTTCCACCTGAACGTACAGTGTCAGCATCAAATTCTCTCAGGAAGGGAATAGATTATTTCCAGGTTGGTACAGTGGAGAATTAGATAGCAGAGGAGAAGTGGACAGAATCTGTACAAACCACAGATGCAGAGAGTTAGGTGAGATGCCCACAAGTTCATATTTCACGTCAGTGGTGGCAAGGCTCGGGTGGGGGATAGCTGTGAGGAGCGGGGCTAAAGAGGTAGGTTAAATACATAACAGAGCAGGCTTGATGGGTTAGCTGACCCTTTTCTGTCCTTCTTGATATGTCTGCTGGTAACTGTGGATATGGGGCAAGGAAAATAATTAAAGGGTAGGCAAAGGGACCTGGCCGATTAAGCACAAAAAGGAGATACTCTGGTGGAGATTGAGGGTATAGCTGAGGTCATAGAGTCATAGAGGTGTACAGCACAGAAAAAGGCCCTTCGGCCCATCAAGTCTGCACTGGTCAAACAAGTACCTAACTATTCTAATCCCATTTTCCAGCACTAGGCCCATAGCCTTGTATGCCATGGCATCGCAAGTGCACATCCAAATACTTCTTAAATGTTATGAGGGTTTCTGCCTCTACCACCCTTTCAGGCAGTGAGTTCCAGATTCCCACCACCCTCTGGGTGAAAAAATTCTTTCTCACATCCCCTTTAAACCTCCTGCCCCTTACCTTAAATCTATTATCAGGTACTGAATGCAAACTGTCTTCACCAGAGAAGAGGATGATGCCAACGTAGCAGTGAAAGAATGTAGCAGTAGCGATACAGGAAAGGATAAAAATATAGAGATGTACCGGAAAGGTTGGCAGTTAGTAAAATAGGAAAGCTACTCGGTCCACTTGGGATCCATCCTAGATCACCGAGGGAAGTGTGGGTGGAAATTGCTGAGGCTCCAGCCACAAATCTTCCAATCCTCCGTGGATACGGGGGGTGGTACCAGAGGACCAGAGGATTGTAAATGTAACAACCCTGCTTAAAAAAGGGAAGAGGGATAAACCCGGCAACTACTGGCTTTCAGCCAAACCTCGGTGGCAGGGAAACTTTTACAGACAATAATCCAGAACAAAATTAATTGACATCTGGAAAATTATGGGTTAACAAATGAAAGACAACATGGATTTGGTAAATAGCAAATAACGTTTGACAAATTTGGTGGAGTTCCTTGATGGAGTGATGTAGAGGGTTGAAGACGGTGCTGCAGCTGATGGATTTTCAAAAAGTGCTACTTAATAGACTTGTTAACAAAATTAAAGCCCATGGGAATAAAGAGCCAGCGGCAGCATTGATACAAAACTGGCCAAGAGACAGGAAGCAGGTGAATGGTTGTTTTCAGGCTTTAAGGGAGTTTGCAGCAATGTTACCCAGGAGTCAGTATCAGGATCACTGCTTTTTTTTGATATATGTGACCTGTACAGAGAGGGCATAATTTCAAAGTTTGCATTTAAGACAAAAATCAGAAATGTATTAAACAGTGAGGGTCATAGCGCCAGCCTTCAAAGCAACTCAGGCTAGTGAAACAGACAGACACGTGGCAGATGAAATTTAAGGCAGAAAGGTGTAAAGTGATACCTATTGGTAGGAAGAATGAGAGGCAATGTGAACTAAATGGTATAATTTTAAAAGGGGTGCAGAGACAGAAACCTGGCAATGTATGTACACAAGTCTTTGAAGGTGGCAGTTCACCACCTCCATGAACTTCCCAGGAGCTGCCTGCTCAAATTGGCAAGGCAGCGGCAGTCCCCAACATGGCTTCCACCTGTCTTTGCTACTGGTGTCAGGCAGGCAGCTCCTGCCTCCTGAATGCTGAGCTAGCCTCCAGGCCAATTAGGAAATTTACATTTAAAAGTCATGTCGCGAGAGCGGCGCAGCCTGGGTGATGGGTCGGGACCAGGAATTCATCCAGATTCCTGACCCAGCATTGAAAATCTGCCCCCCTAGCTTTGTCCTGTCCTTGGGAAATTCCGGTATTTGTTCATGGCAGGCATAAAAGAAATCTTCCAGAATCTCCCATCCCCGCCAGGATTGAATGGCTACTGGAAGCATGGAAGCAGGGAATATCAACTAGGGACACAGGAAAGATTGGTTGTGAAGAGCTCCAGAACTGAGGAGCCCACTGTCAGTCCCTGTCTAATGTGACACACAAGAAATAGTCGCTTGGCCAAAGTAGTGAAGGAGCTATTGGCTGTTGTAATGAGTCTCTGCTGACTAGAGAGAGTGGGAGATGGTTGGAAAGAGCTCTAGTGAGACACTTCACTGTAACAATCCCCCACATTAAAGCAGGCGGATAGGAGTCAGAGCGCTGACTGATGGAGAGGAAGTCTTTCGTTAACTGGCTCAAGGGATTGTACAGATCTGGCCCTATTTCACCAGATTCATCATGGATCTACGAGGATTTTTTTTGGGTTTTTTTTTGAGCAAGATAAACGCATTTCCAAAAGAGGAAAATGAGTTTCAGCTCTGTTCCAACATTTAAATGTACAAAGCATTCTGGATGGGGGAAAGTGAGTAATGGAGCTGTCAATTTATCCTTGAGGTTAAATGATGTCATAAACCATAAGGAGGAACCTTAGCGAAGCTGTCTGAACCGTGGTAGCCTCAGTATTCACTCACGCCATTCATTATTATTCTAATGGACATCCATATGTTTACAAAATAAATTATTGGTCGCAGCAGTTAAAAATACAATCAGTGATAAGTAAAGAGACTGTTGCACACTATCAGGCAAATTCCTTGATCCACCATCCCAATAATCCAGCTCTGATTGAAAGACACATGGGTTTCAGATCAGAAGAACCACCGCCAGTCTAATTTTCCCACTCAACCCCTCTGTTTGAGCAGCTCAATTTTGGGAGCACAGTTTCCCCAGGGTCATAATCAGATAGCCTCTGGCGAAAACCCCAGCGGCGGTACGGGGAAAAATATTCTTTCATAGTGGTAGGGTGATAGATATAGATCCAACTGTAGCTTTCAAAAGAGAATTGGTAAATACTTGAAAGAGAAAAATATTGCAGGGACACTGGGAAAGAGAAAGGGAGGGGCACTAACCTGGTTGTTCCTCAAAAGAGCCGGCACAGACTTGTTGGGCCGAATGGCCTCCTTCTGTAGCAGGTTCAGACACCAGCTTTACTGAGTTAGCTGCCCTCAGCTGAGTGCTGGGGAAAGTATAGGAAAATTCCAAAAATGTACTAGCACCCTGGACGGCTAATCCAATAACTAACCTACAAGTAGTTCATGATCCCATTAAATAGCACAGGTTGGAGGTGTTATTCATACTGTTTGATGTCACGTTCAGCTGTGCAATGTTAAGACAGCATGTAGCAGTTAGAGCTAACTGCTACCCAGTTCCTAACCACAGCCCCAGTTCATTGCTGCTTAGTGACTAGATATAGTGTCAAGCGCAAATGGCCTCTGTTTCCCTCGGCTAGAGATGAGGGGGAGAAAGCAGCCAGCTTTCTGATCCCTGATCGCCCGAGCTAGGAAGTATTTATGTAGGAAAATCCATCTGATGGGCCTGTACTCAGCAATATGAAGCAACCTGGCAACTCTCAGCCTCTAACTTTACACATGAAGCACAGACAGCCCTGAGGGAGCTACCCGCGGGACCAGAACCGGCAACTTGAGAAGAAACAAAGGAGAATTGGGATGATTGCGCTTGGACACAGAGCAGGATATTGGACAGCCACTACAACAAGGTGATAATTTAGTGCGGTGGTGGTGTTTACAGTACACTCAGGGAGTCCGGGTTGCTGTGGCAACACCCACTTTTACATGCATGTTGCAATCTGGAGCTAGGGGTAGTGATGGTAGAGGCTCCAATTTCTTTCCATCTCCACGGAGACCAGGAACCTCTCCTGCTCTTACCACCTGTCATTAGCGTGTGTTGGAAGGATTGGCGGGTTGATACTCAACCTGTTTGGCCACGTTATGAACACACCTTCCTTGACCACCATGTCCTGGGGTGGGACCTGAACTGAGCTTTTGACTCAGGCAGGGGCGCAGCCCACTACGCCACAAGACCCCCACATAATTCAACGTATGATCACATTACTCTAAAGAACAGCCAGAGGAAACTGAGAGTTTAAAATACATTGTGCATAGGATAATGAAGAGCTCTGGGCTAAGCTGACCAAATGATGAAGCAGTGTTCACTCCTGTTCTTTCTGGGGCTATGGAGATATGAGATATAGAAAGCAAATAGTCAGGTATGGATAATGTCAGTTGGAGTTTCGATAGATATTTAGTGGTTATGCTTGACTATCTCTGGGATTGGGGAGAAATTTTGCAGTATTTCCCCTCAGGAAATAAAAGGAATGGCAGAACAAATTGTGTATGAATTGATGGAATGGTCTTGATGGATTTATCAGTCGTTCCCTATTCCCTACTTCTTTACTTCTTCATTTACAGGCAGACACCGATGCATCATGCATTTTTCATTATTGCTCTGTGATGAGGTCTCAGCTGTTAAACCTGAGGCCAGTGTTCTGCAGTGCCTGGCTGTGCACCACGTTCTGAACACTTTCTCAACTGAGCCCCTGGAGGAGGGAGGGTCAATATTGTTTGAGTTGCTCAGTTTCCAGAATGCCACACTTGGAAAACCTTGCTCCTGGATCGCTCCTGGTACAAAGTGAAGAGTGTCCAATGCTAAAGGCTAATCCATGATGGAATTGTCCTACTTATTGCATCATCGCATCCTTCTGTGTCTATGAACCAGGTGAAGGATCTTGGGCTCCTTCTAGTGGCCGTGATGGAGTGCAACAGTGACAGACGTCTCAGGGCAGGTTTATAGCAAATGCACAGTGTCAACAAGATGAAGAGGGAAATCAATACATGAGAACAGAAGAAGTAGGAGCTGAAGTAGAACATACAGCCTCTCAAGCCTGCTCCGCTATTCAATACCATCATGGCTGGTATTCAACCTCAACTCCGCTTTCCCACCCACCCCCTGTATTTCTTGATTTCAAGAGATCAAAAATCTGTCTCTCTCAGCCTTAAATGTATTCAACGATGGAGCATCCACAACCATCTGGGGTAGAGAATTCCAAAGATTCACATCCCCTTTGTGTGAAGGAATTCCTCCTCATCTCAGTCTTAAATAATAATTGTGTGGAGATTGTGTCCCCATGTTCTCACTTCCCCTGCCACGGGAAACACCTTTTCAGTGCCTACCCTGTCAAGCCCCTTCACAATCTTTTATGTTTTAATGAGATCACGACTCATTCTTTGAAACACTAGACAGCATATGCCCAATTTACTCAGCCTCTCGGCATAGGACAACCTTCTCATGCCAGGAACCAATCTAATGAACCATCACTGTACCGCCTCTGATGCAAGTCTGTCCTTCCTTAAATGCGAAGAACAAAACAGCACACAATACTCCGGACATAGTCTCACCAAAACATTGTACAATTGTAGTAAGACTCCTTTATTCTTGTACTCCAATCCCCTTGCAATAAAGACCAACATGCCATTTGCTTTCCTAATTGCTTGCTGCACCTGCATGCTAACATTCTGTGCTCCTTGTACAAGTTCACTCAAGCCCTTCTGAACATGAGCATTTACAAAGTTCACGTCTTTCAAAAAATATTCTGCTTTTCTATTCTTACTACCAAAGTGAATAACCTCGCACTTTCCCACATAATACTCCATCTGCCACATTCATTCAACCTCTTTGTGTCCTATTCACAGCTTACATTCTCACCTAACTTTGTATTGTCAGCAAACTTGGATATATTACCCTCGATCTCTTCATTGAGGTCATTAATATAGATTGTAAGTAGCTGAGGCCCCAGCCCCGATCCTTGTGGCACTCCACTGCTCACAGCCTGCCAACTTGAAAATGCCCTGTTTATCCCTATTCTTTGCTTCCTGTCTGTTAATCAATCCACTATTCATGCTGATATTTACCGCAATTTGATGAGCCCTTATCTTGCAAATAAAACTTTTGTGTGGCACCTTATCAAACGCCTTTTGGAAATTTAAGTATATTACATCTACTGGCTCCCTTTCATCTACTCTACTGGTTACATCCTCAAAAAACTCTAATGCATTTGTCAACCACAATGTCCCTTTCACAAAATTGTTGACTTTGCCTGTTCATGCTATGATTTTCTAAGTGCATTGTTAAAAATTCCTTAATAATAGATACCAGCATTTTCTCAAAGACTCATGTCAGGCCAACTGGCCTGTAGTTCCCTGTCTCTCTCTCCGTCCTTTCCTGAATGGCAGTGTTACATTTACTAACTTCCAATCTGTTGGGACCTTTCTTGAATCTAGGGAGTTTTGGAAAATCATAACCAGCACATCCAATGTCTCTGCAGCTACCTCTTTTAGAACCCTAGGATGTAGGCAACAAAGCATTTTACCAACAATTGAAATATTACCCCTGTGGCACCCTTTCTTTAATAATGAAAGAGCTACAATTTGGTAATAATTAAAGAGAAGGTCATGATTATATTGATGATTATTTATGCCATCAGCACTCAAATAGGGAGGTGAATATTGCTAGTATTGAAACAGACCCTGATGTGCTAATATGTATGTGAACTGCCCAGCCTTGAGTTCATTATGAATATGCAGCAAATTAATCAGCATCTGCACTGAGAAAAGACAGGTTATGTCTAAGGTTTCGGGTGTCATTATTTGCAGTTGGTTATATTTTTTAGTGTTGTGTTGTAATCTCACTGATCTCATTATCAGCAGCTTAGGTGCAAAGAGCTACTCTGTGTCTGACATAACGTTGACATAAAGTCCAAGATTTGGAAAGAAGATTAGATGTCACACTAAGAAAGTTACCAGTACGTTGGACTAAAAGGATTTAAAATGGTAAAACACTGTACTAACTTGACCGATGTTATGCCTGCTATCTATACTGCAGTGTGATGTGAGCATGCTTGGCTAGGAACGTACCCATGTGTAATAATAAGACATGACACATACTTGAATCTTTAATGAGCCTCCAAGGTTAATTGGGATCTCTTATCTAAACAGCTGAAAATAAGCAAGGTGCAGGAGGGGGCCAAAACTACTGTAAGATTTTAGAATGTTTATCCCTGCTAAACTTCCTAACTGCCTTCCCTTTCCCCAGTACAGAACACTGTAGTGGGTAAATACTCTGGGGGAAGTAATAGCAAAGAAATGCAGATCAGAAGATCCAGGTTCCTTTCTGGATCAGAAGCTCAGCACTGATCTTGATCAAGCTGACTTCAAAGACATTACAACTGATTTATCTCCTAAGACTAAGGAGTGAAATAACAACCAAAGACCTCCCCAATGACTGAACCTTGCCGGAAAATGCATGGTGGGCATCGAATGAGAACGGGATTAGGTGGAGCACAGTCACAGGAGACCAGCTCACACACAGAGCTACACACACACACAGACACACCCACACAGACACACTTGCACACTCACACATACGCTCACGCACAGATACACACACACACACACTGACTCATACTCACACACAAATACAAACACAGCGTGTGTGTGTGTGCTGTGCATGAGTACTCACACACACACACAAAGCCACACGCACACATATTCACACACAGATATTGTCATACACATACACACACATATTCACATGTGCACACATATTCACACACACACACACACACACAAACACCACACTCGCACACACACAGACACACAGTCTCTACTTGTATGTATAGAATGGCCACTTGGCAAATAATGTGCAGCAGTCGCTGGCCATGGAGCTGTGCTCCAAAATGAGTAAGCATGTCCAGGAAAGAAGAGGAGAAAATTGGACAGGAAAAGCCCTGAAGAAAAAATTTAAAATCATTGAGTGTATTAGGAATTTACAGCACTCTGGTTGTTAGGATGCTGGCCTCAATGGTGAACAATATGTTGAACATTGAATGAGAATGTGTCCGTTTATCATAATGCACAAAAGCTGAGCTTTGAATGAGAGAAAACACAGCTGCCCCACAATAGTTCAGATGAAGACATATCCCTGACACGTTTGGTTTAAAAATGTGGAATGGGCTAATATTTTTAATTAGCTTTTTCTTAATATTTATCTTAATTACAGTTTTCGAATGTTTTTAATTATTTCCCCCCTGCTCTCACTGAAGAAGCTGACCTGTGCTGGAGTGCAGCTTCTCATATACCAGCAGCTCCCTGCCCTTCACCTGAATAGCCATTCCTCAAGGAGTGAGCCAAGCCAGCAAAGGGTCAAGGAGCAAGCATTGGGATGTGCCCTCACTCACCATCTTTGCCACTTCCAACAATGCCACAGTTTACAATCCCCACTGCCCCCTGCCATGCCCAGCCCAAATAAAATAGCTCAAGGAAAATATCCAAATCTTGCTGGCTCACCATCTTCTTTTATTTGACCTATAATCTACACCCTACAACTCGCACACTTTAACTGAGGTTTTCATGACACTAGGTTCAGGATCCTTGCTGGTGTTTTGGAGGCGACATTCCTAAAATGGCCTAGTTCTTTTTCTGTCCATGAAACCAAAACCCAGAGGTCTTGTCTACGAATGGTCTGGCAATGCCAAAACTGGAGAGCATTACCTCACAGGGCCAAGATAAATCAAATTCCATTCTTATGACATGGATCTCTGGTCCCAGTGTGGGATAAAATTCAACAACAGAAAACAACCGGCATTTCTGTGAATCTTTAATGTAATAGTATGTCCCAAAGCTCTTCAAAGGAGCCTTATCAGACAAAATTAACACTGCTGCCGCATAAAGAGATATTAGGACAGACGACCAAAAGCTTGGTCAAAGACGTAGGTTTTGAGAAGCGTCTTAAAACAGGACAGAGAGAGACAGAGTGTTTTCCAGTCAGTGGCCTTATGTCAATACTGGGTTTGATCCAGTCCCCATCTCAGTTCAAGTCATGTGGTGCCTGGTGACCTGGCCTGGCACAGGTACCCATACCTAAACACGCCAAAGCATCATCATGGAAATGGGCCCCTTCGCACTTTCCCTCTCCTTGCCCATTTTCCTATCTTTCGCTATCAGGAGAAAGCAAGAGTTAGGAAAGGGGGAAACAAGTAAACAGATGGAAGGAGAGTGAGAACGAGAAAGAGAGAGGGAAAGAGAGAAATTCATTACTTAAGGAAACTTTGCATTTTCAACTCATTCCTCCCACACCGTCCTTTCATTCTTCCTGGAACCCACCTGCCCTGTCCCCAACCACCCAGGCCCACCCCATTCCCAATTCTAACTCCTCCTTACCACCCAGCCACTCTCACCCACAGACCCCATCCTCAGATCACCTCTAGCCCCACCCACCCTCACCATGCCCTCATTCTCACCCCAACCCCTCTTCACCCACACCCTCACTTCCACCCTGACCCCCATCTCCGCCCTGACCCCCAACTCCACCTTGACCCTCACCCCCACCCTGATCCTCACCTCCACCCTGACCCTCACCCCCACCTGACCCTCACCCCCACCCTGACCCTCACCTCCACCCTGACCCTCACCCCCACCCTGATCCTCAACCCGACCCCCATCTCCACCCTGACCCTCACTCTGACCCTCACCTCCACCCTGACCCCCAACTCCACCCTGACCCTCACTCTGATCCTCACCCCCACCCTGACCCCCAACTCCACCCTGACCCTCACCCCCACCCTGACCCCCAACTCCACCCTGACCCTCACCCCCACCCTGACCCTCACCTCCACCCTGACCCTCACCCTGACCCTCACCCCCACCCTGACCCTCACCTCCACCCTGACCCTCACCCTGACCCTCACCCCCACCCTGACCCCCAACTCCACCCTGACCCTCACCCCCACCCTGACCCTCACCTCCACCCTGACCCTCACCCTGACCCTCACCCCCACCCTGACCCTCACCCTGACCCTCACCCCCACCCTGACCCTCACCCCCACCCTGATCCTCAGCCCGACCCCCATCTCCACCCTGACCCTCACTCCCACCCTGACCCCCATCTCCACTCTGACCCTCACCTCCACCCTGACCCCCTACTCCGCCCTGACCCTCACCTCCACCCTGACCCTCACCTCCACCCTGATCCTCAGCCTGACCGCCATCTTCACCCCGACCCCCACCTTCACCCTGACCCCCACCTCCACCCTGACCCCCATCTCCACCCCGACCCCCATCTGCACCCCGACCCCCATCTGCACCCCGAACCCCACCCTGACCTCCAGCTCCACCCTGATCCTTACCCCCACCCTGACCCACCCCCACATCTATTATCACCATCACCGCCATTCTCACTCTCCCCATCCCCTTCCTCCCTCACCCCCTGTCCCCACGCTGACTCTCACCCTCCCCACTACTCCCACTCTCTCCCCATCCCCTCCCTCACCCTCACCTCATCCCCTTCCTTGCCTCCACCCTCAACCCCCTGCTCCCTTGCCAACCCTCAATCACATTCCCTACCCCTTCCTTACGTCCAACCTCCCTCCCACCCTCATCACCACTACTCTCACCCCCAGTCTCCCCCTGTCCCTGACCCACAGTCAAAGATCACACCCCTGTCCCTCACAGCTTCCCTGTGATACACATCTCCCCCTCCAAAATAACCTCACTGAAATTCAAAGCAAAAACCCACATTTAGTTGACCATACCTCTGCAGAGATAGCTTTCAGATACGTTTGCTTCAAATATATTTAACATATACATATATTTTTTTTTAAAAATCAATTCCCACTTCTTTAGAAATTTGAATAGGTGTGAACGAAAAGTGCAGCGAGGCAGATTCAACGGAGGCGTTTAAGAAGGAATTGGATCGCTGCCTGAAAGAGGAACGAGCAGGTTTGAGGGAATGGGCACTCGGTGAGTGCTCATTCCAGGAGTTAGCACAGACGCGCGCGATGGGCCAAATGGCCTCTCCGTGCGCTGCACCAGCCCTTCTGGATCCTGTCAGTGCAGCTCGGGGCATCAGGGTTCCCCCCCACCCCCTGCGTCTCCTTCCCGTGGAGAGGCTGAGCTTTTGCAGAGTGACACACCTCACTCTGGGGGTGGGTCGGGGTGGGGTGGTGGGGGGACAGCTCCTGGCGAATTAGTCCCAGTTTCATTCGAAAACCCAGTTTAATCTCTCGGAAGCTGCGGACTCCCCTCCCGAGTTACCCCCATCCCACCCCAGAATCTAGCTGCACTTTAGGCTAAAATTCAAGATCTAAAGAGATTGTGTGAACGTGGAGAGGGATGTGGAGAAGAAAGTGCTGCCTGGAGGGTGAGAGGGCGACATAGTGAGGGAGGGTGGGTGGTGGGGGGGGATTAATCAGCTTTTTAAGCAGAAAGAGAGATGTTGGAAGTGGCTGGAGAGGTCAGTCTGAATCCCACATCATTTTCACTAACTCCTGCTGGAAAGGGGCGAGAGCCTTGTTAAGAATCTCATTTCAGAATAATAAACCCTACTCTGTATTGTTCGTGTGTTAGAAACCACTCTACATGGTTCATTCGGGACTGGAGCTCAGTTGGAGCGTCCACAGGCTCTGAGCTGAGGACGCACACAGGGGACTGGCTGTCCACCCACTTAACTGGAGATGGGGCAGCCAGTGAACAGCGAGCTGCACTTTCGGATCTTCCCGTTGAATCGGTCCATGACCAGCGGCTCGAGTGGATTTAAACACCGGCGATGACAGATTCTGGGGAAAGCAGAGGCAGTCGGGACCCGGAGGGGCAGCCGGACTGGTCTGTGAATCTGTCCATTGGCCCTGCACAACCGACCCACTCGGATAACTGGCTGGGTTTTGTCCTAGGGGTTGGGGGTGGGTGGTTGTTACACTGAATGAGACACTTGGTGGGTTCAGGGTCGGGGGTGGTGGGTGGTGATGGTGGATAGAAGCAAGTGACCGCTCAGAAAATCAGGCATATGCTTTTCAGCTGCATTTACATAGCGCCGTCCACGCGTTAAAAAGCCCCCCCAAGTTCCTTCACGGAAGCTTTATCAAATACAACTTTACATCAAACCACATCAAGAGAGTTTCTAGAGCAGCTAGATAAAGGACTGCGAGGTTCTGAGACGCAGGAACATAGAAAGCGACGCTCCAAAAATGACCCAGGATCATTCAGGCGTCCTTACCCCCATCCCAGCAGTGTCATGGTGCAATGGTAATGGATTTCGGTGAGTAATCTCTCTCTCCCATGATGGAAACAGAGCCAGACATGAGGTGTGGAGAGTGCTGGAGGGAGTTGGGAACCAGGGCTCTTAGATCACACTTTATCTCGAATTGGTGCTGCAATTGTCACCCATCCCTCAAAATCCCCACACCCCCCACCCCCACCCCCAAGAGATGGAGAATGTAGGCGGCAAACAATAGACACAACTTATTACGAATGGTGTAAAACAGAAAGTGCTGGGAATATTCAGCAGGTCCGGCAGCATCTGTGGAGAGAGAAACACAGTTAATGTTTCAAGTCTGATAACCTGGAATTCTGACCAAAGGCCATTGACCTGAAACGTTAACTCCCTCTCCCTCTCTCTCCCTCCGCAGAGGCTGCCAAACCTGCTGAGTTTTTCCAGCATTTTCTGTTTTTGTTTCCGATTTCCAGCATCCGCAGTATTTTGCTGTTATCACGAATGTGAGCTCAATGGGGCCATTGGGAATCCCAATAGTCCCAAGACAATCCCAATAGTCCCAAGACAATGCTTCTATCTGTTAATGCCCACCCACACAACCACAACTGTAAATCAGGAATGTGACAAAAAGCAGCCCGAAACCCAGCCCAGCTCCGGCCCCGGTTCACATAAACCACCTCACCGCCACAGACAGTCCTGAACTCAGAGTCTGCCTTTAGGGGTTTCGATGACAGCTCCTGGCAGTCTGGCTAGCTGGTCCAGAGCCAGTAACCTCCGTGTCTGCGTGTCTGTGAGTGTGAGTCTGTGTGTGTGAGTGCGTGTCCGTCTGTGTGTCTATGAGTGTGTCTGTGTGTGTGTGTCTGTCTGTGTGTCAATGAGTGTGTGAATGTGTGTGTGTCTGTCTGTCTGTGTGCCTGAGTGTGTGTGTCTGTCTGTCTCTGTGTCTGTGTGTCTGTCCGTGTGCGTGCCTATGTGTCTGTGTGTCTATCAGTGTGTGTCTGTGTGTGTCCATGTATGTCTGTGTGTCTGTGTCTATGAGTGTCTGTGTCTATCAGTGTGTGTCTGTGTGTGTGTCTATGTGCGTGTCTATCACTGTGTCTATCTGCATGTGTGTGCGTCTGTCTGTTTGTCTATGAGTGTGTGTCTGTCTGTGTTTGTCTCTGTGTCTATGAGTGTCTGTGTCTATCACTGTGTGTCTACCTGCATGTATGTGCGTCTGTCTGTGTGTCTATGAGTGTGTGTCTGTCTGTGTTTGTGCCTGTAGGTGTGTGTGTCTCTCTGTGTGTCTATGTGTGAGTGTGGGTGCCTGTGTGTGTGTGTGTGTGTGTGTGTGAATCACAAATTCCCCCCCAAAAAGAAACTTTCACTCAGTCCCACAATGTGCAAACCCGAGGAGCCGGGATTAAAAAAGCGAAAAAGGGGGAACATTAGTGGAGAAATCCGCCAAAGGTGGTTTTGAATGGGGGAAACCCTGTGGCAGCTGCTGTAAGAGCCTGTGGATTTACCCTGATGAACTGGGGGGGCTCTCAGTGCCCTGTCCCCCCCACACCCCCCACACCCCCCCCAGTGTATAAAGTCCAGTTGAACTCTCACCTTCTCCCCTGTCCACGAAGCTGGTGATGGTGTTGGCGGCCGCTGGCTGCCGGCTGCTGTTGAATCCCCTCCGCTCCGCCAGTGACAGGGTCCTGTACAGGAACAGCATGTAATCGTGAGCGGTCACCTGGGGCTCCCGGGCTTTCTCCGACCTCCTCAGGGCGGCGCCGGCTGCTGCCCCCTCCTCGGCCTTTCCCTTCTCGGTCCTGAGCGGGGCTGCCCCCTCCCCGCTCCTGCGGTTCCCCTTCCTCAGCCCGGGGGTCCCTGACCTGACCCCCCCGGCCGCCGCCGCCGCCCCTCCTCCTCTCCCAGCCCCGGGACCCCCCCATCTCCCAGCTCCGCCGGGGTGCTGCCCCTTTCCGGCCGGCTGCCTCTTGCCTGCCCCGGCCCCGAGCAGCCCCTGGCGGTGGGCGGCCTGGGCTTTGCCCGGGTGGGTGAGCACAGCCGCCGCCGCCGCTGCCGAGCCGGAGCGGGGCAGGTACCAGAGGCAGCCCAGATAACAGATGAAGAGGGCGAGGTTCCTCAGCACTTCCATGCTCGGAGCTCGCCGGGGGCGGATTCTTCCAGGCGGACGCCGAGCTCAGACTCCCCAAACTTCCAGACAACTTTCTCCAAGGTTTTCCTCCGCACTTTAGGAATCTGTCCCATAGTTGGACTCGGCTGATTGCAGATTAATCCCGGACTCCTTCAGCCAGTCAAATAAACCAGAAAGGAGAGAGAGAGAGAGAAGGGAGGGAAAGGGGGGGTGAGGAGGGGTGTTGGGGGGGTGGGGAGGGTGGGGGGAGGAAGGAGGGAGGGAGAGAGGGGGGGGGAAAGGAAAAAAATAACAAACAACTTATCCTTTGCTGTGCCTTGTTGCCTTTCTCCTTCTCCCAGTCCCAAGGAATGGTTCCAGTCCTTGTTTAAATCCCCTCTCATCCAAGGAGTAGAAATGCGTAATCTTGCCCAGCGCCCTCTCTCTTAAAAACTTTCCAAATTTTGAATCATTTCCAATAAAAATATTTCACACTCAAAAGATTGTGGCCAGGGACAGGTGCCCCGGGTCCCTCAAACCTGCTCCGAGCAGTCGGCGAGAGGATTTCAGCAACACACTGTCTGAGAGAGAGAGAGAGAGAGAGAGAAATCTCTTTAATTACTTGCTGATGTTGAGCAGTCAACCTGCCCAAAGTTGTTTGGGTGCAATATAATTCTCTTAAATTAGATATAATGTATATATGGATATAGGCTTAACCTCTACAATCCGATCTACACCACACCGAAAGCAATGAGAGCAATGAGAGGCTGCTTTCAAACATCAGATCGCTCCAGCACCGCCAGTGCGAAACTTGGAAGTGGAAATAAAATCCTTGGCCGGTTGGGTTTGTGAGCAAGAAACTGAAATCTTAACCAAACGTAATTTGCTTGTATTTTTTTTTTAAATAATAAAAAAGAGCCCTCCCGCCCTGTGCAGTTACAAAGGTAACATTTTGCTTTCAGTTTGGCATCTTTACTATGGGGCAGCCCAGGGAATTTAAAGAGGTCAACGACTTCCCTTGACATCTTCATGCAACCCCTCCAAAACAGCATTGGCCACCTGCCCAGTCACCAGGGACCCTTCTGCTAGCTAAGGTCCCACCTGGACCTTCCTTGAAACATTGGCACCAAAATCTTTATTGCAGCCACAGTTAGGGTTACTGTTAAGTGACTTTTACCAAGATGGTTTTAGTGCTGTGGGTGGGCAGAAACCATAGGCAGGGCAAGTCAAGACTCGGTATTTTCAGGATGCAACCTGTAACTAGTGGAGTGCCACAGGGACCAGTGCTGGGGCCACAATTATTTACAATATATATTAATGACTTGGATGAGGGAAGTGAATGTACTATCGCCAAGTTTGCAGATGACACAAAAGTAGGTGGGAAGGCAAGTGGTGAGGATGATACAGCGTCTACAGAGGGATATAAACAGGTTAAGTGAGTGGGCAGAAACGTGGCAGATGGAATATAATGTGGGAAAGTGTGAGGTTATGCACTTTGGCAGGAACAATAGAGGAGCTGAATATTATTTAAATGGAGAAAGACTGAAGAAAGTTGCAGCAGGGAGGGATTTGGAGTCCTCATGCATGAATCCCAAAAAGCTAGCATATAAGTTCAGCAGGTAATAGGGAACGGTGGTAGGAAAAAAACCTCAAAGGAGGTCTTGTGACACTGTGGGCAGTGTCCCTACCTCTGGCCCAGATCCTCTGAGTTCAAGGCCCACTTCAGGACTTGATGACCACAGGAGCTGTGTTCAGAACATGGCCTAACAGGTTGATTATCAGCCTGTGAATCCTTCCAATATACCTGACGGCAGGTGGTAAGAGTGAGAGAGTTCCTGATCAGCCATACTGCAGAAGGTAATGGCAAACCACTGCAGTACTTTGTCAAGTGTAATTGTGGATCAATCCAATGGAAGTCCATGGTCGCCAACCCCTCTTTTGGCATGGTACCTGGAGGAGGATGATTGCAGTCAAGAACTTTAGACAGGAGGAAGAGCAGACACTCCCCTGTGCTCTCATCATAGGAGGCCATTCAGCCTGTCATTTCTGTGCTGGCTCTCTGCAACAGCAGTTTGCCTGGTGCCACTTCCCCCTGTACATTTTTTTTCTTCAGGTAATGATCCAATACTCTTTTGAAACCCAAAATTGAATCTGCCTCCACTACTCTCTCAGGCTGTGCATTCCCGATCCTAACATAATGTCTTTCAGGTTAGATATTACATTGAGACTCGTCTACCTTCTCAGGTGGATGTCAAAAAAAAATCCCATGTTCACTATTCAAAGAGCAGCAGGGGGCGCTCTCTCTTGTGCCCCTGCCAAAATTCATTATTGAGCCAAAACAGACGGTCCGGCCATTATCATGCTGCTGCTTGTGAGAGTTTTCTGTGTGCAAATTGGCTGCTGCATTTCCTACATTACAGCAGTGAATGCACTTCAAAAGTGATTCATTGGATGTGAATTGCTTTGGGAGGAAGCATGCCTTTGTTAATCAATCATCAACAATGTTAGTAAGCAGTGTCTGAGAGGAGGCAGCATGATCAGAGCTGGGTTGAAGAGGGTCAATGTAAGTGGTGGGACTTTTGGTGATGGTGACTGACGATTGCTGGAAGAGTGATAAGAGAGAAAAACAATAAGCATGGTAAAAGTTTAGAGTTGGGGTTCGGGAGAAAGTTGGGGAGGCCAAAGAGAAGAGAGGCAGGGGGAAGAGGGAGGAGAACACTGAAACGACTTAGCATCGAACCTTGGTTTGGAAACAAAGAACTCCATTGGTTTCTCACAGTTGAAGTTGGAAGTGTAGGGAATGAGATTGATTTGGGTGGAAGCTGATTTCAATTATATTGGATGTGAGCACCAAATGTATTCATGAAACAAAGGTAAACAAGATGTGTATACATTTTACATTTTATAATGTAGCTATACCAATAATTATCCATATATTAAATAACCACTGCACCATTTCTGTAGAATGCTAACAATTCAGTGTTGACAAAATCTCTCTTCATTTTATTTTGACCTTTTTGCTTCTTTTTCCAATGATTGATAACGTGAGAGCAACTGAACACTCATTTTGTACATCTCAAATTCTTCATTGTTTAACAATTCTTCATATGACACTATGTATAACAAGGAATAGGACCCAGCTTCAGCTGCAGAGAGGAGAACGCAGTGTAATGTAAGGCAGATTTGATGTGTCACACAATATGTGCAATTAAGCTTTAAGCTTAAAATTTAGATGAGGAAAGATGGGAGGCAACCCAAGTGGAGCATAAACACCAGCATGAACTGGTTAGGCTGAATGGCCTGTTTCTGAGCCGTATATCCTATGTAAAGACTGTAGCCTTCAGATGTGAGGGTGCAAAACTAAGTGTTGCATCATTGGAAACTCCAAAGGTGGAATCCCTTTGGAGATTTGGTGGGAATTAAAAGGGTTGTGAAGGTGGAAGCAAGAAAATGGTTGAGTAGAACATTGAATCATAGAGTCATAGAAATGGTTCCAGAATAGAAAGATGCCACTTGTCTCATCGTGTTGGGGGAGCCAAAGGTGTTTCAGGCAGAGTCCAATAGAGGTGAAAGAGTTTGGGGTTAGAAGATGCCTGTGGAACTTCTAAGGATTAGGATTTCCCACTGGGTAAGCGTGAGGAATGGGATTTGGATGGGCAGAGAAATCTGGATGATGTGGGAGACAAGAAGGTGGTCACATTGGTGATAAAAGAATAATATAGTTGACTGAAACACTAATAAAATCTACCTAGTGGGAATCAGAGTTTAACATCCCACCGAAGAGCAGACAGGATTGTGTAAAGGGTGTTTTATTTTGCAATTCACCCTATTCAACTCCTGATGGTGTTGGCCATGACTTTCCACAGGTATACGAATTGGTGGGGATGGTGGCTACCTCAATCAAAATCCGACAGCGTAATAGGAGGTTATTCGGCCCATTGTGCCTGTGCTGCCTCTTTGAAAAGCTGTCCAATTGGTCCCACTCCCCTGCTCTTTATCTCTTAGCCTTGCAAATTTTTCCCCTTCAAGCATTTGTCCAATGATCTTCTTCATCTATGTCATCGACAGTCTGAGCATTTGTTCTTTACTTTTTCATTCAGTCATTGGATGTGAGCATTGCTGGCAAGGCCAGCATTTATTGTCCATCTCTAATAGCCCATGAAAAAGTGGTGTGATCCTTCTTCTAAACTGCCATAGTCTGTGTGGTGCAGGTACATCCACAGAACTGCAAAGGAGGGAGTTCCAGCATTTTGACCCAGTGATATTGAAGGAACAGTGATATAGTTCCAAGTCAGGATGGTTTGTGACTAGGAGATGAATTTGGAGGTGGTGGCATCCCCATGCATTTGCTGCCTTGTCCTTGAGATTTGTACATGTCATGGATTTGAGAGGTGCCAGCAAAGGAACCTTGACAAGTTGCTGCAGTGCATCTTGTAGAGGGTACACACTGCTGCCAGTGTGCTGGTGGTGACGAGAGTGAAGTTTAAGGTGGTGGATTGGGTGCTGATCAAGCAGGTTGTCCTGGATGGTGTCAAGCTTTTTGAGTGTTGTTGGAGCTGTACTCAGCCAGGCAAGTGGGGAGTATTCCATCAAACTCCTGACCTGTGCCTTGTAGATGATGAACAGGCTTTGGGGAGTTAGGAGGTGAGTTACTGTCTGCAAAATTCCCAGCCTCTTGTAGCCATCGCATTTATATGGCTAGTCCAGTTCAGTTTCTGGTCAATGCTAATCCCAGGATGATGATAGTGAGGGTTTCAGCAATGGTAATGCCATTGAATGTCAAGGGGAGGTGGTTGGGTTCTTTCTTGTTGGAGGTATTCAATTCCTGGCACTTCACAGAATCACTGAATTGTTATGGCAGAGAAGGAGGCCATTCGGCCCATCGTGTCTGCACCAGCTCTCTGAGCATTTTATCTTTAATCTCCTGCCTTTTCCCCGTACCCCTGCACATTGTTTCTATTTAGATAATCATCCAATGCCCACTTGAATGCCTCAATTGAACCTGCCTCCACCACACTTCCAGGCAGTGCATTCCAAACCCTAACTACTCGCTGTGTGAAAAAGTTTTTTTTCACCTCGCATTTGCTTATTTTGCAAAACACTTTAAAACTGTGTCCTCTGGTTCTCGGTCCGGTTAAAAGCAGGAACAGTTTCTCCCTATCTACTCTGTCCAGACCCCTCATGATTCTACCAAGTCTCCTCTCAGCCTTCTCCTCTCCAAGGAAAACAGTCCCAACTTTTCCAATCTTTCCCCATAACTGAAGTGTCTCATCCCTGGAACCATTCATAAGCCTCTTCTGCACTCTCTCCAATGCGTTCACATCCTTCCTATAGTGTGGATCCCAGAACTGTACACAATACTCCAGCTGAGGTCTAACCAGTGTCTTACATAAGTTCATCATAACCTCCCTGCTCTTGTACTCTATACCCCTATTAATGAAGCCTAGAATACTGTATGCTTTGGAAACAGCTCTCTCTACCTGTCCTGCCACCTTTAATGATTTATGTACATATACACCCAGGTCTCTCTGCTCCTGTACACCCTTTAGGATAGTATCCTTTATTTTATACTGTGTCTCCATGTTCTTCATACTAAAGTGTATCACCTCACACTTCTCCACGTTGAACTTCATCTGCCACCTATCTGCTCACCCCACCAATGTGTCAATGTCCTTTTGAAGTTCTACACTGTCCTCCTCACAGTTTACAATTCTCCCAAGCTTTGTGTCATCTGCAAACTTTGAAATTGTCCCCTGCAGACCAAGATCTAGGTCATTTATATATATCAGGAAGAGCAAGGATCCCAATACTGACCCGTGGGGAGCTCCACTACAAACCTTCTTCCCCAGCTCGAAAAATACCCATTAACCATTACTCTCTGTTTCCTATCCCTCAGCCAATTTTGTATCCATGTTGCTGCTTTTATTCCATGGCCTATAATTTTCCTCACAAGTCTGTTGTGTGGCACTGTATCAAACGCCTTTTGGAAATCCAAATACACCACATCAATGGCCGTTCCTTCATCAAACATCTCCGTTATCTTTCAAAAAACTCCAGCAAGTTAGTTAGATTTCCTTTAACAAATCCATGCCAACTCTTCTGAATTAATCTACAATTTTCTATGTGACTATTAACTCTATCCTGAATAATTGTTTCTGGAAGTCTCCCCACTACTGAAGTTAAACTGACTGGTCTGTAATTGCAGGGCAGATCTTTACAACCTTTTTTGAACAAAGGCGTAATGTTTGCAATTCTCCAGTCCTCCGGCACCTCCCCCGAATCCAGGGAACATTGAAAGATTATTGCCAGTGCCTCTGCAATTTCCACTCTCACTTCCTTCAATATTCTTGGGTGCATCTCACCCGATCCCAGTGCCTTGTCAACTTTAAGTACCGACAGCTTATCCAATACCTCCTCCTTATCAATTTTAAGCACTTCTAGTGACTGAGTTTCCTCCTCTGTCACCAGGGCATGGGCAGCATCTACCTCGTAGGTAAAGGCAGATGCAAAGTATTCATTTAACACCTCAGCCATGCCTCATGCCTCTATGTGTAAATCCCATTTTTGGTCCCTAATCGGCTCTACTCCTTTTACCACCCTTTTACTATCGATGTGCCTGTCGAACATTTTGGGCATTCCTTTTATTTTAGCTGCCAGTCTTTTTTCATATTCCCTCTTTGCTCCTTGTATTTGCTTTCTCACATCCCTTCTGAACCTTCTGTATTCAGCTTGGTTCTCAGTTGTATTTGCTCCCTGACACCTGTCGTAAGCACACTTTTTCTTCTTTAACTTAATTTCTTTCTCCTTTGTCATCCAGAGAGCTCTGGATTTGTTTGTCCTACCCTTCCCTTTTGAGGGAACATATCTTGACTGTGCCCAAACCATCTCCTCTTTGAAGGTAGCCCATTGTTCAGCTACTGTTTTTCCCGCCAACCTTTGGTTCCAGTCTATCTGGCCCAGCTCCGTTCTTGCCCCATTGAAGTCCACTCTCTGCCAGTTGATTATTCATATTCTGGATTGACCAATGTCATTTTTCACTGTAATCCTAAACCTTATGATACAATGATCACTGTCCCCTAAATGTTCCCCCACTGACACTTGATCTATTTGGCCCACCTCATTCCCAAGAACCAGGTATTTCAGTTCCTCCTTTCTTGTTGGACTGGACACATACTGCTGTGGGAAATTCTCCTGAACACAATCTAGGAACGCCTATCCCTCACTGTCCCTTACATTACCACTATCCCAGTCTGTATACGAGTAATTAAAGTCCCCCATTATAACTGCTCTATGATGTTTACACCTCCCTGTAATTTCCTTGCAGATTTGTTCCTCTAAAACCTTCCCACTAGCTGGTGGTCTATGTATTACACTGAGCAATGTAACTGCACCCTTCTGATTCCTTAACTCTAACCAAATCAATTCTGTCCTTGAATCCTCTGACACATCCTCTTTCTCCAGTACTGCAATGCTCTCCTTAACCAAAAACACTCCTCTTGTTTTCCCTTTCCTATCTTTTCTGAACACTTTGTAACCAGGAATATTTAACACCCAGATCTGCCCTTCCTTAAGCCAGGTCTCCATTATCACCACAACATCATAATCCCACAAGGCAATCTCTGCCTGTAACTCCCCAATTTTATTAACTATATACTCCGTGCATTCATATACATGCAGTATAACTCTGAATTAGACTTCATTTCTTGCTTCCTTACCCCCAACTCCATCTATTAACTTACTATTCTCTATTTTAGTGCTACCTGCCTCTCTCAACATTCCGTGCACCCTGTATTACTTTCTAATATTCTCTCCTGGTTCCCACACACCTGCTGAGTTACTTCAAACTCTCCCCAAAAGCACTAGCAAAACGCCCCGCAAGGAACTCAGTCCCAGCTCTGTTTAGATGCAACCCATCTGGCTTGTACAGGTCCCATCTCCCCCAGAGACAGACCCAGTGTCCCAGGAATCTAAAGCCCTCCCTCCTGCACCATCTTTCCAGCCACACATTCATCTGCCTTATCCTCCTATTTCTGTACTCACTCGCTGGGACTAATCCGGAGATTACTACTTTAGGGGTCCTGCTTGCTAAGTTTCTACCTAGCTCCCTAAATTCCAATTGCAGTACCACATCCTCCTTCCTACCTATGTCGTTAGTGCCAATGTGGACCACGACCTCCGGCTGTTCGCCCTCCCCCACAAGAATGTCCTGCAGCGGCTCTATGACATCCTTGGCCCTAGCATGAGGAAGGCAACAAACCACCCTGGAGTCACGTTGACGGCTGCAGAAACCCCTGTCTGTTCCCCTAACTAAAGAATCCCCTATCAGTGCTGCCCTTCTGCTCTCCTTCCTCCCCTCCTGTACAGCTGGGCCACCCATGGTGCCACGGGCTTGGCTCTTGCCACACTCCTCCAAGGACCCATTGCCCTCACCGATATCCAGCATGGAAAACCAGTTAATGAGTGTGATTCCTGCACTACCTGCCTGTTTCTCTTACACTGCCTGGTGGTCACCATTCCCTATTTGCCTGCTTGCCCCTAACTTGCGGTGTGACCACCTCTCTGAATGTGCTATCCACGTAGTTCTCTACCTCACGGATGTACCTCAGTAACTCCAGCCGCTGCTCAATCTCTGAAACGCGGGGCTCGAGCTTGTGCAGCCAGTGACACTTCCTGCACATGGGCTCGTCTGGGTCACGGGAAGTGTCCACGACTCCCCACGTGTCACAGGATGGGCATCCCGCTTGGCTGAGCTGTCCTGCCATGCCTTAACCTTAAACTTGTAAATCACTTAAACTTTTAAATCCTACTTAATAAACCCTACCAAAAAGTACAGTTCCTACTTTATTCTAAACCTTAGGAATAGAATAAACCTTAAACACTTACCAGATACACACCAGATACTCACCAAACAGCTAGTTTCTCCTTCAACCAATCACATTGCATCTTTCCTGTGATGTCCCAATTTGTTTCTTTCACTCTCCTTTTGAACTCAGCGCAGGCCGATCCCGAGCAGCTGACTGCTCTTCCCAAAGGTGAGTGATGTAGGCCCGCTCCCCAGGCTGTAAATTATTCTCTCCCCGCTCTGTGTATCTCCCGCGGGTCCGTCATGATGCATACAGGCACAGGCTGCTTCAGTATCTGAGGAGCCGTGAATGGTGCTGAACATTGCGCAATCGTCAATGATCATCCCCACTCCTGACCTTATGATGGAGGGAAGGTCATTGATGAAGCAACTGAAGATGGTTAGATCCTGAGGAACCCCTGCAGTGATGTTTTGGGGCTGAGATGACTGATCTCCAACAACCACAACCATTTTCCATTGTGCTAGGTATGACTCCAACCAGTGGAGAGTTTTCCCCCTGATTAACATTGGCTTCAATTTTGCTAAGGGCTCCTTGATGCCACACTCAGTCAAATGATGTGTTGGTGTCAAGGGCTGTCACACTCACCTCACCTCTTGAGTCCAACTCTTTTCAGTTCTGGTACATGTTTGGACCAAGGCTGTAATGAGATAAGGAGCCGTGTAGCCTTGGCGGACCTCAAACTGAGCATCAGTGAGCAGGTTATTGCTGAGTAAGTGCCACATGATAGTAGTGCCAATGACCCAGTCCACTACTTTGACGATGATTGAGATTAGTGTGGCGGTAATTGGTCAATTTGGATTTGTTCTGCTTTTTGTGGAAATGGCATACCTCAGCAATTTTCCACTTTATTGGGCAGATGCCAGTGTGGTAGCTGTACTGGAACGGCTTGACTAGGGGTGCGGCAAGTTCTGGAGCACAAGTCTTCAGTAATATAGTTGATGATGTTGAGGACTTCAAGAGGAGGCTGAGATGGATTATCTGCTAAGTACTTCAGGCTGAAGATGGTTGAAATTCTTTAGCCTTGTCTTTTGTACTGATGTGCTGGGCTCTCCATCACTGAGGATGGGGATATGGGGATATTTGTGATGCCTCCTCCTCTGGTTATTTGTTTAATTGTCCACCACCATCCATGACTGGTTTTCGTAGGATTGCAGAGCTTTGGTCTGATCTGTTGGTTGTGGGATCTCTTAGCTCTACTGCATGCTGCTTCCACTGTTTAGCATACATAGGAACAGGAGGAGGCCATTTAGCCCCTCAAGTCTGTTCCACCATTCAATGAGATCATGGCTGATCTGCGACCTAACTTCATATTCATAAGGGGAGGTGATGGTGTAGCGGTATTGTCGCTGGACTAGTAACCCAGAGACCCAGGGTAATGCTCTGTGGACCTGGGTTTAAATCCAACCAAGGCAGATGATGGGATTTGAATTCAATAAAAATCTAGAATTAAAAGTCTGATGATGATCATGAAACCATTGTCAATTGTAGTAAAAACCCATCAGGTTCACCAGTGTCTTTCAGAGAAGGAAATCTGCTGTCCTTACCTGGTCTGGCCTACATGTGACTCCAGACCCACAGCAATGTGGTTGACTCTTAACTGCCCTCTGAACAAGGGCAACCAGGGATAGACAATAAATGCTGGCCTTGCCAGCAGGGCCCACACCCTGTAAATGAATTTTTTTAAAAACTGTCTTTGCCCCATACCCCTTAATACCTTTGATTTTTTTCAAAATTATCAAGCGCAGATTTAAAATTAACAATTGAACTAACATCAATTGCCATTAATGGAAGAGCGTTCCAAACTTCTATCACCCTGTGTGGAGAGCTTTTTCCTAATTTCACAAATGAAATGTCTGTCTCTAATTTCTAGACTCTGCCCCCTATTCCCAGGCTCCTCAAGCAGCAGAAATAGTTTCTCTTGATCTATTGTATCTATTCCTTTCTTGAAAACTCTGATCAAATCACCCCTTAACCCTCTAAATTCCAGGGAATACAATGCGAGTTTGTGGAATCCATCCTTGTAATTTAACAGTTGAAGTCCAGGTATCATTCTAGTAAATATACAATGCACTTCCTCCAAGGCCAGTAAAACCTTCCCGAGGTGTGGTGCCCAGAACCACTCACACGATCCAGGTGTGGTCTAACCAAGGCTTTTTATAGACTGAAACATGACTTTTAACCCTTGTATTCTGGTCCTCTAGCTATAAAGGCCAGAACTCCATTAGCCTTTTTTGATTATTTTCTGTACCTGTTCATGACTTTTTAATAATTTATCTACAAGGACCCCAAATCTCTTTGGACCTCCATTATCTCTAGCTTTTCACCATTTAGAAAGTACCCTTTTCTATCCTTATTGGGCTAAAGCGATGTCCTCACATTCGTCTGAAATCCATTTCCCACAGTTTTGCCCATTCATTTAATCTGCCAATATCTCATTGTGATTTGATGTTTCCATCTACATTGCTTACAATGCCATCTGTGGTTGTATGGTCAGCAAATTTGGATATGTGGCTTTTTGTTCCATCATCTAAGTCATTATTGAATACAATGAATATCTGAGACCCTAATATCTTATTGCGGGATTCCACTAATCTCATCCTGCCACTTAGAGTGTGTGACATTTTTCTGACTCTCTGTCTCCTGGCCCTCAGCCGATGTCCTAACCAGATCAATTTGCCTTCAAGCTCACGGGCTTCAACTATAGCTAACAGTATTTTATAAGGGACTTTATCAAATGCCTTCTGAATGCCTTTCATAAGTATTGTCCTCTCCTCTATGCTAGTCACCTCTTCAAAAAATTCAGTCAGACCCATCAGACATGATCTACCCTTTACAAATCCATACTGGCACACTCTGGCCAGCTGAAAATTTTCCAGGTATTCAGTCACCTTATCTTTAATCATAGACTTCCAGAATTTCCTGACAATAGCTGTTAGACTAACTGGTCTATAATTCCATACTTTTCCTCTCTCACTTTTCTTAAATAGTGGAGTGGAATTATCTAATCTAAAGCAACGGTTCCTGAATCGAGTGTGTTTTGGGAAATTATAGTTAAGGCATCTGCAATATTCTGCTTTAAAACTGTGGGCTGGAAACCACCTCGAGATCTGTCGCTCATTAGTGTGGTAATTTCCTTCATTGCTGTTATTTTGGTGAGTCCCTATTGCTGATTCAATATTAATTTTCCTGGGATGTCCAGCATGCTGTCCTCTTCCTCTACTGTAAATACTGAAGCAAAGTCAAAGGCATTCAACATCTCCACCATTTCCTTATTTTCATTGACAATAACATCGTCATCAGTTTTTAAGGGGCCCTTAATATAATTATTTTTAAAATTGTGTTTCTTCTGATTTTTCTTGCAAGTTTCTTTTCATAGTCCCTTTTTCTAGCTCTCACTATAAGCATGATCACCCTTTGCTGTTCTTTGTCTCTTTCCTATTCGTCACAGTTATTTTTGTTTTTTGCATGCTATTTTTCTTTGAAAGTATTATGTCTCTTACCCCTTTAGTTGTCCATGGCTGTATTTTTGGCAAGTAGAGTTCTTGTCCCTTAGGGGTTCAAACTCGTTTTGTATCAGGTTAAAACCTTTTTTAAACACCTCTCACTGATCCACTGTCATTTTCCCCATTAACAGATTTGCCCAGAATACTGTGGACAGTCTCTGTCTCATCCCATTGAAATCAGTCTTCCCTAAATCTAGGCTCTAGGTAGCTGTTTCACGTTTCTCCCTTTCAAACAGTATGTCAAACTTAATCACATTATGACCACTATCCAACAAAGGTTCACACATCATTGGGCTGTTAATTAAATGTGGCTTATTACTAAATCTAATTTCTGATTGTGTGAGAATTTGTGTTGACCGTATATTATTGGCAACGTGGGTTTGTTTCTTACTGACAATGTGTGTATTAGTCCTCGTTGCAGGTTATGATCAGTGTGAGCATATGTTCCTATAGTAAACTACTAACAGTATAAACATTGGTCATTACTGTAGGTTACAGACAGTGTAAATATGAGTCATTACTGTAAATTAACCTCAGTGTGAATATGAGCTTTCACCATAGATTGGAACAGTGTGAGTGTTGGTCCTTCAGGTAGATTACTCAGAGTGTGAGTATTGGTCTTTGCTGTAAATTACTGACAGCATGAGTAATGAATCTTCCCCTAAACCTGGATGCAAGAAATTCGTTTCAGTGAATTACTTCCATAAACAGGAAAGAACATGATCCAGGAGAGAAATCGGAAAATTGAAAACATACAAGCAAAACTGTCAGGTACTTCAGAGAGGCCTGTACTGAAATGCATTGGATGGGAATTGCAACAATAACAGCAATAAAATGCTGGGCGAAATCTTTAAACTGGAAACCGCACCAACCCAGGAAAAGTGGGACCTAAATCCAGCAGAAACCACCCTCTATTTTTCTGGGATCTTTATCCGCACAAGTGGTTTAAGCAAAGGCTTTGTACCCAGTACTAGGCTCCGTAAAGAGCAAATCCAGGAAAGCGGAAACAGATTTTAAGTAAATGTCAAACTGACAGATCATTTCAATTTCCCACCATTGGGGGAATAACCTTTCACACCACCGACAGGATGGATGCCATGAAATAGATGAGTAGACCCTGACATCTCAAATTCCATCAAAGAAGCACATGAAAACTAGAACAAAATCCCCATATCAAAATTCAGGCAAAACCTTATCAGGATAGAAAGAGTGACACAGAGAACAAAGAAATTGGGGGAGGCCACCACTAAATGGGGGAATTAGGGAGGAATCCAGAGAATGAGAGAAATTTGGAAGGCACCAGTGATTAAGAGATTTGGAGAATGGCACCAGTGAATGGGGGAATTGGGGAAGGGGACCAGGAAATGGGGGAAATTGTGGAGAGCCTTAGTGAATGGGAGAGTTAGGAACTGGTACCAGTGAATGGGATAATTGGAAAATGGGATCAGTGAATGTGGGGGTTGGGGAGTGTAGATGGTTTTCTTCTCCAGAAAAAAAGACTGAGGGGTGACCACATAGAAGTCTTTAAAATGATGAATGTGTCCAAAAGAGTAGGTGCGGAGAAGATGCATCCACATGTGGAAATGTCCAATACTTAGGGGCCATAAACGTAAGATAATTAATAATAAATCCAGGATGGAATTCAGGAGAAATGTCTTTGCCCAAAAAATGGTGAGAATGTGGAATTCGCTACCACAGGGAGTGGAGTTGAGGTCAATAACATAGGGGAAACCAGATAAGCACATGAGAATAGAAGGATGTGCTGATAGGGTGGGGTGAAGATGGATGGGAGATGGTTCAGATGGAGCATAAACATCAACGTAGACCAGTTGGGCCGAATGGCCTGTGTCCATACAGTAAACACAATATAATTCTATGCAATTATGCACTGTGGGTATTGATTCTCAGTGCAGATTACAATCAGTGTGTGTATTGGTCCTTACTGTAGAATATTGAATGTGTGAGTATTAAAGAGAGTCCATAGTGCTCTATATACCTGCTTCCTGTCTCCCCACTCTGTCTCTTCTCCCCCTCTATCTTTCTATATCTCGCTCTCTGTCTGTCTCTGTCTCTTCCTCTTTCTGTCTCTCTCCTTTCCCTTTTCCCTTTGGCCCTCTCTTCCCTGTCTCTCACTTTTTCTCTCAGCCCGCTCTGTGTCTCTTCTCTCTCTTTCTCCTCTCTTCCTTCTCTTTGAGGCTCCTAATTAATGCAATCACTGCATTCCTCATATTTATATGGAAGAAACAGTACCCAAAACCGAGTACACATCACCATTGGTAATCTCACTTGGCAACAGCTGCAGAAAAGCTGGTGTGAGAGCTGGGACAATGGACCTCTTTCCACTAAGCAGGGTCCCTCCGAGTTTGGTTTGAAGTTACCTTGAGAGAGCACAATAGGGGGAGTGTTAGTCTGACACAGTATTGGAGTATTGTTGGGAATGGTTGAAGCAAACGCCCTCACAGACAACCCCTGAAAGTTGTATATTTGGAGAGTATGACATGATGCACTACAGCACAAGTACATAGCACTCAAACCACTCCTGACTTGTCCAATCATCTTCACTTAACGCACATGCATTCTACACATCAGGAAGCATAAAACATGTTGGTGATTCTAGAATGTCTCATTCCCTTGTCTTTTCTCTGTAAACTAAGCAATGAACAGCCTGAACAGCCGGCCAGGAAGGACATAAAGTTCAAGGACACTAGACTTAATTAATCTGCAAAGTGAAGATGGTCTCTACCCATGTCTCAGTTTGTCTGTACTAGCATGCTCATTCATTCCTCTCCTGGCCAATGTTGCACCTTAACTTCATCCAAAACTTCTTCTGCCAGCATCCTAGCTCACACCGAGTCCCACTCACCCATCGCCCCCTGTGTTCGCTGACTTACGTTACCTCCCGATCCAGCCGTGCCTGGATTTCAATATTCTCACCCTTGCTTTCAAATCTTGCCATAGCCTCACCCACTCCTTATCACTGTAACCTCCAGCCCTACAGCCATTTGTGATCTCTGTGCTCCTCCACTCCAGCCTCTTGCGCATCCCTGCAGTTAATTGCTCCATCATTGCCAGTCATGTCTTCAGCTGTCTGGAGCCGAAGTTCAGATATTACCTCTCTAAGCCTCTCTGCCTCTCTAACTCCCACTCTTCCTTTAAAACACTCCTTAATACCTACTTCTTTGACCAAGCATTTGGTCATCTGTTCTAATATCTCTTTACGTGGCTTGATGTCAAATTTTGTTTGATAATGCTTCTGCAAAGAGCCTTGGGATGTTTTAACACAAAAACACAAGAAATAGGAGCAGGAGTAGACCACACCGCTCCTCGAGACTGCTCCGCCATTCAATACAATCATGGCTGACCTTGGGCTTTAATTCCACTTTCCTTTTTTTTAAATTCATTCACGGGATGTGGGCTTCGCTGGCTGGGCCAGCATTTATTGCCCATCCCTAGTTGCCCTTGAGACGTCATGTCTCCTACCTGCTTCCCATATCCCTTGATCCTCTGAGACACAAAGAATCTATCTCAGCTTTAATTGTATTCAGTGATGGAACAGCCACAACCCTCTGGGGTAGAGAATTCCAAAGACTCACAACCCTTTGAGTGAAGAAATTTCTCCTCATCTCAGCCCTAAATGATCGTCCCCTTACCCTGAGACTGTGTCCCCATGTGTAGATTCCCCGACCAGCGGTAACAATCTCTCGGTGTCCACGCCGTTAAGGCCCTTCAGAATCGCTTAGTAGGTTAAAGGCGCTAAATAAATGCAAGTTACTGCCAGTTGTTGGAGGGTTGGTTAGTTTTCCAGGAGGATGAGATTAAATGGGCTGAATGGCCTTCTTAAACTGAATTTATACTGAGGCCTTCGTACACCATGACTATCCTTGCATTTAGCAGCCTGTAGGCTTTGATGTGGATCTCTCTGGCTGTAATGAGTGAAGCCAGACTGAGGTGACCTTTGTCTAGTTTTCAATGTTTCACACCCCTTTCCAACGCTTTTACATCAATTAACAGGCTAATAAAGCCCTTCAACTGCCTCTTTGTGAAAGTAACTAGCAAATCTAGGCCTAGAAATGACCGCTGGTTATATTAGTGAATAAACAGTTAATATCTTTGGATGAATACAGGATTGTCAGTCAATTTAAAATGAGTGAGTTAAACACCTGTATTAAAATTATGGACAGGCAAATGTTATATGAAGATTTAATTTGCTTACAGTCACCAGAAGGTTTCCCATTTTACAGCAAGGACTACATTTCAAAAGTACTTAACTGGGCCTGACATCCTAAGTTTGTCACAGGCGCTATGTAAATGCAAGACTTACTTTCATTCTTTCTTACCTCCCTTCTCTCCATGACAAATTGTCTGAACATTATCCCCTGTTATGTGACTAATTAAACAGAGCTACACCCAATACTGACTGCAGCAATTATTTCACTTTTTTTGTGTCCAAAAATAACAGACGAATTTTACATCACAGGAGCCAATAAAGATACAGATGAGACAGTATCCGGATAATTTATCAACAGCCACTCCTATCTCAAAACTTTAGGTAAAGCGGCTTGTTGAAAGCAGGATGATTGATGAACCAGCAAGAAAAGATAAAAGCAGGTCAGTGGAAATTTGACTGGTCTCATCCCAGGTTGAAGGTGATTGGCGGAGTTGGGCGGCACCTTTTCCGATGGGAGCATCAACTGGTTGGATGCGCTGATGCCAGTTGCTTCCCACTTATGTATATCTTGGCTTGACTGTGTGATCCATGCTCTCACCCAACACCATCAGCCACCGAACTGTTATTAACTATCAAGGGGGAGGCAAACTTTCAACTGATTTGTTATTTCATCGCTGTCATAACCACCAAGTCATGCCTCTTGATGAAGGTCACATCGATGTTGAGGACTCCCAGGCCAACCTCTTCCCAACTGCATATCACTGTACCGCCACCTCTGCTGGGCCTGTCCTGCCGGTGGGACAGGGATGGTGATGGTGGTGTCTGGGACATTGTCTGGAAGGTATGATTCCGTGAGGATGACTTTGTCAGGCTGTTGCTTGACCAGTCTGTGAGATGGCTCTCCCAATTTTAGTACTAGCCCCCAGACGTTAGTAAGGAGGACTTTGCAGGGTCGACAGGGCTGAGATTGCCGTTGTCGTTTCCGGTGCCTAGGTCGATGCCTGGTGATCCGTCCAGTTTCATTCCTTTTTTGTGACTTTGTAGCTGTTTGTTACAACTGAGTTGCTTGCTAGACCATTTCAGAGTCAACCACATTGCTGTGGGTCTGGAGTCACATGTGGGCCAGACCAGGTAAGGATGACAGAATTCCTTCCCTAAAGGACATTCGTGAACCGGATGGGTTTACTAGGCCAGCATTTACTGCCCATTCCCTTGAGAAGGTGGTAGTGAGCCACCTTCTTGAACCGCTGCAGTTCTTGTGGTGTAGGTACATCAACAGTGCTGTTAGGGAGGGAGTTCCAGGATTTTGATTGTTGTGCTTGTTGGAGGTCAATCATCTCAATCCCAGGACATCGCTGCAGCAGTTCCTCAGGGTAGTTTCCTAGGTCCAACCATCTTCATCTACTTCATCAATGACCTTCCTTCGATCACAAGGTCAGAAGTGAGTTATTCGCTGATGACTGCACAATGTTCTGAACAATTCATGACTCCTCAGATACTGATGCAGTCTATGTCTAAATGCAGCAAGACCTGGACAATATCCAGGCTTGGGCTGACAAGCGGCAAGTGACATTCATGCCACACAAGTGCCAGTCAATGATCATCTCCAACGAGACAGAATCTAACCATCGTCCCTTGACATTCAATGGCATTACCATCACTGAATCACCCACTATCAACATCCTGTGGGCTACCATTGACCAGAAACTGAACTGGACTAGCCATATAAATACTGTGGCTACAATAGCAGGTTGGAGGCTAGGAATCCTGCAGCAAGTAACTCACCTCCTGACTCCCCAGACCTGTCCACCATCCACAAGGCACAAGTCAGGAGTGTGATGGAATACTCTCCACTTGCCTGGTTGAGTGCAGTTCCAACAACACTCAAGAAGCTCGACAGCCTCCAGGACAAAGCAGCCCACTTGATCAGCACCCCATCTATCATCTTCAACATTCACTCCCTCCACCACCGACGCACAGTAGCAGCAGTATGTACCATCTACAAGATGCACTGCAGGTACTCACCAAGGCTCCTTTGACAAAACTTTCCAAACCTGCAACCTCTACCACTGAGAAGGACAAAGGCAATAGATACATGGAAACACCATTATCTGCATGGAACCCTCCAAACTATACACCATCCTGATTTGGAAGTATATCGCTGTCCCATCATTGCTGCGGGGTCAAAATTCTGGAACTCCCTTTCTAACAGCACTGTGGGTGTACCTACACCACATGGACTGCAGCGGTTCAAGAAGGCAACTCATCACCACCTTCTCAAGGGCAACTAGGGATGGACAATTAATGCTGGCCCAGCCAGAAACACCCACATCCCATGTAAGAATGAAAAAAAACAGGTTCCATGATGAAAACATAAATATATCCTGAGTGATATTCTGCATCTGTGTCAATTCTGGAAAACCGCTCAAGAATCTTTCTTAGGGGAGAAAGTGAGAGAGAGACAGCTATTTCTAAAATATTCAATTAATTTCTTTAGATGTTATGAGCTTAGACAGCCATTTCTCACATTATCTCAGGTAAGATGTTAGAATTTGCCTCCACACCGCCAATGTCGGATTTATTCTCCACGGTTTCTCACCGTTGATTTATTAACACTTGCCAGTGACAGCTTGCATGAGGTGAGTTGGTATTCCTCAGCTTTAAGAGGAAGTGGTCAGAGATTGGTTCGTGGCTGTGAAACCCCACTTTGCCAAACAGCCAGCAGGAAGTTTAGCTCACCATTGTGTCTTTTACTCCAGCTGGTCTGGAACTGGCTGGATGTGTTTATGAGAAATCACGATCTCTGATCTCTGCTGACATGCCAGATTGACGAGTGAAAAATGGGCCATTTGGTTAAGGCGTCAGAGGACTGCAGATGTCTTTGGAAGTGTATCCCAAACCAGGAATTAGCACCTCCAGGTCGGCCGAGAAAAAAAGTCAGGAAAAATGTGGGGGGCTAGCAGAGGGGGTGAATTGGAGGGATACATCACAGCTGCTGGTAAAGTGAGGTGGGGGTTATTTCTTAAACTGATTGGCAAACAGCGCAAGTTGGAGTGTCGGAGGAGAATGAAAATTCTAACTTTCAAGATATAGAAATAATAAAAGATTATAGCCCAAATATTTCATTAAATCATATCCCAAACTGTTAGCTGTCAGTTTTGACTGAGTACAGAGGTAATGATGTGACTGTACTAACAGTGGACAGAATTTCTGGACACCTGAATAAATAGTGTTGCAATTAAGGGTCACAAGATTTCGCCTTTTATATTAGCAGGAGATTAAAATATAAAAACACAGCACTGACTAAGCACTGTTGTTACATTTGGACAGTAACTAGATTACATTGTTAAGGCTGCAGTAAAATCAGTTCCTGTCACAGGGGAAAAGGAAAGTAATGTTACCACAGAATTTTAAGTACCCGTCAAAATTAGCAGGAATTTTCCCTTTTAACGTTTTCTTGTGGAATGTTATAACCACATGAAATTGTCTTTTCCTCTCGCCCTTCCCCCCGCCAATGGGTTAAAAAAAAACCCAAAGATCCAAATATAGAAAAAGGAGTAGGCCATTCAGCCCCTTGAGCCTATTTCGTGAACACAAGAATTCCTTTGGCCTATCTAAGCCTGTGTACTTGACATTGATGGAAGCTACATAACCTGTCACTTCGAGTGAACATATCCAAGAAGAAAAAGAAACCAACTTGCATTTGCGTAGCATCTTTTATTACCTGGGGGTGTCCCTAATTGCTTTACAGCCATCGGAGGCTCGAGGAGAACCCTAGAAGGGTGGCAACCCTAGCAACCCCCCTGGCTGCGTACTGCCAACACTGGGTGACAGAGTTGAAAAATGTTCCACTCTGCAGTGTTAACAGCTTCACGGGCCCAAAATGTAAAACGGGAAATTATTAGCAGAAGCTCTACAGTTCTACAGAATGGCAACGGTTCTCTTCCAATCACAGAGCGCCATTGATGGGTTGTTTTGTACATGGCCACTTCCTCCTCGCGTTGCCTTAACGTGGTAGAAAGGAGAGACCTTAGATGAGGAAAGAGGACATTTGATTTTCGCTGTATCTTAGCAAGCAGGAAATGACAGCTAAGCATATTTGTTTATGACGTGTAAACAAATGGTTGGAGACAGGTGAATAACGTTGTGAATCAGAGCTGGGTATTTTATTGGCCTCCTCCACAGTGACATTTTTTTTAATTAATACTTTGAGCTTTGTGTGAAAGTGTGATTTTTAACAGTGTTTAAATCCATTCTCCTCCATCCACCTCAGGGACTAATAATGTAGAACAGCAATGACATCACTTCCCCATGGTCCCAGCTCTGAAGTTCAGGATTGTCCCATTAAAGGCACTTATTGCAGGTTATGTTTGTAAAAGCGGCAACAACAAAATAGGTTAACTCTTAGATTTAAAGCTTGAGAGTTGTCTGGATGTTCTTGCCCTCCCCGGTAATTATACCTGTTGATTAGCATGCCAGATTTAACCTCTGACCTGACCCTCGTCAGCTGATCTTAGCCATTATTGAAAGCAGAGCAAAGAAGCTCTCCTTGGTGTCCTGGTCAATACTTATCTCTAGAGCCATAGAGTCATTACAGCGAAGGGGGCCATTCAGCCCATTGAAAAGCAGACCAGCCAATCCCATTTCCCCACTCTTTCACCATTGTCCAGCATGTTTAATTTCCTCAGGTGACCATCCCAACTTCCTTTCGAAATCGTTCATCATCTCTGCTTCCACTCCAAGAAAAAAATGGGATGATCAGGTTGTTTGCTGTTTGTGGGAGCTTGCTGTGTGCAAATTTACTGCCGCGTTTCCTACACTACAACAGTGATTACACTTCAAAAACCTACTTCATTATAAAGCAATTTGGGATGTTGTGAGGCAGTGAAAACGAATGGTTGTCTCTCTTTAAGTAGCATGCTGGAAGGCCATTCAGCATCTTGGGCCCGTTCCACCATTCAGGATGGCTGATGTGTGTCTTAACTCCACTCACCTCCCTTGGCTCCATATCCTTGTTCAGTTAAAATGATTAGTTTCACTAACATCTTCTCCTTTTTTGCAGGAGAGTTCCATACTTCCATGAAGAACTGTCCCTAACTTCTCTCCCTAAGGCCCTGTCTCTGATTTTAAAGTTTTGCCCCATTGTCCTCGCCACCAGCAGAAAAAGCCTTCAACCTGTTAGAAATCCTAAAATCCTCAACCAAGTCACCACTTAACATGTGATACTCCAGTGAATACTAGCCCAGTTTATGTAATCCTGCCTCATAATCCAACCCTTTGGAGCTGGGTGATATCCTGATGAATCTGCATGGCAGTCCCTCCATGGCCAAGGAATCATTTCTAAGGTGCGATGCCCAGAATGGTACTCCAGATGTGGTCTAGCCAGGACTTTGTATAGCCCCAGCAACTTCTTCCCCTTTTTAGTCCAGACCTTTAGTTATAAAGATTAACATTTCATTACCCTTTTTGATGGAGCTATTCAAGATCCTGAGGGTAAATAGTGAGAAACTGTTCCCATTGAAGAAAACACCAAGAACTAAAGGGCACGGATTCAAAATGATTGACAATAGGAATAAATGTGATGTGAGGAAAATTTTTTTTCACCCAGTGGGTGGTTGGAGTCTGGGACAAACTTCCTGAAAGGGTAGTGGAGGCAGGTTCGATCGAGGTATTCAAAGGGGAATCGGATTGCTACCTGAAAAGAGAGAATGTGCAAGGTTACGGGGATAAGGCAGGGGAGTGGGACTAGGTAGAATGCTCTTTCAGAGAACCAGTGCAGACTTGATGGGCCAAATGGCCTCCTTCTGCACTGTAAAGATACTGCATTACTGCGATTATATTTTGTACTCAACTACTGCATTGCATTTTTGTGACCTGGACTCCTAAGTCTTTTTTTTAATTCATTCATGGGATGTGGTCATGTCAGCATTTATTGCCCATCCCTCATTGCTCTTAACTGAGTGGTTGGCTAGGGTATTTCAGAGGATAGTTAACAGCCAACCACATTGCTGTGGGTCTGGAGTCACATACAAGCCAGACCAGGTAAGGGCGGCAGATTTCCTCCCCTAAAGGACGTTGGTGAACCAGATGGGTTTTTATGACAATCCGACAGTTTGATGGTCACCGTTACTGAGACGAGCTTTTTAATTAATTGAAATCTAATTCCCCAGATGGCAGGCTGGAATTCAAACTCATGTCTCCTGGCCATCAGTCTAGGCCTCTGGGTTACTGGTCCTGTAACATACCCACGATGTTACTATTCCCTTGAACCCCCAAGGGTCTGTTTGGACCTCCACTGCTTCTAGAATTTCACCGTTTAAACAATACATATATCCATTCTTTTTTTTGATCCAAAATGGATAACTTCACAATATCTGCATTGAAATCCATCCACCACCGGGTTTCCCATGCACTTCATCATTCAATACTTCTTTGTAATTCCTCACTCTGATCTACACTACTTTGTATATCTCTAATCTGTGTCTTTGGCAAATTGGAATACATGGCTCACTCTTGTGTTATCCAGCATTGGGAATAATTGAGGCTTCAGCACAAATCCTTTTGGAACATCACAGTCACTTCCTCCCAATTTTTGCACTTACCCAGTCGCTGAAGGTAAGCATGCAGGTGCAGCAGGCGGTAAAGAAGGCAAATGGCTTGTTGGCCTTCATAGCCAGAGGATTCGAGTACAGGGACAGGGATGTCTTGCTCTAATTGTACAGGGCCTTGGTGAGGCCACACCTGGAATATTGTGTGCAGTTTTGGTCTCCTTATCTGATGAAGGATGTACTTGCAATAGAGGGAGTGCAGCGAAGGTTTACCTGACTGATTCCTGGGATGGCGGGACTGACGTATGAGGAGAGATTGAGTCGATTAGGATTATATTCACTGGAGTTCAGAAGAATGAGGGGGGAATCTCATAGAAACCTATAAAATTCTAACAGGACTAGACAGGGTTGATGCAGGAAGGATGTTCCCGATGCTGGGGGAGTCCAGAACCAGGGGTCACAGTCTGAAGATACGGGGTAGACCATTTAGGGCTGAGATGAGGAGAAATTTCTTCATCCAGAGAGTGGTGAGCCTGAGGAATTTGTTACCACAGAAAGTAGCTGAGACCCAAACGTATGTTTTCAAGAAGGAGTTAGATATAGCTCTTGGGGCGAAAGGGATCAAAGGGTATGGGGGGAAAATGGGAGCAGGCTATTGAGTTGGATGATCAGCCATGATCATAATGAATGGCGGAGCAGGCTCGAAGGGCCGAATGGCCTACTCCTGCTCCTAATTTCTGTGTTTCTATCCTTACACTGTCTTCTACTATCTAAAAAATCTCCTAACCAAAACAATACTTTAGTCCCCTTATTTAAAAAATAAGATATAATTGCTTTTAAAGCAGTTCAAAGAAGGCTCACTGGACTCATCCCTGGGATGAAGGGGTTGTCTTATGAGGAAAGGTTGAATAGGTTGGGCCTCTACCCATTGGAGTTTAGAATAATGAAAGGAGATCTTACTGAAACATGTAAGACCTTGAGGGGACTTGACAGGGTGGATACCGGGAGGATGTTTCCTCTTGTGGGGGACACAAGAACTAGGGGACATCGTTTAAGAATAAGAGAATTCCCTTTTAAGGACATAAGAACTAGGAGCAGGAGTAGGCAATTCAGCCCCTCGAGCCTGCCCCGCCATTCATTACGATTATGGCTAATCTCATTTCGGCCTCAACTCCAATTTCCCGCCCTCTCCCTATAACCTTTCAACCCATCACTAATTAAAAATCTGTCTATCTCCTCCTTAAATTTATTCAGCGTCCCAGCATCCACTGCACTCTGAGGTAGTGAATTCCACAGACTCACAACCCTTTGAGAAAAGTAATTCCTCCTCATCTCTGATTTAAATCTACCGCCCCTTAGCCTAAAACTATGGCCTCTCGTTCTAGAATGCCCCACAAGGGGAAACATCCGCTCGGTGTCTACTTTGTCTATCCCCTTTAGCATCTTATATACCTCAATTAGATCTCCTCTCATCCTTGTAAACTCTAGCGAGTATAGGCCTAAAGTGCTCAATCTCTCCTCATAAGACAAGCCCCGCATCTCTGGAATCAATCTAGTGAACCTCCTCTGAACCCTCCAGTGCAACTTCATCCTTCCTCAAGTAAGGGGACCAAAACTGTGCACAGTACTCCAGGTGTGGTCTCATCAATGCCTTATACAGTTGTAACAACACTTCCCTAAGACAGAGATGAGGAGAAATCTTTCTCCCAAAGGATCATTGGTGTGTGGAATCCCTTTCCTCAGAAAGTAGTGGAGGCTGGGTCATTTAATTTTTCAAGGCAGAGTTAGAAAACATTTTTATTAGGCAAGGGTGTCAAGGGTTATGGGGGGCAAACAGGAAAGTGGAGCATGAGACCACAACCAGATTATGGCTGAATGGTAGAGCAGGCTCGAAGGGTCAAATAGCCAAAAGTCCTATGTTCCTAAAGGGCCAAAAGTCCTATGTTCCTAATTCCATGAGTTTTAATTTAGCTAACAGTCCCTGTGTGAAACTTTCTGAAAACTCTTATTAACTACATCCACAGACATTCCCTGTCTTTTGTTTTAGTTCATTTTCCAAAAAAAAAGTTAGGTTGTTAGACTGACTCATCCTTTACAAATCCATGTTAACTTTATCTAATCCGCTCAATCACTTTGTCTTTAATTATAGATTCCAATAATTTATAATCTATAATTTCCTGGTTCTATTCTTACCTTTCTTAAATTATGGCTCCTCAGTTTCATTCCCTCTCTTTATCATTCGTCTTCTCATTTTTGAGGAGCTGAATAACCTCTGGTTATCGACCCACTCATCAGAGAGAATAGTTTATCTTTATCTACTCTATCAAAACCTCCCATCTTCCTGAAAACCTCTATTCAGTCACCTCTCAACCTTCACTGTGCCAAGGAGCCAAGTCTGAACTTTTCCAACCTCTCCTCGTAACTGAAATTTCTTATCCCTAGTAATATCATGGTAAACCTCCTCTGTACACTTCACATCTTCTCTATAGTACAGAGCCCAGAATTGTCCACAACATTCTAGCTTAGGCCTACCCAGTGATCTATAAAGTTCCAGCAAAATTTCTTTGCTTTTACATTATATTTCGCAAATATTAAACCCAAGTAGCCTATATACTTCTTCAATCACCTTATTAACTTGCCCGCTTTCTTTGAGGGCTTGTGTGTATGGACACCGAGGTCTTCCTCCGCTCATTGACACTTCTCAAAATAGTAACATCTATAGTTTCCTGTCTTTTCATATTCATCGTCCCAAAATGCTCTCACTTCCCACTTCTCCGCATTGAATCCATCTTCCGTGCTTCTGTCCATTTCACCTTCCTGTCATCCCGAATCCTATAACCATCATCCTCACTCCCTAATGCTTCTTCCTGCATCCCAGTCATAAAAATTAAAAGTACTGACCCTTGGGGTACAGCCGTTAAATGGATTCAAGCTGGGTGGTGAAGTATGAAACTAGACACAAATCTTTTTCTTAATAGCAGGTATATTCACCAGAATGCAACATTACATACATCTGCCTCCTATCTATCAACACCCAATGGTTCCAGCAATCCCTTCTCATAGCATTTCATCTGAAAGTAGGCATCTCCAACAGTGCAGCACTTACTCAGTACTGTGCTGTAATGTCAGCCTAGATCACAGAATCACAGAATCTTAACAACACAGAACGAAGCCATTTGGCCCATCAAATCTGCACCGGCTCTCCAAATGAGCATTATGATCTAGTGCCATTGCCCTGCCTTTTCCCCACACCCCTGCACATTGTACTCAAGGTTTTTGCACTTAAGTCTCTGAAATGGGATTTGAGTGCACTGCCTCCTGACTCAAAGGTGAAACGAAAGCAGAATATTGCAGATGCTGGAAATCTGAAGAACTCTGAAGAAGAGTCATATGGACTCAAAACATCAACTCTGTACCTTTCGTCACGGACGCTGCCCGGTCTGCTGAGTTTTTCAAAGGTGAGAGCGCTACTCACTGAGCCACAGCTGTCATCAGTCTCTTTTTCTAAATGAGTTTAAATTCTGCCAGCTGCTATAGTGGGATTATGAACCTACATTCCCAGAGCATTAGCCTGGTTCTCTAGATTACTAGCCCAGTGACATTAGCACTATGTCACCATCTTCCCCCTCCCCAGTCCTGTTTTGTAACTCTTTCAGAGTTAAAACAATAAACTAAATTAACAAAATAAGGGATAAATCAAGCACAGCCCCTAAGTCAGGTCAGCTGAAAAAATCAAGGAAAAACTTTAAAGAAACCTTACAAACATCAAACCAAAATGTGATTAAAGGGGTCAACAAAACACCCCAGTCCCCGTGGTGCCCACCGGGCACGGAAGGCCTCAATGGTGCCGGCAGACACCGCGTGCTCCCTCTCCAGGGACACCCGGCCGCGAACGTAGCCACGGAAGAGGGACAAACAATCGGGCGGAGTCCTGTTTTGTATGTGCTCAAGATACTTAATGAATCAATACCCTCCATCTGTTTATCCTTAACCTTAACAATACAATTAACATAACATTAACAAACATTACTGCCAACCACCTCCCATACTGAAAATCACCCAACCACCGTTCCCTTCTGTCACTAATCAAATTCCATATCTGTACCGCCACTTTCCACTCAATTCCATGGGCTTCTATCTTCTTAATAAACCACGTGTGTGGCACTTTGTCAAATGCCTTCCGGAAGTCCATGTATACAACATCTACTACAACACCTTGATCAACATTCTGTGTTACCTCATGGAAGAATTTAATCAAGCTAATCGGGCACAATGTGCCTTTAACAAAGATAAAAGCAAAATACTGTGGATACTGGAAATCTGAAACAAAAACAAAAATTGCTGGAAAAACTCAGCCGGTTCGACAGTATCGGTGGAGCGAAAGACAGAGTTGACGTTTCGAGTCCAATGGAAACGTTAACTCTGTCTTTCTCTCCACAGATACTGTCAAACCTGCTGAGTTTTTCCAGCAATTTTTGTTTTTGTTCCTTTAACAAAGTTGTGTTTGGCCCTCCCTCTACCCCGTTAAATAAGGGAAGCCTGTGAAACAAATGGGAAGGGCCCTATGCTCACGCTCGATTTTGACATTGGATTGAAAAATGTGGGAGAAAGTTATATGTTCTCACTGCTGATGTAACTCACTTGTCCAAGCCCAAAAGAGTCAACAAAAATTAATAAATGGCAAAATAAAAGCCTGCAATTTAGGAAGGCGTTTTTTGTGTGTGTCTAACAGGGTCAGAGTTAAGGAAGCCCGTCCATTTAAATAATGTTCTTCCCTTCAGGGCACAGTCAGCTTCTCACACTGAGGACAATAGCAGGAAGGGAGCTGATTGCGTGAACTCATAGCTCCCATCTCCACGTTTCTCCCTGTTTACTGCCCCCTCAGTTCCCAGTAGCCAGAAGGCTGAATCACACCTGCTGGGATGACTAAGGACTAGGGAAAGTGATATGATCACCGGAAGCCAGCAACTCAAGCACAACAGAGCCAAGAAGCTGAATTAAAAGGGAATGCCGTTTCTAACCTGAACCACTGGGCAAGAATGCCATAAGATGGGGTGGAATGCTGGTACAAATCAGGTGGACACAAAGGGAGAGAAATGTATTCTTAAAAAGGTAAGTGGAATAAAGAGTCTATTCAAAATAATTTCCTCACAGACTGAGTGCCATCAAAAGTCTTAAAGGGTAAAACATGGTAATTACAAATTATGCACTGCAGGAATTCACTGAACCTCCATCGGCAGAACCTTCCAAACCGTCTAGAAGGACAAGGGCAGCAGATAGATGGGAACACCGCAACCTGCAAGTTCCCCTCCAAGTCACTCACCATCCTGACTTGGAAATAAAAATACCTGGAAAAACTCAGCAGGTCTGACAGCATCTGCGGAGAGGGATACAGTTGACGTTTCGAGTCCGTATGACCCTTCATCAGAACTAAGACATATAGAAATGAGATGAAATATAAGCTGGTAGAGGGGGTTGGGACAGGTAGAGCTGGATAGAGGGCCAGTGATAGGTGGAGGCCAAGAAGAGACTGCCAAAGATGTCATAGACAAAAGGACAAAGGGGTGTTGACGGTGGTGATATCATCTAAAGGATGTGCTAATGGGGACATTACGGGTAGCAAGCAGGACAAGCTAGTGGCAGATGGCCCTAGTGGGGATGGGGTGGGGGGAAGGGATCGAACTGGGCTAAAAGATGGAGATGAAACAATAGATCGAAATAAATTTAAAAATAACGGTGTGACATCAGTCATCTCAATTTCTCTGCTCCTCTCACCCACTCTAACCTGTCTCTCTCTGAACTTGCTGCATTCTGTTCTCCCAGGTCCAACCCTGACTTTGTCATCAAACCCACTGACAAGGGTGGTGCTGTTGTTGTCTGGCGCACTGACATCTACCTCGCAGAGGCTGAGCGTCAACTCGTAGACACTTCCTCCTACCTCCCACTGGACCATGACCCCACCACTGAACATCAAGCCATTGTTTCCAGGACTGTCACTGACCTCATCTCCTCTGGAGATCTTCCCTCCACAGCTTCCAACCTTATAGTCTCCCAACCTCGGACGGCCCACTTCTACCTCCTACCCAAAATCCACAAACAGGACTGTCCCGGCAGACCGATCGTGTCAGCCTGTTCCTGCCCTACAGGACTAATTTCTTGCTATCTTGCCTCCATTCTCTCTCCCTTTGTCCAGTCTCTTCCCACCTACATCCGCGATTCCTCTCACGCCCTACATCATATCAACAATTTCCAGTTCCCTGGCCCCAACCACCTCCTCTTCACCATGGATGTCCAATCCCTCTACACCTCCATCCCCCACCAGGATGGTCTGAGGGCTCTCCGCTTCTTCCTCGAACAGAGGCCTGAACAATCCCCATCCACCACTACTCTCCTCCATCTGGCTGAACTTGTTCTCACAATGAACAATTTCTCCTTAAACTCCTCTCACTTCCTCCAAATAAAAGGTGTGGCTATGGGTACTCGCATGGGCCCCAGCTATGCCTGTCTCTTTATGGGGTATGTGGAACATTCCTTGTTCCAGTCCTACTCAGGCCCCCTCCCACAACTCTTTCTCCGGTACATCGTTGATTACTTCGGTGCTGCTTCATGCTCTCGTCTGGATCTGGAAAAATTGATTAATTTTGCTTCCAATTTCCAGCCCTCCATCATTTTCACATGGTCCATCACTGACACTTCCCTTCCCTTCCTTGACCTCTCTGTCTCAATTTCTGGTGATAGACTGTCCACTAATATCCATTACAAGCCTACCGACTCCCACAGCTACCTCGACTACAGCTCCTCACACCCGCTTCCTGTAAGGACTCCATCCCATTCTCTCAGTTCCTTTGCCTCCGTCGCATCTGTTCTGATGATGCCACTTTCCAAAACAGTTCCTCTGACGTGTCCTCCTTCTTCCTTAACTGAGATTTTCCACCCACGGTGGTTGACAGGGCCCTCAACCGTGTCTGGCCCATCTCCCACACATCCGCCCTCACACCTTCCTCTCCCTCCCAGAACCATGATAGGGTCCCCCTTGATCTCACTTATCACCACACTAGCCTCCGCATTCAAAGGATCATCCTCCACCATTTCCATCAACTCCAGCATGATGCCACCACCAAACACATCTTCCCTTCACCCCCCCGACAGCATTCCGTAGGGATTGTTCCCTCCGGGACACCCTGGCCCATTCCTCCATCACCCCCTACACCTCAACCCTCTCCCATGGCACCTTCCCACGCAACAGCAGTAGGTGCAACACCTGCTCCTTTACTTCCCCTCTCCTCACCGTCCAAGGGCCCAAACACTCCTTTCAAGTGAAGCAGCATTTCAATTGCACTTCCCTCGATTTAGTCTACTGCATTCGCTGTTCTCAATGTGGTTTCCTCTACATTGGAGAGACCAAACACAGACTGGGTGACCGCTTTGCGGAACACCTTCGGTCTGTCCGCAAGCATGACCCAGATCTCCCTGTCGCTTGCCATTTCAACACACCACCCTGCTCTCATGCCCACATGTCTGTCCTTGGCCTGCTGCATTGTTCCAGTGAAGCTCAATGCAAACTGGAGGAACAGCACCTCATCTTCCGACTAGGCACTTTACAGCCTTCCGGACTGAATATTGAGTTCAACAATTTTAGATCATGAACTCTCTCCTCCATCCCCACCCCCTTTCTGGTCCCCCTTTTTCCAATAATTTATAATTTTTTTTACAAATATATTTTTCTTTTCCTTCCTATTTTTAAATTTATTTTAAAATTTATTTCGATCTATTGTTTTATCTCCATCTTTTAGCCCATTTTGATCCCTTCCCCTCACCCCACCCCCACTAGGGCCATCTGCCACTTGCTTGTCCTGGCTGCTATCCTTAATGTCCCCATTAGCACATTCCTTAGATAATATCACCACCGTCAACACCCCTTTGTCCTTTTGTCTATGACATCTTTGGCAATCTCTTCTTTGCCTCCACCTATCACTGGCCCCCTATCGAGCTCTACCTGTCCCACCCCGCTCTACTAGCTTATATTTCATCTCATTTCTATATGTCTTAGTTCTTATGAAGGGTCATACGGACTCGAAACGTCAACTGTTTTCCTCTCCGCAGATGCTATCAGACCTGCTGAGCTTTTCCAGGTATTTTTGTTTTTGTTCTAGATTTCCAGCATCCGCTGTATTTTGCTTTTATCTGACTTGGAAATATTTTGCCGTTCCTTCACTGTCGCTGGGTCAAAATCCTGGAACTCCCTCCCTAACAGCACTGTGGGTGTTCCTACACCACAGGGACTGCAGCGGTTCAAGAAGGCAGCTCACAACCACCTTCTCAAGGGCAACTAGGGATGGGCAATAAATGCTGGCCCAGCCAGCGAAACCCACATCTCATGGATGAATGAATATAAAAATAAATAAATAAATGCTGGCCTAGCCAAAGATGCCCACATCCTGTGAAAGAATAAAAACAAATCATTTTACAATTCATAAACAGACCATTTGGTCTAATTGGTCCATCCCTGTGTTTATGCTCCACTTGAGTCTCCTCCCAACCTTCCACATCTAACTCTTTCAGTATAATCTTCTATTCCTATCTCCCTCATGTGCTTATCTAGCTTCCATTTATGCATCTGTGCTATTCACTTCAACCACTGCCTGTGGTAGTGAGTTCCACATTCTAACCACTCCCTGGGTAAAGTTTCTCCTGAATTCCTATTTGATTTCTAAGTGACTATCTTATAATAACAGCCTTTAGTTTTGACTTGACCCCAAACCCCCCAAATGGGGAACATTCCTATACTTCTATGCTATTGAACTCTTGTATAACATTTCAGAGAACAGAATCAGAGTCTAATTTGTATATACCCTGTATTAGGGACTAGCGCAAGCTCCATATATTTTTTTTTGTATTTATGCTTCATGGGACATGGGGATCTCTGCCTAGGCCAACATTTATTGCCCATCCCTAGTTGCCCTTGAGAAGGTGGTAGTGAGCTGCCTTCTTGAACCACTGCAGTCCATATGGTGTAGGTCCACCCACAGTGCTGTCCTTTTAGACTTTGTACAACTGAGTGGCCTATTTCAGATTCAAGAGTCAACCACATCACTGTGGGTCTGGAATCACATGTAGGTCAGACTAGGACTAGCAGATTTCCATCCCTAAAGGGACATTAGTGAGCTAGATGGGCTTTTCAAAGCAATCAACAATGGCTTTTTATAATTTCAGATTTTATCAATTGAATTTAAATTCCACCACCAGCTGTGGTGGGATTTGAACCTGTGCCCCCATTAGGCAGCACCTCTGGATTACTAGTCCATTGACATTACCACTATGCCACCATCTCCACTACCTGCAGAGATTATAGTGTGCCATGTATGTGTTAGAAACTAATGCAAATTCCAAACTCTCCCACCCATATCCCAACTCACACCAAGTCCTGTTAACCCTTCAGTCCTGCACTTGCTAACTTAGCTCCTGGTAATTCAACAACAACTTGAATTTAGATAGAACCTTTAATGTAGTAAAACTTCATAGGAGCATTATCAAATGAAAACTGACACTGAACCACATAAAGAGAGATTGAGACAGGTGATCAAAAGCTTCGTCAAAGAGGTAGGTTTTAAGGAGCATCTTAAAGAAGGTGGGGGTATGAGGGGAGGGTGGGTAGTTGGGGGTGGGGGGGAGGGGGTGTAGTGGGGGTTGTGGGGGTACGGTGGAAAAGTTTAGGAAGGAAATTCCAGATTCTAGACAGCTGAAGGCAGGGTTGCCAACTGTGGAGCAATTAAAATCAGTGATGTACAAGAGGCCAGAATTGCAAATACCCTTGAGTGTTATCAGGCTGGAGGAGATGATACGATGATGAGAAGGACAAGACCTTGGAGGGATTTGAAACAAAGATGTGAATGTTAAAATCAAGGCAAACCAGGAACCATTCTAGGAGACCCAGTATCAATTCTAGAACAGGTGAAGGCCATTCAGCCCATCGTACCTATGCTGGATCTTTGAAAGAGTGGTCTAATTGTCACTTGGTAGTACAGAACTTGAATATTGCTGAAAAGAGAGACATGTTGTCAAAGCTTTTCATCTTGCACTCATCAGGACAAATGCAAGAATGCCAAATTTCAAACAATCACAACAATTTATACTACAAGAGATGGTTGCTGATTGGTTGGCAAGACAACTCTGATTGGCCGTGGTGTTGCCAGGGAGAAAGCAATGGGGAGCTATAGGCTCCCCAAGCTCCCTGGGAATTCAAAAAAGGTGCAAGGCTTGAACATATTCCTTTTGTTTGCAGAGAACAGTTCCCTGCATATGAATATATGTCACTACTAACAAGTGTAAATGAGCTATGTTACAAGCTCCACTGATCATCTTAAATTAGTTGTTGGTGTAGCTATTCATGCACTCAGGATTGTTCAGCAAGTGCTGCCCAATCACAGAATCACATCTAACAGTGGATGTTTTGTTTGGGTTTTGCAAGCAGGGGCTGGTTGAGTCCAATCTGTACTCTGCCTATTATGATCAGCCAATCGCTGGAGCGTACAGCTTATGTACCTGGCATGGCACCAGCACTGAAATTCATTCACAACGTTGCTCATTGTGTGGTAGGCGGAACATCTTTTTGGTCCGATAGCAGCATCCTGTTAGTGGAAAGTAATGTTGACATGGTCACTGCATAGTAGCAGTGTGAAACAGCTTGCTTAACCTGCTGTTCAGATTTTTGAGAAACTGTGTCTTTCCAGGGTAATTTGAGGTAGTCGGGCACTTTTCATGCCCAAAAGTCTTTGGCCCATTTGTGATTTTATGCGATAAACAACAAACTATAATCTGATCAGGGTAGCCTTGGCACGCAGGATAGCTTTGATGTGCTGTAGTTTTGCATCACGCTCACAAGGTGAGCAAATGGCTAGGGCTCTATTTACAAGATTACTAATAAGGCCAATCTTATAGGGTGTGGAGCTAAAGGAATCCCAACATGTATATCGACAGGTGAAGGTAGGCTTGTGGCAGACATTACCCTCATCCCAGCCTATTAGCATATCCTTCTATTCCTTTCTCCCTCGTGAGTCTATCCAACTTTCCCTTAAATGCATCCATGATTTTGACCACAACCACTCCCTGTGGTAGCAAGTTCCACATTCTCACCAGTCTCTGAGTAAAGAAGTTCCTCCTGAATTCCTTATTAGATTTATTAGTGACTATCTTATACTGAACTTTAAGCAAACCCCACAAGTGAAAATATCGTTAAGTGACTCAAAGGCTTAAATGGTGAGGACTGGTTACAATATTCTGCCTCGAATTCCTTTGCAGTGAAGAAGATTGAGGGCTAATCAATGCTAAAAGGGTTCCGTAGGGTAGATAGAGGGAAACTATTTCATCTGATGAAGAAACAAACATCTTCAGGGTTAAAACACGGCCATTTAGGAGCTGAAATAAAAACAGAAAGTGCTGGAAAAACTCAGCAGGTTCAGCAGTGTCTATGGGGAGAGAAGCAGGGTTAACATTTCCAGTCCGTATGCAGAGCTGTGAAGAAGGGTCATACAGACTTGAAACGTTAACTCTGTTTCTCTCCCCACAGATGCTGTTAGAGCTGCTGAGTTTTTCCAGCACTTTCTGTCTTTATTTCGGATTTCCAGTGTCCGCAGTGTTTTGCTTTCGTTTAGGAGCAGAATCAGGAACCCTTTTTCATGCAAACGGCAGTCCTGGTGAAGGTCACTGACCTGAAATTATAACTCTATTTCTCTCCCCATTGTGGTTTGTGGAATCTTGCTGTGCACACATTAGCTGCTTCCTACATGTCAACAGTGATCACACCTCTAAAGTTCTTCATTGGCCAGGAAGTGCTTTTGTTTTCTTTTGACTGAGTGAACAGAAGAACTAAAGAAATAGGAGCAGGCGTAGGCCCTTAGCCAACTCATGCACTCAATAAGATCTTGGCTAACCTTCTACTCCATTTTCCTGTCCTATCCCCATATCCCTTAGTTCCCAAAAACATAGCGACCTCCGTCTTGAATAGATTCAACAACTGAGCATCCAGAGCCCTCTGGAGTAGAGAATTCACAACCCTCTGATTGAAAAACTTTCTCCCCATCTCAGTCTGCACTGGCCGACCTCTTACCCTGAAATGATGTGCCCCTTGCTCCAGACTCGCCAGCCAAAGGTTAATTCTCTGACAAATGTTTCCAGCATTTTCTAGTTTTATTTCAGTCTTTTGCCTTCATAGCGGCTGTGAAGAACTGTCTTCGTCTGAACACCGGGGCTCATTTGGGACTTTCTGGCCCAGATAGATTTCTATTGATTGAGGATAATGAGGGATATGGAGCAAATGCAGGGAAATGGAGCTGAGGTGCAGATCAGACACCGTCTGATGGACTGGCTTGGAGCAAACTCAATGAAAAATTCCTTGTTTTCAAAACCCTTTGTGGTCTCACCCTATCTCCAGCCCCACACCCTCTGATATCTCTGCGCTCATCCAACTCTGGCCTCTTGTGCAGCCCCGATTTTCGCCATTGCTGGGCGTGCCTACTGCTACCTGGGCTTTTAGCTTTGAAATTCCTTGTGTAAACCTCTCCATCTCTCTCTGTCTCTCTGTCTCTCTCTGTCTCTCTGTGTGTCTTTCTGTCTCTCTCTGTCTCTCTCTCCCTCTCCCTCTCCCTCTCTCTCTCCATCTCTCTCTCTCTCCCTCTGTCTCTCTTGCTCTCTGTCTCTCGTCGTCTCTCTCTGTCTCATCACTCTGTCTCTGTCTCTCTCTGTCTGTCCATTTCTCTCTCTCTCTCTCCGTCTCTCTCTCTGCCTCTCTCTCTGTCTCTCTCTCTTCCTCTCTCTGTCTCTCTCTCTTCCTCTCTCTATCTTTCTCTATCTCTCTCTCTGTCTCTCTCCCTCACCCACTCTCTCTTTCACTCACTCTCGCTCTCTCTCTCCCTCTGTCTCGCTCTCTCTCTCTCCACCTTTCTCTCTCTGTCTCTCACTCTCTCTCTCTCCCTCTATCTTTTTCTCTCTCCATCTATCTCTCTCTCTCTCTTTCTGCCTCTCTCTCTCCTCCTTTAAGAAACTCCTGAGAACCTCCCTCTTTGACCAAGGTTCCAGCCACTCGTCCTAAAGCCTCCTTTTGCGCTGCAGTGTCCAATAGCTCTACTGAGAAGCACCTTTGGGCACTTTTACTACAGCCAAGCTTCTATATAAATGCAAAGTTTTGCTGTTCTTAAAAGGCCTATTCCTACCCAATTAAACCAAACTGGGACATGACAGCATCTTTGGCAAAGGAAGGCCAAGAGTGAGAAGGAAAAGCTGCCTTTTCCCTGTTTGCTTGTCCATTTCTGTACACGTTGGCGTTAACGATAGGTTAGGTGTTTTTGCTCCTTTTCTCTCTGCCTCTCTCTCTCTCTCTCGCTTTCTCTCTCCCAGTCAAAGTCTGCCCTCCCCTGTGTCTGGTGATTCAAACAGCTTTGACAGGCCTGAAAGTGAAAGTTTGACTGGTCCCACCTCACTGGCTATAAAAACTCCACACCAGACTCCAAGGTCATTAACACGCTGTTTCAGGGTGAATAGCAGGATTCATCACTCTCGCAGCACCAGCCGATTTAGTGCACACTCCACACTGTTCCGATTAAACCTTGATTTTTATTGTTTCTGTGGTGGCTCTGAACGTGTCAAAGTGTCAAAGGTCAAAGGTGGAAGGTTTTACTCCATTGAGCCAAATGGACCACTCAAAGTCTTGGGGGGGGAGAGGGGTTTCAGAGGAAGAGGGTCTCTCACTCGCTCTACAGGGCCCCAGGAGTGAGCAGTGAGAATCACTTGCCACTTAAAATATTCATATTAGCACAAGGAACTTCCTTCTTATGGTGATTGCTGGTTGCATAGCAACATAGAAAATTTACAGCCCAGAAGGTGCCCCATTAGGCCCAACTTTCCAACTCTTGGTCTCTGTAGGTTACGGGACTTCAAGGGCACATCCAAGTTTGATTAAAATGATTAAGAAAAGTTCAAGGAAAGAAAGATCTTCATTTCATTCCTTCCTTCCAGAGTATAAACCCTTCCTGGGCTGGGGTAGTATTGTATACTCTGTACCTCAGGTCTATGTAGAGATGACACTAGATTGTGTGCATAACAGGTTTTATTTACAGTGTTTTAAAATGTCTGCTCCATGCCTCTAACTCTGGCTTCCAGCTCTTTCTACAGTTTGTTTCGTCCCTTCTGAGTCCAATCAATCAAGCACAGTGAGCATCAATGGTAAACAGGCTCACATAATCAAACACAGACTTTCAACCTGACCTTGCAGAATGGCTGTAGCAGTTGCCTGGGGGGGAGGAGGGGGAGAGGGAACAGGTGGGGAGGGGAGTGGGAGGGGAGAGCGGGAAGGGTACAGGAGGGGAGGAGGGGAATGGGAGAGTAAGGGGGAGCAGGAGTGGGGGAGGGGGATGGGAGAGGGGGAGGGGGCAGGAGAGGGAGGGGACAATTTGGAGGGGGTCAGGAAGGGGGTCAGGGAGGAGATGAGGAGTGGGATGGAGTGGAGAAGAGGAATGGGGAGGAGGAAGAGAGGGATGGGAGAAGGGAGATTGGGGGGAGGAGTAGATGGACAGCAGTGGATGTGGTGGCGGGAGCAGGGGAGGGGGGCAGGAATGAGGGAGGGGGGTGGGAACATGGAGAGGGTCGGGAATAGGGGACAGGGGTAGCAGGGTAGGATTACAGGAGTGGGGAGGGGTCCAGGAATGGGAGAGGGGGACGGGAGTAGGGGAGGGGATTTGGGAGCAGAGGGGGTGCCAGGAGTGGGGGGGTGGAAGTTGGGGGAACCGGAGTGGGGAAGGGGGCAGCAGTGGGGGAAGTGGGGGGTGGGAGCTGAGGAGGTGACAGCAATGGGGGGGTGAGTGCAGGGTAAGGGTGTGGGGACAGAAGACAGCGATACGAGCAGGGGAGGGGGATGTGAAAGATGTGGGAGGATGGGAGCGGGGTGGGGGAGGGGGGCAGGAATGGGGGAGGAATGGGAATGGGGTGGGGGAACGGTGTGGGGGAGGGGGACAGGAATGGGGGGGTGGGAATGGGGTGGGGGAACGGTGTGGGGGAGGGGGACAGGAGTGGGGGGGTGGGGGATGGGAGCTGGTGGGGCATTGGTGTGGAGGTGGGGACAGGAATGGGGAGGGGGACTGGAATTGAAGGGGATGATGGGAGTGGGGTAGGGGAACGGTGTGGGGGAGGGGGACAGGAATGGGGGGGTGGGAATGGGGTAGGGGAACGGTGTGGGGGAGGGGGACAGGAATTGATTGGGGGGGGGGATGATTTTTGACTGACTTGAAATTGATGGATTCACATTTCACCTGAAATCTTGACTGGAAGAGTAAAGACAGCACCAATTGGATCGCTCTGTCAACGAGCCAACACGAGCACAATGGGCTGAATGGACTCCTTATACACTGTATCATCCTTTCATGGCTACCCTGTGTACCGCTATGTCTCACAGACCGGCTTTCATTAACCAAGAAACAGGATACAAAAGTGAGGAAGTTATTGCTAAACCTTCACAAAACACTGGTTAGGCCTCAGCTGGAGTCTTGTGTTCAACCCTGGGCTCCAAACTGCAGGGAGGAGGTCAAAGCCCTGGGGAGGGTGAAGAGATTTACTAGAATGGGACCGGGGTTGTAGGATTGCAGTGATCTGGAGAGGCTGGAGAAACTGGGATTGTTCATTCTAGAGAAGTGAAGGCTAAGAGGAGATTTGATAGTGTGTTCAAAATCATTATTGGTTTTGATGGAGTAAATAGGGTGAAAGTGTTTCCAGCGGCTGGAGGATCGGTAACCAGAGGACACAGGTTTAAGGTCGGGTTAGCAAAAGGACCAGAGACAACATGAGGAAATATTATTTTTACATCGCAGGTTGAGATTAAGAAGAGTGAAGCCATTGTTTACAGGCCCACTCCAAACTCACTCTCTAACGATGGACTCCATTCCCGCTCACTGGCAACAACCTGAGATTAAACCAGTCTGTTCACAACCTTGGTGTCCCGTTTGATCGAGAGATGAGCTCCCAACCTCATATCCGTGCCATAATTAACACCGTCTATTTCCACCTCTGTAACCCTGTCCCAGCTCATCAGCTGCTGAAACCCTCACCCATGTCTTTGTTACTTCCAAACCCGACTATCCCAACACCTGCCCAGCTGCTCTCCCACATTCTACCCTCCGTAACCTCGTGTGTGTTAGGGTGAGTATGTGTGTGTGTGCGTGTGTGTGTGTGTGTGTGCGCGTGCGTGGGTGTGTGTGAGAGAGGGTGTGTGTGTAAGGGTGTGCATGTATGTGTGTAAGGGTGTGTGCGTGTGTGTATGTGTGTGTGTGTGTGTAAGGGTGTGAGTCTGCGTGTGAGATAATGTCTGCAGATCAAGCTTTGTGTGTCTGAGTTTGGGTTTGTGAGGGTTTGTGGGTCTTTGCACATGAGAGTGTGTCTGTATGTGTAAGAGTGGTTGTGTGTCCATGTATATGTGTAATTGCATGTAAGGGTGTGGGGATGTGTGTTCTGTGTGTGTGACTGTACGTGAGAGGGTGTGTGTGTCTGTGAGATTTTGTGCATGTCTATGTGTGTGTCTGTATCTATGAGAAAGTGTGTGTGTGAGAGAGAGGGTGTGTGTGTGTGCGTCTGTCTGTGTAAGAGTGTCTGTGTGTGGGTGTGGGGGTGTGCGTGGGTGGGTGTGTGAGGGTGTGAAAAAGGCGTGTGTGTGTGTGAGAGAGAGAGGGGGGGTGTAGGTGAGAAAGTGATTGAGCTAGAGAGTGAGTGTGTGAGAAAGCATATGTGTGAGAGAGAATGAGTGAGTGTGAATGTGTGTGTGAGTGTGAGTGTGTGTCTGCCTCACTCCCAGTCTCAGGATCCTCACTCACTCTCATCCCCACACACCAACAGATAGTCACACCCACTCACACAGCGGGCGAGGGTGTGAGAGTGAGCACTCTGAGACTGGCAGTGACCCGGGTGCACACTCTGACCCTCTCACACTCTAACATTCATCGTCATTAGTTACTGTTCTTTTAAATATTATCAGGTTATTGTTTTGACCTTTGCTTTATTTTTGCTCAGCGAGTTGTTTCTCCAAACTCAACAGTTTGTTAAATTCATGGGGAACATTTTCTGCCAGTTGACGTGGGTGAGCCAGTTAAGGCCTGCCCAGCGTGACGTCCGCCAGGAGGCGCTGTGCTCTCGCTGTGCGGGCTAGGGGGGTGATTCCCTCGGCCGGGAGTCCACCACAGATCACCCAGGGGCAAAGGCTCCGATTCAGACACTGACAGGAAGGTAATAAAAACATTTCCCTGCCAAGCTCCCTCGTGTGTCACTGTCACATGAGTTGGGACATGTCCTTAACTTTTATTTAAACATTTGATAAATATTTTAAAACCCTCATGAAACCTCGTCCCGCCCGTGGATGAGGTTTGATGTTTTTTCTGGCCTGGGTCCCTGTCCTGCCCACTGACCCTCAGGCCGGACCGACAGGTCCATCCATCAGGTTAATTGGTTTTTTTAATGGTCTCAATGGGCTGTTGAGAGTTTGGTGGGTGCGGAGCCGAATCGCAGAACTGAAAGTCTAAATGACGCGGGGTGAGTTCAGGACGCGCGCCTGACATTATTCCCCGTGTCATGTGATGCATCGGCAAACAGGCCCCGCCCCCTCTCGCTGACCAGAAAATCCCGTCCCAGGAATCTTCCCGAAATTTCTTCATCAGCTCCTTAAGTGAGAAGCAATGGAAATTTGCCCCTCACCCCCACACAACCCCCACCCCACACAACCCCCACCCCCACACAACCCGCACCCTCACACAACCCCCACCCCCACCCCCACACAACCCCCACCCCTCACCCCCACACAACCCCCACCCCTCACCCCCACACAACCCCCACCCCTCACCCCCACACAACCCCCACCCCTCACCCCCACACAACCCCCACCCCCACACAACACCCACCCCTAACCCCCACACCCCCACACAACCCCCACCCCTCACCCCCACACCCCCACACAACCCCCACCCCTCACCCCCACACCCCCACACAACCCCCACCCCTCACCCCCACAACCCCACACAACCCCCACCCCCTCATCCCCACACCCCCACACAACCCCCACACAACCCCCACCCCCTCACCCCCACACCCCCACACAACCCCCACCCCCTCCCCCCCACACAACCCCACCCCTCACCCCCACACACCCCCACCCCTCACCCCACACAACCCCCACCCCTCACCCCCACACAACCCCCACCCCTCACCCCCACACAACCCCACCCCCACACAACCCCCACCCCCACACAACCCGCACCCTCACACAACCCCACCCCCACCCCCACACAACCCCCACCCCTCACCCCCACACAACCCCCACCCCTCACCCCCACACAACCCCCACCCCTCACCCCCACACAACCCCCACCCCCACATAACACCCACCCCTAACCCCCACACCCCCACACAACCCCCACCCCTCACCCCCACACCCCCACACAACCCCCACCCCTCACCCCCACACCCCCACACAACCCCCACCCCTCACCCCCACAACCCCACACAACCCCCCACCCCTCATCCCCACACCCCCACACAACCCCCACCCCCTCACCCCCACACCCCCACACAACCCCACCCCTCACCCCCACACCCCACACAACCCCCACCCCTCACCCCCACACAACCCCCACCCCTCACCCCCACACAACCCCCACCCCTCACCCCCACACAACACCCACCCCTCACCCCCACACCCCCACACAACCCCCACCCCCTCACTCCCACAACCCCACACAACTCCCACCCCCACACCCCCACACAACCCTCACCCCCTCACCCCCACACAACACCCACCCCTAACCCCCACACCCCCACACAACCCCCACCCCCTCTCCCCCACACAACTCCCACCCCACACAACCCCCACCCCCTCACCCCCACACAACCCCCACCCCAACACAACCCCCACCCCCTCACCCCCACACAACCCGCACCCCAACACCCCCACACAACCCCCACCCCAACACAATCCCCACCCCCTCACCCCCACACACCTTCCGCCCCCTCCAGCCCCACACTCCCCAGTTTAAAGCTTTGCACTTTAAAGCGGTGAAGTGGTGCTCTGGTTCCCTCTGCTGGGTAACAGAGTAACTGCAAGTAAAATTCTACAAGGAGGAAAAGTAATTTCTAGTCAAAACAGAAAGTGCTGGACAAACTCGGCAGGTCTGGCAGCACCTGTGCAGAGAGAAACAGAGTTAACGTTTCCAGTCCAAAATGACATCTTCAGAAGTGAAGAGAGGCAGAACGATGATGGGTTTTATGCTGTTGAAAAGGGTGGGGGAGGGGCAGGTGGAACAAAACAAAAAGGTCAGGGGTAGGTTAGAAGGTAGGGGAGATTAAATACCAAAGATATCGTGGAACAAAAGCAACTCTTAAGCCGACTTGTCCAGCGGGAAACTTTCTCAGCTTCCTAAACACAAAGCGTAAAAGGTTATTGCAGCGATGTGACAGGCAGTGGTGTAACTTTGTATCATTTCACACATTAATGCACCGGGATATCACTTTGACAGAAAACTGAGATTCAGCGTAAGGATACAAGTGTAGTGCATTCGCTGCTGATGATGCGCTCTCCTCAGCATTGACCAATCGGTGGAACATCACCGTTCAGCCCACAAACATGAGCTTCCGATCGCCGGTCATTTTAATTCTCCACCTTTCTCTCACACTGACCTCTCTGTCCTCGGCCTCCTGCAGTGAAGTTCAACACTGACTCAAGGAACAGCAGCTCATCTTCCAATGGAGCTGACTCTACAGCTTTCCGGACTCTACATTCGGTTCAGCAAATTTAAATTATAACCTCTGCCCCCGAGCGGTTTCCTTTTTGTTAAATCCCGGTCACTAGTTTAGTTGGACTAATGGATCCAGGTTGCACACTTGTTTCAGGATGACTGAGTTGGTACCATAGACAGAGCAGATCAGCAGACAGTTCTTATGTAGAACACATTCTAGTTATTTACAAAGGAACTCAGTGCTCAGCTACACTTGCGTGCTTTTTTAAATTCATTCATGGGATGTGGGCATCGCTGGCTGGGCCAGCATTTATTGCCCATCCCTAGTTGCCCTTGAGAAGGTGGTGGTGAGCTGTCTTCTTGAACCGCTGCAGTCCCCATGGTGTAGGTACATCCACAGTGCTGTTAGGGAGGGAGTTCCAGGATTTTGACCCAGCGACAGTGAAGGAACAGCCGATATATTTCCAAGTCAGGATGGTGAGTGGCTTGGAGAGGAACTTCCAGGTGGTGGTGTTCCCATGTGTCTGCTGCCCTTGTCCTTCTAAATGGTAGCAGTCGTGGGTTTGGAAGGTGCTGTTGAAGGATCCTTGGTGAGTTCCTGCAGCGCATCTTGTAGATGGTACACACACTGCTGCTACTGTGCATCGGTGATGGTGAGAGTGAATGTTTATGGATGTGGTGCTAATCAAGTGGGCTGCTTTGTCCTGGATGGTGTCGAGCTTCTTGAGTGTTGTGGGAGCTGCACTCATCCAGGCAAGTGGGAGAGTATTCCATCACACTCCTGACTTGTGCATTGTAGATGGTTGACAGGCTTTGGGGAGTCAGGAGGTGAGTTATTCATCGCACGATTCCTAGCCTCTGACCTGCTCTTGTAGCCACAGTATTTTTATGGCTAGTCCAGTTCAGTTACTGGTGAATGGTAACCCCCAGGATATTGATAGTGGGGGATTCAGTGATGGTAATGCCATTGAATGTCAAGGGGCGATGGCTGGATTCTCTCTTGTTGGAGATGGTCATTGCCTGGCACTCGTTTGGTGCGAATATTACTTGTCAGCCCAAGACTGGATATTGTCCAGGTCTTGCTGCATTTGGACATGGACTGCTTCAGTATCTGAGGAGTTGCAAATGGTGCTGAACATTGTGCAATCATCAGCGAACATCCTCACTTCTGACCTTATGATGGAAGGAAGGTCATTGATGAAGCAGCTGAAGATGGTTGGGCCATGGACACAACCCTGAGGGACTCAAAACAACTCAAACCCTGTCTCTACATTTCAGACTCTGACTCTAGATTACTCACTACTGACTAGAGACTACGAAGGTAGCCCACTCTACTCTGCTACTGAACACTAAGGTCATGTGATCTTCTATTATAACCTTCTTAAAGGTATATTACACATGAGATTACCACATCCCTCCCCTTTACTCAGAAATACATTTTACAGTTACAATTACAATTTTTCTCAAAACACCAAATTATTTACACAGGTAAGTAATTTATAAATTCAGTCTCTCTGAGGGTTCCCTTATGCATGTAGAATGTCTCAGCTCCACAGCTTCAGCTGGTTTGTCAGGAACCTGCTTTTCTGGTGCTGTCCGAAAATCAGGTTCTTCGGTGAGCACCTGCAAATCTGTTTCCTCACCTCTTGCAGGTACAGCCGATTCTTCAGACACATCTGTACTCAGTTGAGTTCCTTCAACAGGAGATGTTGAAGCAGTCGTGAACGCTGGAGGAATCATTTCCTGATACTTTGGTTCTCTCCTCCTTAAATGACCTACATGTCTCTGTATGACTTGGTCTTCTACTTTCACGTGGTAAGATTGAGGTCCAGTCACTCTACTTATTTCACTTGTAACCACTTAGGTTCTTCACCAAAATTTTTCACATACACCGTATCTCCTATGGTAAACTTTCTGTCGTGAATATGCCAGCCATGTACAATTTTCTGACTTCCCTGACTCCTTTCCACCTTCCCCCATAAATCTAGCGTTAGTAATCTCAATCTCATTCTGAGACAGCGTATCATCAACAATTCAGCAGGTCTGACACCTGTTGTCGTGTGAGGGGCGGATCTATAATGGAAGAGAAAACATGCTAACTTGGTCACTGTGGAATCTCCAGTTAATTTCTTCATTCCGCTTTTGGATGTTTGAACCACTTGCTCGGCCAGTCCATTGGAAAAAGGGTGATAGGGTGAAGTTTTTACATGAGTGATACTGTTGAGGCTGATAAACCGTTGAAATTCAGCGCTCGTAAGTGCCGTGCTGTTGTCTGATATGACCACTTCTGGTAATCCGTTGATGGCGAAACTTTGACCTAGTTTGTCAATTGTGGCAGAAGATGTTGGTGACTTCACTTCATATATGTCCACCCATTTTGAGTAAGGAGAAACACTGTTCCCAGAAAAGGTGCCACCTAGTCAATATGTAATTGCACCCATGGCCTTCCTGGCTACTCCCAAGTGTGTAACGGAGCTGCTGGAGGTAACTTTTACACTTGCTAACACTGCAAAAAACTTCTCACTAAGCTCTCTATTTCTCCATCCATCCCAGGCCACCATAGATAGCTGCATGCTATAGTCTTCATTCAGGGAAATACCTGGATGTGCGCTATGTAATTCAGTTAACAAAGGCTTTCGTCCTTTTGGAAAAATAATCGCTCGAGCTCCCCACAATAAGATATCATCCCGAATGGTTATCTCATATCTTCTGCGAAAATACAGTTTCATTTTGTCAAATTCCTGTTCTTGTTTTCGTACTTTGGATAAGACTGGGTTTCGACTTGCCCACTCTCTAATCTGTCCAGCACATATCGGTGACGAATCTAAGAAGTTCAGTAATGGGGAGAATGTTTTCCCCGTTGGGTGGGCCGGTTGGGAGCGGGCGTGGGTGGGCGCTGAGCTCAGCACTACCTGTGCGGGCGGAGGGAGAGTCATGGCCTGCGTTCCTTCACACGCATGAAATCTCCCTGAGGCACGGAGCTCCCTCAGGGAGACTAACCTCAGTTTGAACATTTGAAAAAATAAAAAAATAAAATTATTCAGGCATGTCCCCTCGTGTGACAGTGTCACATGAGCTGCGACATGTTTATGAATTTTCATTAAAAATTTTATTTAATTAATAAAACCCTCCATGAAACCTCATCCCACCCATGGATGGGGTTTCATGATAAATGCGAAGGCCGCCTGGGCTCTTCGCCTGCCCCCCAACCTTAAGCTTGGGACAGGGCAGCCCTGACAAGTACCTTAATGAGTTGATTAATGGCCTTAACAGGCCTTTGACAGTTCGGTGGGAGCGCAGCCAACTCTGGTGCCAAGTGGAAGAGCAGAATGACGCGCGGTGATGTCAGGACACACGCCCGATGTCAGTGCGCATCATTTTACACGTCGCTGTGTGGGGCCTGCCCCCGCTCACTGAACAGGTGATTCTGGCCAATAAAACGATTTCTTGAGGAACTGGAACATCCTCTTTGTTTTCTTTCAAAGGCAAATGACTAAGTGCATCAGCGTTTACAACCTGATTTCCAGGCCTGTGGGTGAAATTATACTCATACGCTGCCAGAATCAACGCCCATCTCTGTATTCTTGGGTGGTGTAGCCTTGTCCTCACTGAACAATCCCAGCAAAGGCTTGTGGTCTGGAACGATAGTAAAATAATGGCCGTGTACGTACTGGTGAAATTTCTTGACACCAAAGATGATTGACAAGCCTTCATTTTCTACCTGTGAGTATCCCTTCTCTGCTGTGTTGAGCGTTCTTGATACATATCCAATAGATCATTCCGATCCATCGTCTATTCGATGGGAGAGCACTGTTCCCGCTCTATAGAGAGATGCATCACATGCCAAAACTAACACTTTTCTCTGGTCAAAATGCACTAATAGGGTGATTGAATGTAACAGGTGTTTCACCTTTGTGAAAGCTTCTTTCTGTGGTGTTTGCCAAGACCAACACTGGTTTTCCTTGAGTAGGTAATACGAGGGTTGCCAGTTCTACCGGCAAATTAGGCAAGAAGCGTCCATAGTAATTGATCATCCCCAAGATTGGTTTGAGCTCGGAGACGTTCCTTGGCGCTGGTGCCTCTCTAATGGCTCTCACTTTTTCATCAACCGGGTGGAGTCCCTGTGAATCTACCCTGTGACCTAGATAAATTACCTCTTTTTTTAAACACAATCCCACCTGTGAAAAGTGTTTCAAAGCTTCTTCCAAGTTTTCCAAATGCTCCTTTTCAGTGAGTCCTGTCACCAGAACGTCATCTAAATAAACTACAACGTGAGGCAATCCCTGCGGTAAACTTTCCATTGTTCTCTGGAATATGGCGCATGCTGAGGATAAACCAAAAGGCAAATGGGTAAATTGGTACAACCCTTTGTGTGTATTAATTGTGACAAACTTCTGGGAGGCCTTTTCTAACTCCAATTGTTGATAAGCATGGCTCATACCAAACATCGTGTAGGCAGTTCCACCTGTCAGCTTAGCATACAGGTCTTCAATTTTTGGTATAGGGTGTCTGTCCAACATAGCCGCTTTATTGACAGTCAATTTGTAGTCTCCGCAAATTCGAACACTTTGGTCAGGTTTCAGTACAGGGACTATTGGTGCCGCCCATTCTGAGACTTGCACAGGTTGTATAACTCCCAGCTTCTCTAATCTATCCAATTCAGCATCTACCTTTTCCCGCATTGCATATGGTACTGGTCTTATCTTCATAAATCAGGGGATAGCATCTGGATCCACATGAATTTTAGCTTCTAGTCCCTTGGTCTTCCCAAGTTCATCTTGGAAAACTGAGGCATATTCCTGTAATAGCTCAGGTAACCCACTGGCTCTCAGTTGGAAGATCTCAGCCCAATCCAATTTAATTTCTTTCAGCCAGTTATGTCCAAGGAGATTTGGCCCCTCACCTGCTCCCACCATCAGGGGTAATTTCACTGATTGACATCCGTACTGTACAGTAACCCTGCTTATCTCTTTGATTTTGATGTCTCCTCCCGTGTAAATTTTCAATTTGGCATCTGTTTCTTCCAAATTTAATTTACAGTCTCTGTGATTCAGGTATTTGGGGGTCTGCTCACCTATCCCCGCAGTGGATGCTCATGCGTCCACCTCCATTCTGATAGATCTAACTTCACTCTCACATTTACATAGACTGGTTCTGTTCTTCCTACCTTTAAACTATACAACAAATAAATATCTGGATCTGCTGCTTCAGGCCCTCACGGGGTTTTCTCTTTCGATTGAAGGTCTACCTGATTCAATCCCTGCACTGTCTCATGGGGTGTCCATTTCGATGACAGTAAAAACATTTGATTTTTTAAACTTGGATTCGTTACAAGGGTGTCCGCTTCCGCCTCTGATCCATTGTTCCATTTCTTTTTATTTGTCTGTAAGCTTCCCGCTTCTCATCAGAGCTATGCATTTTCGCAACCTCTTTGGTTGGGACTCCCCACCCAACGTGGAGGACGGCACCATTTTGCACTCCCTGTACTGCTTTCGAGTTCCTCACTGTGCTTTCCATGGTCAGCGCTATTTCTAGTGCCTCCTGAAAATCCAAATTTGTTTCAGACAGTAACCTCTTCTGAATCGAGTCTTCATTTATATCGCACACCAAATGATCTCTAAGCTTATCATTTATAGATGTATCAAACTCGCAATATTCTGCTAACTGTTTCAGACTCACCACATAACAAGCAACTGTCCCCTGTGAGCCTCTATTTCTAGAATTAAATTTGAACCATTGCATCATTACTGAGGGCTGGTACTGACTCTTCACAAGGTTCACTAAGTCATCAAAATGTTTCAAGTCTGGGGCACTGGGTGCCGTCAAACTTTGAATCAATCCATAGGTCTTACTCCCTTTCATGGATAAGAAGATCGCTCGCCTCTTCTCCTCCCCCGCAATGTTGTTAGCTTGGAAAAAGAACGCGACGCATTCAGCATAATGAGACCAATTGGGTTATGGTTGGATCAAAAGAATCAACTCTTCCAAACTGCAGCATGCTTCGAGGGGACTGTTCTGAGTATTAGGATGAACATTCTACTTATGAATACCGTGCGAGATACGGCCCGATCTCGGTTCACTTGATTTCCTTCCTCGCTTTTTCTTGTTCTTTCCTTGTCACTAGCTTGTTGAATCCTGGTCACTAGTTTAGTTGGACTAATGGATCCGGGTTGCACACTTGTTTCAGGATGACCATAGACAGAGCAGATCAGCAGACAGTTCTTATGTAGAACACATTCTAGTTATTTACATAGGAACTCAGCAGCTGCACTTGTGTACTTACAACTCAAACCCTGTCCCTACATTACAGACTCTAACTCTAGACGACTCACTACTGACTACTGACTACTAAGGTAGCCCGTGCTGCTCTGCTATTGGATACTAAGATCATGTGATTTTCCATTATAATATTCTTCTTAAAGGTATATTACACATCAGATTACCACACTTTTCCTTTGCAAATTTGGGTTTTTCTCTCATGTTTTCCCTTTTTTTCACTTTCGGACGGCAGCTATCCTGCCAGTCACACCTCCTGTAGGCACTTCTTATATCTCTTTACTTGTCTCATTACCGTTCCCCGTGACTTTGCACCATCAGCCCTTTCGCCATTTAATCTCTCCTGCCCTCCACCCTATCACAGACCTTCCCCTTTCGTTCTTCTTCCCACGCTCTCCCCTTTCACTTGTTTAAAACCTATTACATATCCGACATTAAAGAGTCATACGGACTTGAAACGTTAACTCTGTTTCTCTCTCCACAGATGCTGCCAGATCTGCTGAGCTTTTCCAGCATGTTTCTGTTTTTATTTCAGATTTTCAGCGTCTGCAGGATTTTGCTTTGGTGTTAAGGCGGATTGCTGCAAACCCCCTCCAGGGGGCACTGTTTGCCCAATATCAATCTGTCAGCCAGCAAACCAGCCTTTGGGTGAAATGTTTCTTGTTGAATATCTTAATGAAATCTTCAGCAGAGTAACGACCTCGTTAATGCTGCAAACTGAAGGTCTTTGATGTCAATGTATTAGCCAGTTTATGACAGGAGGCGTACAGGGGACACCATGTTCCGTGTGATATAGCAGATCAGCAGAATCTACATTGTCTCAGTTTTCTTGAAGGGGCCACAGTTCGAAGGTCACTGAGCGTTCCCTGACCTCTGGCCGGGAACACTGCTGCAATGGCTTCTCTTCCGGCTGTTGCATTCTGGGTGGTGCACTGGTCAATGCTTTTCACCAAATCGTCTCCAGTTGCCTGGGGTCAGCCTCCACCACAAATCTTTTGCCAAATAGATAGGAATGAAAACACATGATTCCAAACAGGAATTCACCAAGTGGGAACTCAGCAATGGTCCTTAGACAGCACATTCCAAACATACAACCACTGCCATCTAGAAGGACAGCATGGGAACACCCCCACCTACAAGTTCCTCTCCAAGTCACTCACCATCCTGACTTGGAAATATATCACTGTTCCTTCACTGTCGCTGCATCAAAATCCTGGAACTCCCTCCCTAACAGCACTGTGGGTGTACTTACACCACATGGACTGCAGCAGTTCAAGAAGGCAACTCACCACCACCTTCTCAAGGGCAACTAGGGATGGGCAATAAATGCTGGCCCAGCCAGTGAAGCCCACATCCCATGAATGAATAATTTAAAAAAAGTAAAGCTAACTTGACATTGAAGTCCCCTTCCCCCCACCCCACCCCCACTAGGGCCATCTGCCACTAGCTTGTCCTGCTTGCTACCCGTAATGTCCCCATTAGCACATCCTTTAGATAATATCACCACGGTCAACACCCCTTTGTCCTTTTGTCTATGACATCTTTGGCAGTCTCTTCTTGGCCTCCACCTATCACTGGCCCTCTATCCAGCTCCACCTGTCCCACCCCCCTCTACCAGCTTATATTTTATCTCATTTCTATATGTCTTAGTTCTGATGAAGAGTCATACGGACTCGAAACGTTAACTGTATCCCTCTCCGCAGATGCTGCCAGACCTGCTGAGTTTCTCCAGGTATTTCTGTTTTTGTTCTAGATTTCCAGCATCCGCAGTATTTTGCTTTTATATTATAGTGATGTTAAAGTAGTTGGATTGCGTTACAGACAGGTTTTGAAGCAAATGCAATCGCTTTGCCTTTTTGTAGTCTGCATGCCCCCCCACCCCCAGCCCTTTCCGTGAGGCATCTATCTCCGGGATAGTTGTCTCCCTAGGATTGTAAAATTTCAATGTCGATGTTTCCAATAATGATGGTTTCAGGGCTTCGAAGAGGCAGCGGTGGTCTTCATGCCACAGAAAAGGCCCATCCTTCCTCAACAATCCCCTTAACAATGAAGATTTTTGAGCGAAATTGGGAATGCATGGAGTCAAGAAATTAAAGAGACCTAGATGTGTTTGAAGATTGTCCTTATCTTGAGGGGTTGGCATGGCTTTAATATCCTCTCTTTCACTTGGATCAGGATATATGCCAGAATAGAACCGAAGAAATTGATCTCCTGTGCGTTGATGCCGCATTTCAACCCTTCATTATGTGCCGCTTGCATCATTAAATGCAGATTATAGTCAGGTTCTTGCTTTGTTCTTCCCACAACAGCAGTGTCATCCGCAATACAGATGCATCCTGGTACAGTGCCGTCTACGTGAGCTTGAAGGAGACTCTGGCTAACAGATAGCTCAAAAGGAACTCGCTGAAAACAGTATAGTCCAAATGGAGAATGAAATGTGGTAAGCTGTTGGGACTTCTCCACGTGATCTACTGACCAGTAACCATGTTTGGCATCAAGCTTCAAGAAGAATTTGACACCTGAAAATCTCAGATTTAACTCTTCTAGTGTGGGTATTCTGTTAGGACAATGTTTCAAAGCTGTGTTTAAACGTTGTGGATCGAGGCATACTCTCAATGATCTGTCCTTTCTTATGACATGATCGAGCTGCACCAATCTATCTGCCCTTGTACTCTTCTAATGATGACATCTTTCTCTATTTTGTCTAGTTCAACCTTCAGTTTGTCTTGTACGTGGATGCTGCACTTACATGGTCGATTAGCTGATTGACTTGCATTCTCCTGCAAATGTACTGTTGCAGCTCCCTTGAACCTGCGAAATCTGTCAAAAATACTCTGGATACTTTGATGTGAGGCCATGAACAGAGGTGATAGGAGTCATTTTTGAGGTTGATCTGCCTTGCGATGTCTGACCGATTTCATGGATTGTTACTAGTGTGAGGTCTCAACATGCCAGTAGAGCTGCAATTACTGGGCTTTTAGTTTCCATGATGTAGAACATCTGTGACACCCTTGGTGCTTGCAGAAGACCACATTTCCCACAAGTCTTGCTAGGTTTGTGTGTTCCAGTGAGTGCGTCAACAATTGGGGTTGTGCTCAGGGCCTGTAAGCTTCATCCACCTGCGAGGATCTCTTCGTACTTACTTCAATCTTTGAGTAGCTCTTCGATGCTATACATTTTGGGTTTATCTAGCAGATCTTTCTGGAATGCTTCCATGGGAGTGGATACAATCACCAACTCAACAATTCTGTCTACTAGCTCTGCATTTGGAAAAAATCACTGCACGTCCACTCCTCTCTGCGTCTAATGACAAAGTGGTCTATGGATTCTGTAGGCTGTTGTCAAAATGACATGAACTCTAGTCATTAAACATGGAAGTTTAACCTGATTCTGAACAGGCCTTCCAAAGTAGTCCATATCTTTTGGTGATCCTTTTTTAGTTCTTCTTCTGTTAATCCTGACATTTCCCAATTGCTAGGCGAGTTTTTATAGCCTGCTTGTCTGGTTCAGACACACCTGAATCAAGAAACCATAGCTCTGTACCCTGTTTAAACATTCTGAATTCGAATAGTGGGTCAGCTGCATCCCAATTCAAACCGGGGAACTTCGTGGACATTCTGTCAATATCCCTTTGACTCTCCTTCCCTATAGTACCTGGGATGAGTGTCACTGTAGCCGTTTCGCCAGCTTTTCCGAAGCTCCACTTAGGAGAAGGAGTTGTGGTGGGAACGCGCCACGGAAGAATGGTGTCTTTGCCTTTTATTCAATTTATTGTTCAGCAACTCCTGATGCTGCCTGTTATAATCGCAACCTTCACTGGCCCGATTTTCATGTCTTTGTTTATTTATTTTTTGGTTTGACTTTCCCTCGCTCGCTATCGATCCGGCCCACACCCTGGGTAACTCGCCTTTCCCTGAGCTAACCCAGCGCTGGTCCTCCCGATGGGCTGTCCCACTCACTAAACTGACAGGCTAGGTCCTGCAATCTCACCACGAGGGATCCATCTGCTCACCAGCTCTTTACTTTAGTGCTATCTTGGCACTGTGTCTCCAAAGCTTTATTTCACCGTCACTGACTGGTGGGGCATAGGGGTAATGTCGCTGTGCTAGTAATCCAGAGACACAGGCTAATGCCCAGGGGGACATGATGGCAGCTGGTGGAATTTGAGTTCAGTTGATAAATCTGGAATATAAAGCTGGGCATCAGTAATGGTCACCATGGTAACTGCCATCGATTGTTGTAAAAGCCCATCTGGTTCACTGATGTCCTTTTAGGGAAGGAAATCTGCTCTCCTCACCCGGTCTGGCCTACATGTGACTCCAGGCCCACAGCAATGTGGTTGACTCCGAAATGGCCTAGCAAGTTACCCAGTTCAAGGGCAATGCGGGATGGGCAACAAATGCTGGACTTGTCAGCGACGCCCACATCCCATGAAAGAATCAATGGCCACTCTGCGTTTTCAGGACCCTCCGACGTTGCAACTTTGTTGAGGTCTGAGGGTCTTCTCACGCTATGCTGCCCGATCTAAGGCTGTTCACCATGTTGTATCAGTGCTTAATCTTACTGCCGTAGATCACTTATGTCATGTTATTATAATGATATAGTACCTTCAGCTTATTTACTGTATAAGATACAAGGCAACAATCACTCATAAGGGATTGGGGAAACACATGGTGGGTTCATTTATTAAGGCTGGGCACATGAGAACAGTTACACATAGGTAGAAAGCTTGAAGGTATCAGAGCTGTGTGTGTGTGCTCTGCTCAAAGCAAAAGTGGAACTTTTGATCACATGACATGTTTCCCTTCTACTCATGTCATGCTGTTACCCTTCAAAGACATATTACAACAAGCACCTTTGGCAGCCTCAGGGTATTTCAAAAGATTTTACGGCCAATGAAATACTTTTGAAGTGAAGTCACTATTGTAATGTAGGAAATGCAGCAGCCAATTTGTACACAGCAAGATCCCACAAGCAGAAACTTGATAATGACCAGGTAATCTGTTTTTGCAAAGTTCGTTGAGGGGTGAATATTGGCCAGGACCCTGTGGTTAGCTCCCCTGTTCCTCTTTGAAATAGTGCGATGGGATCTTTCACATCCACCCAAGAGGGCAGACAAGGCCTTAGTTTAAGGTCCCATCTGAAATATGAAGGGGAAATAGGTCAAATTTGACCCATTTCCTTCTTGGGGGGGTGGGGGTGGGCGGGAATCTCAATTCCTAACCCAAATTCTTCAGAGACAAGGGCCTGAGTTTTACCTTTGGCTGGTGCCCATGATCAGCGGGCCCGGGATCAGTCAGGAAACAGACCCCCGACCTCGGTTTCACACCGACTGGCCAATTAACAGCCAGCCAGTGTGAAACACGCCCTGAAAAGCTCAGCGCTGTCAGGGTGGGGGGGTGGCGGGAAGGGGGCGGGCGATGATGTTTCTGCGGGAACGGGCGAGCGCTGAGGGAGAAAGCTCCCTGAAGGCAGACGGCTGCTTCAGAGAGTTGCAGACCCCAAAAAAAAATCATCAAATAAAGGTGTAAAAAGCTGCAAAAAAAAAATGTCCATGTATCACAATCAGGCACCTGCAATTATAGCTGATAAAAACGCCGTCCACAGATATTTATTCCTATTTTGTTTCGTGGCAGAAATTTCGTCCCGTCCTGAGACGAGGTTTGATGAAAAATGCAAAGGCCGTCTGGCCGATTTGCCCGTCCGCCGACCGTTGGAAGGTTGGACACTGGGATCTTTCACGGGTGCGTTACCGACTCCCGACGCGAGAAATCGGAGACAATTTCGCCGTTAATGGGGCTTAATCGCCCTCTCAAAAGTCAGGAGCGCGTCCGCTGAGCGAAACATCGCGTGAGTGCGCGATGAGGTCGGACGCTCGCCCGAACGTCTTCCCGCGGCGACTTTACGCCTGATCGGGCCGGGTACGCGCCCGCCCGCCCACCCGGGCGTAAAATTCAGCCCAAGAGGGAAAAGTAAAGTCACCACAACGATTGTCTGAACCCAGGAAGTTAGCTCAGCTGGTGTGAGATGAATTTGTAGGCTCCAGGAACACCAGCATGGATCTGTTAGACCACATGTTAGCGTTGTTAAAAATACCATGTAATCTCTGCTCATTGTGGTCAGTACAAGGCCTTCAGGAGAGGAAGAGACAAAGTAAAAGGAGCAAATTGTTCTGTTATTTGAGAGGACACTTGTCCCACTTTACACAGGGCTCCGTACTCCGACCTATTGAAATGCTGAATATAGCTTTTCTTGGCTACTTCCTTTTCACACCCTGTGCTAACCCAACTCTTCTGCAGCATTAATGCACATCAGCAATAATGAGAGCCGAATTCCCCATTCAAGCCGAACGTGGGTTTTACACCCGGACATAGGCTGAGGTGGATGTTAAGCTATGGCAATTATGCAGATATTTTCATCTGGTAGGCGAATAGAAACAGTGCTTAGTAAAACCTTGATTTCAGATTCCTCCAGCTCATTGAGTGTATTTAAGACTGAGATAGATAGGTTCTTGATTGGTGTGGGGATCAAAGGTTATGGGGAGAAGGCGGGAGAATGGGGTTGAGAAACTTATCAGCCATGATTGAATAGGGGGAGCAGACTCGATGGGCCGAATGGCCTAATTTCTGCTCCTATGTCTTTTGGTCTTATGGCTTCGCCCCCTTCCTATCGCTGTAACCTCCATCACATCCACAACCCTCCAAGGTCTCTTCCAGTTCCGGCCTCCTGAGTAATCCCTGATTTTATTGCCCCACAACTGGGGGCCGTGCCTTCAGCTGCATTGGGGCCTTAAACTCTGGGCCAGAATTTGTAGCTCGTCGGGCGCGCACCCGACCCGAACAAGCGTAAAATGACGCGCGGTGACGTCACCGCGCACGTGTGCGATATTTCAGTCAGCGGGCGCGCGTGGGAGTCGGTAGCGCACCTGTCGACAGTTAAAAGGTCTACGAGGGCCATTAACAATCTAATTGAGTTTAACCTTTCGCTCCCCTTACGGTCGGCAGGCAAGCGAAAGGGCCAAGCGGCCTTTGCATTTTTTTGCGAAACCTCATCCACGGGAGGGACGGGGTTTAGATCCATCATTAGAAAAAAATAAAAAGTTTGCGTACTAATTTCTAACACGATGGTCACATGAGGGGACATGTTTTTTTAACACTTTTTTTTTTTTACATATCTTCACCTCCCTGAAGCAGCTCTGTGCCTCAGAAAGCTGTTCCTGCACTCGAACACACGCTCTCACCCTCCTTTCCCCCTCCTACACAGGTAGTGCTGAGCACTGAAGTACGTGTTTCACGCTGGGCGGGCCTTAATTGGCCCCACTAACGTCAAACCGCGGTCCGGCCCCAATCGCAGGCGGCAGTCGGCTTCCCGACCTCTCCCGCCCGACCTCTCACGCCCGCCCCCGACGAGGACAAAATTCTGCCCCTGGAAATTTCTCCCCAAACCGTTACATCTCTCTACCTCCCTCCCCACCTTTATGACACTCCTTACAGCCCACCTCCTGGTCACCTGTCCTAATGTCATCTTCTGTCACTCGGTGTCACGTTCTGTCTGATAAAAACTCCTGTGAAGGGGCTTGTGACATTTTTTTTCTACGTTAAAGGTGCTATATAAATGCAACTTATTGTTGGCTTGGCAACCAAACCCCTAATTTGCCCTCAGCCAGGATAATTCTTTTCTAAGATAGGCACCATTGGCAAGGCTGGCACTCATTACCTACTCCAAGTTAGCCTTGTACAAGTGAGGGCAGAGTCAACCACAGGCCACTGTGGGGCTGGAGTTGAAGCAATGGCTCTACTCGGAACTCAGTCATGGCAGGATGCTCGCAGGAGGACAGCGGGAATGCTTTAGGGATCTTGCAGCAAGACCTGGACAATATCCAGGCTTGGGCTGACAAGTAACAAGTAACATTCACGCCACACAAGTACCAAGCAATGACCATCTCCAACAAGAGAGAATCTAACCATTGCCCTTGATGCTCAGTGGCATTACCATCACTGAATCCCCCACTATCAACATCCTGGGGGGTTACCATTGACCAGAAACTGAACTGGACTAGCCTTATAAATACTGTGGCTAAAAGAGCAGGTCAGAGGCTGGGAATTCTGGGACAAGTAATTCACCTCCTGTCTCTCCAAAGCCTGTCCACCATTTACGTGGCACAAGTCAGGAGTGTGATGGAATATTCCCCACTTGCCTGAATGAGTGCAGCTCCAACAACACTCAAGAAGTTTGACACCATCCAGGAGAAAGCAGCCCAGTTGACTGGCATCAAATATACAAACATTCACTCCCTCCACCACCGACGCACAGTAGCAGCAGTGTGTACCATCTACAAGATACACTGCAGAAACTCACCAAGGTTCCTTAGACAGCACCTTCCAAACCCACGACCACTACCATCTAAAAGGACAATGGCAGCAGACACATGGGAACACCATCACCTGCAAGTTCCCCTCCAAATCATTCACCATCCTGACTTGGAAATATATATCACCGTTCCTTCACTGTCGCTGGGTCAAAGTCCTGGAACTCCCTCCCTAACAGCACGGTGGGTGTACCTACACCACATGGACTGCAGCGGTTCAAGAAGGCAGCTCACCACCACCTTCTCAAGGGCAATTAGGGATGGGCAGTAAATGCTGACCCTGCCAGCGATGCCCACATCCTGTGAATGAATAAAGAATAACCTCCTCAAAGCATTTCTGAGGAGGTCAGACACCCCCACTGACTCATGGGAAACCCAATGGAGACAGTTCACTCGGGAAGGCACCGAACACAGGGAGAGACCTTATCAGGGAAGGTGAAGAGGTGAAGCCGAGGCATCAGAGGGAGTGGACAAACCTCCAAACGAGGCAGCTACCCAACCCTTCAAGCACCACTTGCCGTGACAGAGTCTGGAGTTCGCGCATTGGACTCATCAGCCATCTTAGAACCTGTGGGAGTGGAAGAGAGTCACCATCAATCCCGAGGGAACTGCCTGATAAGATTGCAGATGATATGAAACTTGGAAACAGTGTGAACTGTGAGGAGGACAGTGTAGAACTTCAAAAGGACATAGACAAGATGGTGGAATGGGCAGACAGGTGTCAGATGAAGCTCAGTGCGGAGAAATGTTAAGTGATTCACTTAAGGAAGAACATGGAGAGACAATATAAAATAAAGGGTATAATTCTAAAGGGGATGGTGCAGGAGCAGAGGGACCTGGGTATATTGGTGCATAAGTCATTGAATGTTGCAGGACAGGTTGAGATCGTGGTTAATAATGATTACAGTATCTTCAGCTTTATTAATACGAGCATAAAGTACAAGAGCAAGGAGGTTATGTTGAACTAGATCCCGAACAGTCTTGACAAGATGGACGTAGAAAGGATGTTTCCTCTTGTGGGTGTGAGCAGAACTAGGAGGCATTGTTTCAAAATTAGGGGTTGTCCTTTTCAGACGGAGATGAGGGGAAATTTTTTCTCTCTCAGAGGGTTGCGCAATTTTGGAATTCTCTGCCTCAGAAGGCGTTGGGGGCGGGGTCACTGAATATTTTTAAGGTGGAGGGAGATAGATTCTCTTGCCTAACAAGAATCAAAGGTTATTGGGGATGGATGGGAATGTGGAATTCAAAACACCAACAGATCAGGGATGATCTTATTGAATGGAGGAATGGCCTACTTCTGCTCCTATTTCGTATGTTCGTATGTTGTAGAAGTCACTAGTTTGGCCCTCAACTGGAGTATTGCATCCAGTTCTGGGCACTGGACTTTAGGAAGGATGTGAAGGCATTGGAGAGGGTGCGGAAAAGATTCACGAGAATGGTTCCAGGGATGAGGATCTTCGGTATTGAAGATAGATTGGAGAAATTGAGACTGTTTTCCTTGGAGAAAAGAAGGTTGAGAGGAGACTTGATCGAGGTATTCAAAATCACGAGGGGTCTGGGCAGAGTAGATATTTCCACTTGTGGAAGGATCGAGAACGAGAGGGCACAGATTTAAAGGAGTTGGTAAATGAAGCATAAACGATACGAGGAGTAACTTTTTCACAGCAGATGGTTCAGGTTTAAGAGTGTGGTGGAGGCAGGTTCAACTGAAGTATTCAAAAAGGAATCAGACTGTTATCTAGAAAAGGAGGAATGTGCAGGGTTACGGGGAGAAGATGGGAGAAAGACACTAAATGAATTGAACATTTGGAGAGCTGGAGCAGACACAATGGGTCAAACGGCTTCCTTCTGCACTGTAACAATTCTGTGATTCTGTGAACTGCAGTCACTGTTGTAATGTCGCACACAGGGCAGCCAATTTGCACACAGCAAGCTCCCACAAACAGCAGTGTGATAATGACCATTCTGTTGGTGGTTGAGATATTGACCAGGACACCGGGGATAACTCCTCCCCTGCTCTTCTTTCAATGGAATCTTTTACATCCGCCTGATGGGGTTTCAGTTTAACGTCTCCTCCTGAAAGACAGCACCTCCGACAGCGCAGCACTCCCTCAGGATTGCGCCGGGAGTGTCGGCGTGATACTTTTGCGCTTCGGTGAATATTACAGACATCTTGTCCGTCTCTTCTTTGCCCCTGATGCAGTTCATAACGTAAAGCAAACCACTGTTATTATGAAATTGAAATTCAAACAGCAGGGGGCACCAGTGTGTAAATTATTCTCAGACCCAGTTACCCACATTGTAATCAGCAAGTTTATACATGTGCCACCAACGATAAGGAGGTATTTCACAGTGCGCCTAGCTCCTCTTAATGGATCCTGATGGTGGAGCCCCTCAGGCGAGTTTTGCGAGACTGCATAAGATGGAGTCAGTTGGTTAAGACCCCCACCCTGTAAGAGTCTGATTTCCTTATCATTCTGATATGCTCAACACAATGTCCCACAAACTACCCGTTTATTAAGGCATGACAGGTTTCGACTCCTGTGCCAGTAACAGCTTGATAACAGGGGAAAAAAAAACATCAAAGGAAAAGGCTGCAAAGTAGCTCAGTACTTGGAAAAGTTAAACAATAACTGATAACAGTCAGCCCTGTAAGCGTATTCAGGATTGAGTCAGCTCTGTGTGTGAGGGATTAGGATTTCTGAGGAGCACACTCATGCATTGTGGAAGTCTGACTGATAGGTTACTCAGAACAATCCATTGCATAATATCCTGTAAACACTGAGATACAATGAGGAAATCTAGGGCAGGGGGGCGCCAGGGTGAAGTGATACATTCTCCAGCACCGAGTGTAAAATGTCTTCATTCAACGTTAGGGGGATATGTTCAAAGCACATTTGTGCGCTGATCAGTCCGACTGGTCTAATTTGCTCAGATTGTAGCACTTGGCACAGGATGAATGACTCCATCCTGGATCTATTTGATCCTCGCCAAAGTCACACTTAAAAATTTCCTCCATCTTCCGAGATTCCGAAGAGGTTAAAAAATGTATACCTTTTGAAGCAAAACAGCAAAAAAAACATCCAACCGGTGTCAGAACAGCAAAGCCTAATCGTAAATCTCTATCAAAGGATAATCAGACTGTGAAGAGGATCTCACGCTGGTGTCCCTCAGGCAGGCTTCTCGGAGACAGGATTGGGGGGGCGGGGGGGGAGCGGGAGGGGTGGGGTGGTGGTGGTTTTGGGAAGAAGATCAATGTCTGTAAAAGCAGGGAAGGGCTGGACTGGTGCCAGGCAGGGTGGTGTGTGAGAGATCCCATTGTGGTCTCCCAGGCACTGAGTATTTACCTCTCACACTAAGCTGTTTCTACGCTCTGCCCTCCATACAGTCTGCTGCTTTCACACCCACCCAAAAAAAAACAACTTGCATTTATATAGCGCCTTTGAGGCAGTAAAACATCCCAACGTGTTGCGCAGGAGTGTCACCAGACAAATTTCAACACTGAATGGATATTAGGAGAGGTGACACAAGCAGCTCGCTCAAGGGTATAAGAAGTGTTAAGGAGCATCGTAAAGGAGGAGAGAGAGAGAGAGAGAGGCGGAGAGGTTTAGGGAGGGGGCTTAGGACTCGAGGCAGCTAAAGGCACGGCACCCCCCAGCAATGGTAGAGTGGAGGACGCACAAGAGGCCGGAATTGGTGGAATGCACTTTCACCGGAGTCACACTTAGGGAGAGGTGGGGCCATGGAGCAATCCAGGCGCGAGGTTTTTAAAGTTTTAAAATGGACTCCTGCATCGGGAGTCCATATTGGTCAACGAGCACAGGCTGGCTGGGTGAACAGGACTTGGTGTGATTTAGGATACAGGCAATGGAGCTTTGGATGAGCTCATGTTTTGGGGGAAATGGGAGGGCAGGAAAAGATTTATAACATAAAACAACTCACTCTGTCAGCCATCAGGAAGCTTTTCTCAATTCCCTCCAGAGGTTCCAACTCTGGAGAAAATGGAAGTCAGTACAGGGTAGAAACACAGCCATAAACCACTTGGCATGACTGGGTCTGTGTCTGTGCTGTAGATTATATCAGAACATAGAGAAATAGGAACAGGAGAATGCCATTCAGGCTCTCCAACATGCTCCGTTGATTAACAAGATCGTAGCTGATCTCGTATCTCGTCTTCACTTTCCCACCAATCCCCTTATCTCTTGATCCACCTTGTGTTCAAAGATCTATTGATCTCTGTCTTTAATGTACGGGGCTAGATCTGGAGATATGTTGGATTCAATGTCAATCTATGTCAATCAATGGAAAGAGATGTCGTGGTTTTTTTTTGGGGAGGATTCAGCAGAGGCCAGAACGCAGTTTTGGTCTCTTTACCTAAGGAATGATAAACTTGCCTCAGAGGGAATGCGACAAGACTGATTTTTCGAACGAGGGGATTGTCTTTCGAGGAGCAATTGAGCGGATTAGGCCCATATTCCCTAGAGTTTGGGAGAATGAGGGGTGGTTTTATTGAAACGTCTTAAATTCTTAAGGGATTTGACAGGGTAAATTCTGGCGAGTCCAGAACATATGCCAGAATTTTCCCTTCGGTGAGTTTGGGGGGGTGGGGCCCACTCGCCGTGGGGGAAAATGATGCGGGATGACATCGGGAGGAACCCTGGATATCATCCCACCCCATTTAAATATTCAGGAGGGCGGGCGGATAGCGCGATCAGCTGTCCGCCCGCCGACCGGTCAAAGGCCAATTGAGGCCATTGACAGAATCATTAAGCCAATTAAAGGACCAACCTTAAGGTTGGTGGGCAGGCCAGGAGCCTCGGCGAGCTTCTGAAAAAACACAAAACCTCATCCACTGGCGGGAGGAGGTTTCATGTCTGTTTTTAAAAACTTTAATAAACTTAATATGATATTTATTAACATGTCCCATCTTGTGTGACATTGCCACATGAGGGGGACATGTTAATAATTTTTTTATTTTTCTATTTTTTAAGTTTATAAAACTTTCAGCGCACTCCCTGAGACAGCACTTAGCCTCAGGGAGCAGTGCGCTCTTTCGTATGCATGCGTGAAAGAGCGCACTCTGACAGTTGGGGAATCCCCCCCCCCAGCACAGGGAGCGCATAGCGCTTCCCATTGGGCAGCCCGCTGGGTGGGCCTTAATTGGCCCGCCCACTCAAAATGGCGACGGGGCCCGTTTTGGCGGCGGCGATCGACTGCCCGCCCGCCACCGAGCCAGTGGGCCCCACCCGCCCATCAAGGGCTAAATTGGATATAAAGGAATCGAGAGATATGGGGGTAACACGGGAAGTTGGAGTCAGGATAGGAGGTCAGCCATGATCTTATTGGATGGTAGAGCAGACTTGAGGGGCTGAATGGCCTATCCCCTACTCCTATTTCTTATGTTCTTAAAGAGGATTGACCTATTGCAATTGTCAACCCCACCACTCTCACTTGATAAAATCTTAGAAGGTTATTAAAGGGTTCGACCAGTTGGAAGATTTTCTGCCATATTTGAAAGTTGGACAGTATTTCTTTAGCCACAGGCTGATCAACATTTGGAACAAGCTCCAGCATTGGTGAAGAACTGGATAGACTCCAGGCATCTGAAGAGAGTTGCAGCTACCAAATTTAATAAATGATAATCTGACGGGTATGGCTAACTGGGGTGATGGGTCTATTCCTGGCCAAAATATATCACAAAGTCTCACCACTCTCCTCCCTGGCTTTCCGATGCCTTCTGCCCTGTTGAACAAACATCCTGAGGCTACATGGGCCATGGCAAGGTTGACAGTCATAGACAGTCGTAGTTATAGTACAGAGGGATGTTAATCAGCCCATCTTGCCTGTGACAGCTCGTTGAAAGAGTTAGTCCCACACCCTAACTGTTCCCCCTAGCCCCGCCAATTAGTCCTCTTCAATCATCTTCGATTGCCTTTTAAAATCTCCTCAAGTATCTGATTTCACCATCCTTTCAAGTAGCACATTCCAGATCTTAACAACCTTCTGTGTAAAGAAATGACTCTGACAGCCTAGATTGAGATTTTCCCATTTATTTTAAATCTATCACCTCTGGTCACTGATCCACTTTCTGAAGGGAGTATCTTTTCCCTTTATCTGCTTTATCAAAACTCCTCATCATCTTGAATATCTGAATCAGGCCTCCCTGAACCTTCACTGCTCCAAGGAGAACAATCCCAGCTTCTCCAATCTCTCCATGTAACTGAACTCCCTCATCCCCATTATCATCCTGACAAACCTCCTCTGTCCAGTAAATAGCCCTGTTCACCTCCTTATTCAAACTTCACACCATAGAAAAAAATTCAGGCTCATTTTTGCAGCCCATATCTTCACTGTGATGCCTCAACTATCACCCCTTCCCACCCTCATCACCTACCCCTACCCCCACCCTCATCACCCACCCCCACCTTCATCACCCCTTCTCACACTCATCACCCACCCCTACCCTCATCACCCACCCCCACCCTCATCACCCACCCCCACCCTCATCTCCCACTCCCACACTCATCACCCACCCCTACCTTCATTACCCACCCCCACCCTCATCACCCACCCCCACCCTCATCTCCCACTCCCACACTCATCACCCACCCCTACCCTCATTACCCACCCCTACCCTCATCACCCACCCCTACCCCCACCCTCATCACCCACTCCTACCCTCATCACCCACCCCCACCCTCATCACACACCCCCACCCCCACCCTCATTACCCACCCCCACCCTCATCACCCACCCCCACCCTCATCTCCCACCCCCACCCTCATCACCCACCCCTACCCTCATCACCCACCCCTACCCCCACCCTCACCACCCCTTCCCACCCTCATCACCCACCCCCACCCTCATCACCCACCCCCACCTTCATCACCCCTTCTCACACTCATCACCCACCCCTACCCTCATCACCCACCCCCACCCTCATCACCCACCCCCACCCTCATCTCCCACTCCCACACTCATCACCCACCCCTACCTTCATTACCCACCCCCACCCTCATCACCCACCCCCACCCTCATCTCCCACTCCCACACTCATCACCCACCCCTACCCTCATTACCCACCCCTACCCTCATCACCCACCCCTACCCCCACCCTCATCACCCCTTCCCACCTTCATCACCCACCCCCACCCTCATCACCCACCCTCATCACCCACTCCTACCCTCATCACCCACCCCCACCCTCATCACACACCCCCACCCCCACCCTCATTACCCACCCCCACCCTCATCACCCACCCCCACCCTCATCTCCCACCCCCACCCTCATCACCCACCCCTACCCTCATCACCCACCCCTACCCCCACCCTCACCACCCCTTCCCACCCTCATCACCCACCCCCACCCTCATCACCCACCCCCACCTTCATCACCCCTTCTCACACTCATCACCCACCCCTACCCTCATCACCCACCCCCACCCTCATCACCCACGCCCACCCTTATCATCCACTCCCACCCCCACTCATCATCCACTCCCACCCCCCACAACCTCACCACCCACCCCCACCCTCGTCATCCACTCCCACCCCCCACAACCTCATCACCCACTCCCACTCTCATCACCCACCCCCACACTCAGCATCCGCTCCCACCCCACCCTCATCACCCACTCCCACTCTCATCGCCCACCCCTACCCCTATCCCCACCCTCACTACCCACCCTCATCAGCCAACCCCCCACCCTCATCATCCCCCACCAGCCTCATGACCCACCCCCCATTTTCATCACCCACTCCCACCCTCATCATCCAACTTTTTAACCTTATCAAAAAAAAAACCCATTCTCATCCGCCCACCCCCACACTACACCCACCGTTATCACCGCCCAGCCCCCATTCCGCACCCCCCACCCCTCAGTTCGATTCTCCTCTGCCAAGCAACAGGACAAAATACGACGGTTAATTTGAATAAAATGAGTGTGGGCTGGGAAAGTTCCATGTGATATCTCGGGCACACAGTTTAGTAAGATCTAAGTTGCACCAGGGCCATTCTCCTAATAACCAGCCACCTCCGCTTATTGACACTTAAAGAGGGAGAGAAGATCTTTGACACGTTCTCTGGTGATATCTGAGCAGTACAGGTTCGAAAGCCGCTGAGTTATAACCACAATGTGAATTGAGATAATTGATTTCAATCTGAGCATCAACAGGGGAACTACAGAGAGCCTCATGAGTTATTAAGGGGAATGGCAATCACACTGGGAATCCCCCATCATGATCACTGTCAAAGTGAGTGTTGTCTGTCAGGAAATTCATGTATAGTAATGTCAGGTGAGACTGCATTTGTTTTTTTAATATTCTCTCTTTTGGTTGTGAGGGTCAGAGGCACTTGTTGCTGACCCTGAATTACCAGTTGGGGGGATGAGCTGCCTCCTTAAATCGCTGGTATCGATTTGATACAACTGGGTCACTTCAGAGGGCAGTGTGGGCCTGGTATCGCCTATAGGCCCAGACCGGGTAAGCACGGTAGGGTTTCCGATGTGTGAACCAGTTGGGTATTTTTTTTTAACTTGATTGTCTGACAGCGTCACGGACAGAACCGCTTTGTCCGGTATTTTTAAATGGAATTGAAATTCTCAAAATGGCTTTCAATCACAGAACGACGCAGCACAGAAGGAGATCATTCAGCCCCTCGGGTGTCAGCTTCGTAGAGGATTCCAACTAGTTTCTCTGCCCCACTTATTCCCCGTGGCCATATAAACTATTTCCCTTCAAGTGCTTATCCAATTCTCTTTTGAAAGTTATTACTGAATCTTCTCCCACTGCCCTTTCAGTCAGCGCATTCCAAATCACAAAAACTCACAGTGCAAAAGTCCTTTTGCCATTTACCTTAACTGTGTGTCCCTCGGTTACTGACCCTTCTGCCACTGGAAACATTTTCTCCTTATTCACTCTAGCAGAATCCTTCATGATTCTGAACACCTCTATTAAATCTCCCCCTCAACCTCTGTGCTCTAAGGGGAACAACCCCAGCTCCTAGAGTCTCTCCACACAACTGCCGATCCTCATCCCTGGAGCGATTCCTGGAAATCATCTCCAGCATCTCCAAGGTCTTGACATCCTTCCCTACGATATGGCCAACGTACTCTGACTGTTCAAAACAAAAACAAAAATACCTGGAAAAACTCAGCAGGTCTGGCAGCATCTGCGGAGAGGAAACACAATTAACGTTTCGAGTCCGCATGACTCTTCATCAGAACTAAGGAAAAGTAGAAAAGGGGTGAAATATAAGCTGGTTTAAGGGGAGGGGGGGAGGGTGGGACAAGAAGAGCTGGATAGAGGGCCAGTGATAGGTGGAGACAACCAAAAGATGTCACAGATAAAAGGACAAAGAGGTGTTGAAGGTGGTGATATTATCTAAGGAATGTGCTAATTAAGGGTAGAAAGCAGGACAAGCAAGGTACAGGTAGCCCTAGTGGGGGTGGGATGGGGTGAAGGAATCGAAAAAGGCTAAAAGGTAGAGATAAACAATGGATGGAAATACATTTAAAAATAATGGAAATAGGTGGGAAAAGAAAAATCTATATAAATTATTGGAGAAAACAAAAAGGAGGGGGGGATCGGAAAGGGGGTGGGGATGGAGGAGAGAGCTCATGATCTAAAATTGTTGAACTCAATATTCAGTCCGGAAGGCTGTAAAGTGCCTAGTCGGAAGATGAGGTGCTGTTCCTCCAGTTTGCGTTGAGCTTCACTGGAACAATGCAGCAGGCCAAGGACGGACATGTGGGCATGAGAGCAGGGTGGAGTGTTGAAATGGCAAGCGACAGGGAGGTCTGGGTAATGCTTGCGGACAGAACTCTGACTGTTAATGTTCACCCTTGGCTGAGGTTCTTGGAGTTGCAAAGTAACAGCAGCTTCAAGGCAAGACCTGGAAAGGGGGAAAATATCACCCCCACCACCACCGTCGCATTTTATCTGTGCAATTTCCCCCATCCCCCTCTTCCACCTCCAATCTCCAAGCTCCCTCATCCTCCCCCTCCAATCCCACACCCCCCAGTACTGACCGTACAAGTAAAATTCCTCTGAGTATTACTGTATAATCCTGCGCCCACTGTAGGAAATCAATGTATACCTTATTTTATTAATAAAATATTCTCTAAATCCTGGAAACTTAATTAGGTTTTCAAGCCAATTTCTGCTTCTTCTTCCCTTGTCTCCAGTAGGCAGCCCCTCAGGCTGCAATGCTGCTCCACAAACAAGAGGCTCCGTGAGCCCAGGCCATGAATGTCAACAGCCTATTCCACACTGGAAGCCTCACAATCAATTCTTCCCCCGTCCACTGTGCCCTCACAGGTGCTTTTCATGGCAGGAGTCACAAACAGGGTCCAGGAGCAGGAACCCTCTGCATTTTACCAGCCCTTGGTGACAGCTGGGAGGCAGGAAGTCTGGCAAGTTGGCAGCGGGTGGCACGCCCATTGTCTTCCCGACGTCATGCGGTTTTGCCAGCGGTGGGAAGAGTTGCAATTGGCCCCGCCTGCCTGGAGCCCAGTCGAGTTGCTTGAATGGTCAATTAATGGCCTCTTCCCACCTCTGCTGGTATGTCACCAGTGGCAGGAGGACCTCTGCTGTATGGGGAGAAGGTCAGGTAAACCCTGGGCCCAGGGAGGCAGCCCTCCTTTTTTGGGTATTCTTTGGCCCACGGAGGGGTCCCCTGAGGGCAAGGGCGGCGCATGTTCTCACCCCGGTATCCCCAGACCCCATTTAACCTGAATTTGGGGGTGCACAGGGCATTGCTACACCCTCAACCCGCAGGTGCAGTTCCAGCAATGACCACTGCTCTCAGTGGTGCTGCTGAGCAGCCAGCCCTCTGATTGGCCAGCAATTCTTTGCGGGGGTGGGGGGAGGGGGTGGTGGTGGCGGTGGTGGTGGGTGGGGTGGGGGCGGGGATGACCGGCCATCCTTAAGCGGGTCAATAGACATGGCGGTGACCACTTAATTGGCTGCTGGTGGCAAGAAGTGACCCACTGACCCCGAAACAGGTTCAACCCCCCCTCCCAGATTTCAGCGTTGGTGGCAGGTTCTCTGCCGCCACCATAAAAGTCAATTCATATCTGTTGCTCAGAACCCAGATCAATGTCCGAAATGAAACACTTTCCTATGCCTGTCCAGGCCTGTGTGTAAATCGATGGCCCAATTCCCCCATCCAATTGGCTTCAATGGTGTAAATCAGGGATGTTGCTTCATTAACTACTGCCATTGAGCAGTATCCTCACACCGGAAGACTGGGGAGGCAGCGATGACCTGAGGAACTGCAATAGTCAGCATGGAGAGAGAGAGAGAGAGAAGGAGAGAGAGAGAGAGAGAGACAGAGAGATAAGATGTCCAAAGCCATTTATCACCCACACAATTGGCACCTGAGAGACGAGCTCCACACCTGGTTGTGAGGTGAACTGCAGCACAAACAAAACAGCTTGGAAAACACCTTAATGTGTTGACACCTTGTTATTGATAAATGACGGCTGAACTGGTGCCAGATGCAGAGGGATGTAAACAGTTGGGATTTACGCAGATGCAAATTCAACTGAGAGAAAGAAACAACCTGCATTTATATAGCGCCTTCAGGGTATCCCAAAGCACTTCACAGCCAATGACGCATCTTTTGAGGTGTAGTCCCAGTTGCAGTGTACCATGGCAGCCAGTTTGTACACAGCAAGCTCCCACTAGCAGCAATGAGATTCATGGCAAAAATCATTTGGTTTTTTGTGATGTCGGTTGAGGGATACATTTCAGCCAGGACACAGAGAGAACTTTCCTGACCGGGATCTTTCACATTCACCAGAGAAGTTGGGGGGGGGTGGAGGGGGAGGTTGTGGGCAGGGCCTTAGTTTAGCACCTCATCTAAAAGACAGCACCTCTGACAGTGCAGCGCTCCCTCAGTACTGCACTGGGAGTGTCAGCCCCAATTTTTGTCCTCAAATCTCAAGAGTGGGACTTGAACAGACAACCTCTAACCCAGGAACAAGTCAGCTACCCACTGAAACACTGCTAACACCAACCTCGGCTGACCTTTGACCTACTGACATTGAAATAGTAGGGTCCCATCGGTCAAATTATGGTCACCTTATCAATTTCTTCTGCAGGTTGGTGATCATAACACACAACGATGAGTTACAGCCTGCAAACTCCATTATTTTATAAATCTTTCTTTCTCTTGTTCCCTGACTGGCCTGACACAGTCACACAGCCACCTCACTTTTTAATTCATTCCCAGGATGTGTGCATCAACTGACAAGGCAGGCACTCATTACCCATTCCTATTTGCCCCTGTGAAAGTGCTGGTGGACCTTCTCCTTGAAGGTCTGCAGTCCACCTGGTGTAGGTACTTCTACGGAGCTGTTAGGGAGGGAGTTCCAGAGTTTGTACCCAGTGAGGATGAAACTGTCTGTGGCCGTTAGATATGCAAGAGCAGGGAGGAGCATGACTTTTGAGGGGAACTTGGAGCTGATGGTGGTGTTTCCCATGCACCTTCCTTCAGTGACCAGCCTTCATGTTGGCTATCTAATCCAAAGTAACTCAGTGTCATGCCAGTCCGTGTTATAGGGCTGCATTTTGATTTTCGATCTTGATTTTTAAGTTCTCATCCTTTTTCCCAAATCCCTCCCCAGCCTCACCCTCCCTTATCTCTGTAATCCCTTCTGAGATATCTGCGCTCCTCTAATTCTGGCTTCCGGTGCATCCTCAGTTATAATCGTTCCACCATTGTCGGCCGTGCCTTCAGTTGCCTGGGCCCCAAGCTCCAGAATTCCCTCCTATTCCTCCTCCTCTCTACCCCACTTTCCTCCCTTAAGACACTCCTTAAAACTTAGCTCTGTGATGGCCTAATATCTGATCAATGACTCAATGTCATACTTTGTGCATAATGCTCCTGTGAAGCACCTATTAAAGGCACTGACCTATGGACACACGAGCATGCTGCCAGTCATCACAAACTCTGTTTTCCTCATCTAATCAAAGGACACTGGCCCCAGCTGAAATCAGCAATCTCAGCACTGAACGGGTAACCTGTCTGAAGCATCATCATGAACGGTTCCAGTGTGTGTTAGACAGGGATGACTGGAAACAGGGAATCCAGGAACTTCCAAAAAATGTTTTTATTCACTCATGGGATGTGGGCGTCGCTGGCTGGGCCAGCATTTATTGCCCATCCCTGGTTGCCCTTGAGAAGGTGGTGGTGAGCTGCCTTCTTGAACCACTGCAGTCCCTGTGGTGTGGGTTCCCTGCGTGCTTGGTGTTGACTAGGTATTGACATCTCGAGAGCTTCAACAGTCAAGGCAACACCTGGAATAGAGCCGACTGTCACCCCAGGATCTGTGACTATATCGTGTTTTACTGGGTCAGGTTGTTGTTCTGCTGCTTGTACTAGATTTGGATAAGTTACACTTTCTTGAACATCTGAAGCGGCGATATATTTCTAAGCCAGGACGATGAGTGACTTGGAGGGGAACTCCAGTTGGTGGTGTTCCCATTTATCTGCTGCCCTTGTACTTCTAGATGGTACTGGTCATGGGTTTGGAAGGTGCTGTCTAAGGAGCCTTGGTGAGTTCCTGCAGTGCATCTTGTGGATGGTACACACTGCTGCCACTGTGCATCGGTGGTGGAGTGAATGTTTGTGGATGTGGTGCCAATCAAGCGGGCTGCTTTGTTCTGGATGGTGTCAAACTTCTTGAGTGTTGTGGGAGCTGCACTCATCCAGGCAAGTGGGGAGTATTCCATCACACTCCTGACTTATGCCTTGTAGATGGTGGACAGGTTTTGCAAAGTCAGGAGGTGAGTTACTTGCCACATGATTCCTAGCCTCTGACCTTCTCTTGTAGCCACAGTATTTATATGGCTAGTCCAGTTCAGTTCCTGGTCAATGGTAACCCCTAGGATGTTGATGTTGGGGGATTCAGTGATTGTAATGCCATTGAATGTCAAGGGATGATGGTTGGATTCTCTCTTGTTGGAGACAGTCATTGCCTGGTACTTTTGTGGTGTGAATGTTACTTGCCTCTTGTCAGCCCAAGCCTGGATATTGTCCAGGTCTTGCTGTATGGACTGCTTCAGTATCTGAGGAGTTGTGAATGGTGCTGAACATTGTGCAATCATCAGTGAACATCCTCACTTCTGACCTTATGATGGAAGGAAGGTCATTGATGAAGCAGCTGAAGATGGTTGGGCCGAGGACACTACCCTGAGGAACTCCTGCAGTGATGTCCTGGAGCTGAGATGACTGACCTCCAACAACCACAGCCATCTTCCTTTTGTGCTAGGTATGACTCCAACCAGCAGGGAGTTTTCCCCGATTTCCATTGACTCCAGTTTTGCTAGGGCTCCTTGATGCCACACTCAGTCAAATGCTGCCTTGATGTCAAGGGCAGTCACTCTCACCCCACCTATCAGCCAAACAATACAGGTCACGAATGAAAAAATCAATACCTTCTCCAGATTTCTGGGTGTCCCTGTTAAACCTCGCCTGGTCTATAATAATGTTCTTCTGAATACTGAAATGCCAATCAAGGGCCTTAATAATCTTCTGCTAGATTGCAGTGTCCTCATTATCACCTGGTCTTATTAAAATTTCACGTGCGCTGCTGCCAGTGGAATGGAGGAGTGTGCTGACCTGTTCTTTATCAGGCTTCTGTGCTAACCCTGAAGCAATCCTATAGCTGCTGAATCTGTGAGGACCGTTGGGCCAGTGGAGCTGCTTAGCTGCCGCCTTCCACATTGTAATAGGACTCGGGTAAAGGTAGGACTTTTCCCACAATTGATGGTCACTTTAATTGATTTCTTGGGATTTTGTTGGCAGTTTCCCTCTGATTCTTTGCCGCAGTCATTCCCTCGCTGCTTTATTTTCAATAGCTTTCACTTTCCCACCTCCGGCACTTTCACCGGCTATTCGGTAAGTTTACGGCTGCCACCATGATGTATCATTATAAACAGTCCCAGGGTGTGTTTAACAGAGATTACTGGATCCAGGCCATCCAGGAACTCCCAAATATTTATTAACTATATACAACTATATACAGGGATAGATAAGCACAGGGCTCCTTTTCTCTCTCTGAGTTCCAGTGACATCACTGATGATGTATATTAGCTATTAGCATAATAGCTGTTAACACTTTATATTACAATCTTCTTTCACAATTAGCAGAGAATGCGCCTTCTGTTTTATCAAAAGATTAATCAGAGATGAGCTGTACCCATTCAGAAACTGGCGTGTGACATCCTACATTGAACGTTCCACAGCATGAAGTCCTCCGGAAACTACCTCGATCAGTCTGAAGCAGCAGTTTCTGTGCTCGATGTTCTGAGAATCTGAATGTTGGAAACTTTCCAGTCACCACCCACACAGGAGCCCTCTGAATACAGAATATTTCCCTCTGCCTCTTTACATCACCACATATTATCACATCTACATAAGCATACTCACATTTACACAAACACATATTTATAACACGTACATACCTCTACACAAGCACACTCACGCCTACAGAAGCACATATTTATGCACATGCACACTCACATCTACACACGCTCACTCGCTACGCAAAAACACACAGATCCACAAACACTCACACACATATCTACATACTCACATCTACACATGTACAGACACATCTACAAATACACTCACACTTAGATACACATTTACAGCACATAACATTTACACACGTGCACTCTTACATACAGTTACAGGTGTGTACAGTTACAAGTAAGCACCTTCACACACTCATATATTCACACAGAATACCAGTGCTGACTTGCAGCGATTACCTCCAGTAGTCTATAATCTCCCTCCCTCTCATTCTTTCTCTCAGTCCTCTCTGCCCCTTGGTCTCCCTCCTTCACCGTTCTTTCGCACTCCCTCCCCCTCTCTCCCCACTCATTATCCCCTTCCTATCCTCCCTCTTCCCTTCTCCCCTTCTCCTTTTCCCACTTCCCTCTTGTCCTCCCTCCACCTCTCCTCTCTCCTCCCTTCCCATCTCCCTCCCCCTGTCTTTCCCCTTCCTCTCCCCACTTTACCCCTCTCCCATTGCTCTCTCCTGTCCCCTCTCTCCCTCTCCTCTTTTGCACTCCTCTCCCTACATTCACCCCTCTCTCCCCCCTCCCCATCCCTTTCCCCCTCTCTCCCTCAGCTCACCTTTTCTCCCTCCCTCTCTCTCCCCATCCCTCCTCTGCCTCTCTCTCCCCACTCCCTCTCCCCTTCCTCTTCTCCCAGTGCTCCCCTTCCTCTCCTCTTCCCCTCTCCCCTTTTCCCTCCTTCTCTCCCCCTCTCTTCCTCCCTCCCTCTCTGACCTCCCTCCCCCCCTTCTATCGCTCTCCCTCTATCTCTCCCTCTCCCCTTTCTTTCTACCTCTGTACTGCAACCTTCAGGAACATTTGCTGAACTTTTGCCCTCGGCTTCCGGGATGACTCAGGGCTTTTCATTTCAGTTCTGTACATCACCCTGACTAATGTTGAGGTTGAAACTTCACAGTCTCAACCAAACTAAACATATAAAGAAACAACTTGAAGAATTAAACAGAAAAAGAAAGAATTCACTTTCAAATTCGTAAAAGAAAGTCATTGTGGAAATTCAACTCATCGCTGAAAGATGAGAAAGTTGCAAACAATCAATATCTTCCAAGCCTCGGAATCTCTTGTTCTAATCCCCACTCCCTGCTCACACATGATCTGAGCCATTTATTGGAACAAGCATTTTCACAATTAATTTTTGCTGAAGTATCTTAAGCAAATAAATTGGAATCTTGGGATGAGATATATATTTCTCCTGTACATCGTAGGAATTACTGTCTGAAATGTTATCGCCTTTCCTTCACTGATTAACCTCTCTTACCTCAGATGGATCTTAGGTTCAAGTTCCACTCCAGAGACCTCCAGTACATGAACAGTCCCAGGCTATGCGTGTTAGTGTTTATGTATAAGTTGTGTCGCCACCACATCATATTCAAATGAGTTATTCTATTTATTTACAAGATACCTTTGATTGACAGTGCTAATAAGTTCAGCTCGCGCCCTGATGACTCAGCATTTGGTGCCACTGCCATGACTCAGTGGGTAACACTCACTCTCTCACATCTCCCAGCCACATGGTTGTGGGTCAGGCCCCGCTTCGGAGACTTGCGCACGTAATCTAAGCTGACGCTTGCAGTGCAGTGCTGGGGGGAGTACAACACTGTCGGAGGTGCCATCTTTTGGTTGTGATATTAAACTGCCCTCTTGGGTGAGTGTAAAAGATCCTGTGACACTATCTTGAAGAAGAGCATGAGTGCTCCCCAGTGTCCTGCCCATAATTTCTTCACTCTTAAAGCTTCCCAGCACTGGTTTCCCCTCCTCATGTCAGGGGTCTGTTATAGGCTAATTGACTGAGATATTCTGCTATTAGTCCACTAATGGTGTATTATGTATAGATCAGAATGGTAGAAAGTGAGCCAGATAGACATTGGTCTTTTATGATTGGTTAATTCTTATGAATCTTGAACGTCCATTCTGATTAAAGGTCACAGACTGCTTTAACTCAGCCTCCCCCTCCCCCTCCCCCGAAACTGCTTAACCTGAGTGTTTCCTGAATTTGCTGTTTGCATTTCAGATTTCCAACACCCACGGTATTTTGCTTTTGTAACTTTTAACGTCACCCACAGCACCCTCTGTTTGCTATTTCACCCAGGGTTTCAGCACCTCAGCCAATGAACACTCATTCTGTCTGTCCTGAAATGCCTCATCTACAGAAAAAAAGATTTGTATTTATATAGCACTTTGCACACTCACCGAACACCTCTAAGCTCTTTAATTCAACAAAGTGCATTATTAACGTGTTGTCACCGACATAATGTAAGAAAGTGGGCAGCCAAACTCCCACAAAATGCAATGTGCTAATGGCCAGAGAATCTGTTCTTGTGATGTCGATTGAGAGATAAATATTAGCCAGGACACCGGAGAGGACACCTCTGCTCTACTTCTAAAGAATGCCATCTTTTACATCCACCTCTGCCTTAGATAGGGCCTTAGTTTAATGTCCCATCCGAAAGACAGCACCTCTGACAGCGCAGCACTCCCTCAGTACAGCACTGGAGTGTCAGCCTAGGTTTTGTGCTCAAGTCTCGGGAGTGGGACGAATGTAGAGTGTGTAACGAGGCAGGTTTCTGTTTTATTTTGGCTTTCCTATCTGGGTGAAATAGCAAACAGAGGGTGCTGTGGGCGACATTAAAGACTACAAAAGCAAAATACCGTGGGTGTTGGAAATCTGAAATGCAAACAGGAAATTCAGGAAACAATCAGGTTAAGCAGCTTCTGCAGAGGGGGAGGCTGAGTTAAAGCAGTCTGTGACCTTTAATCAGAATGGGCATTCAAGATTCATAAGAATCAACCTATCATAACCTATGAGTCAGGAATGACAAAAAGATGCCCCATGTATTCGGTGCTGCCACCACTTGGGGACATTGCTGCTGTTGAGTTTGGAGAGAAGTAGACTTGATTGAAATACCCTCACTGGTTGAACAACCTTTCTCGGATCAGACTGACCAAGGTAGAAAGCAGACAGGTTGCAGCTGAGAAACTATAGATCAACTCTAGTCAAAATGTAAATTCAGGAGGGCTGATCCAATCAGTTGATGAAGTGACAATTAACACTCAATTACTGGTGAATAATATGATTTAGTGCGCATTTAAGAAAGAGTCTGGAAAGGGATAATGTGATAATTGCACACTTTACACTGCTAATATGCAGTAGCTAGCTTCAGTTGCTACCACACTTGCCCCTGCAGTGTCAATGGGAGTTAGTTAGCTCAGCTGGCTAGATGGCTCAGAGTGTGATGCAGAATGATGCCAACAGCGCAGGTTCAAGAAGCTCGACATCATCCAGGACAAAGCAGCCCGCTTGATTGGCACCCAATGCACAAACATTCACCCCTCCACCACCGATGCACAGTAGCAGCAGTGTATACCATCTACAAGATGCACTGCAGGAATTCACCAAGGCTCCTTAGACAGCACCTTCCAAACCCACGACCTCTACCATCTAGAAGGACAAGGGCAGCAGATGGATGGGAACACCACCACCTGGAAGTTCCCCTCCAAGCCACTCACCATCCTGACTTGGAAATATATCGCCGTTCCTTCACTGTCACTGGGTCAAAATCCCGGAACTCCCTCCCCATCAGCACTGTGGGTGTACCTACACCACATGGACTACAGTGATTCAAGAAAGCAGCTCACCACCACCTTCTCAAGGGCAACTAGGGATGGGCAATAATTGCTGGCCTAGCCAGCGAAGCCCACATCCCATAAATGAATTTCTAAAGGCCCAAGAGGGTAGAGGGGCTTCAGTTTAACATCCCCTCCAAAAGATGGCACCTCTGACAGGGAGATGTGAGAAAGAGGGAGAGAGAGTGAGTGTTACCCACTGAGCCATGGCAGTGGCACCAAATGCTGAGTCATAAGGGTGCGAGCTGAAATTATTAGCACTGTCAATCAAAGGTATCTTGTAAATAAACAAAATAACTCATTTGAATATGATGTAGCAGCGACGCATTTTATACATAAACACTAACATGCATAGCCTGGGGCTGTTCATGTACTGGAGGTCACTGGGGTGAAACTTGAACCTAAGATCCATCTGAGGTAAGAGGGAGCCCAGGCTGTAGGCCAAGCTCGGCATTATCCCCCATCGCCTGTCTACACACATACTGGACAGTGGCCTAGTGTGGGGACCCTGGCTAGGTTTATCTGACACATATACATACTGCAGGCTAAGTGCACCAATGATGGAGGAGGTGGCTATGGAGCCTGGTGACAGGAGTGCCATAAAATGGGGTTGCATTCCCCTGGATGCTATTGAGCTAATTGTAGAATAGCAGATTCCTGGCAGAGAGTTGTGGGCTGACTGACCTGTGCTATCTTCTGGGACGTTGTGTGTGCATGGCCGTTACTGGGCATAAGATCAGACTCAGTATGGGGTAGGTCATTAAAGACAATTATCGTGACAGCCTTCACAGCCCAGAAACTTCAATGAAGAATGAGTTTCCTCTTAATTTCCTTCCCAATTATTCTGAAGTGTCTTCTCTTAGATTTCTGTTAGTTAAGCGATATGAAACCATGGAGTTAAGATATAGATCTAATTGAATGACAGAACAGGTTGGAGGGGCTGAACGGCCACCTCCTATCCCTCTGTTACAGTAAAGACCTAATTCCTGGAGATCACCAAACTGGGGGAAAGAGCCGGGGAGAGCTTTGGAAATGTTGGTTGAGCGAAGAATAATGGGCAGGACACTGGGGTGAGCTCCCTGACCCCTGCTCTTCTTCAAGATAGTGCCACAGGATCTTATACTCAAAGCCCCATCCAGAAACATGGACAGCAAAGTCCTGGCTGGCTCTCCAGTGTGGGACTGAGAAGAGTCCTGTCGTCTGGGTGAGATTTTAAACTGAAGCCACATCTGCTGTCTCACGTGAATGTAAAAGATCCCTTGGCACAACTTCAAGGAAGAGAGGAGTGTTTGTCCCCAGTGTGCTGGCCAATATTTATCCCTCAACCACCATCACTAAAGCAGATTATTTGGTCATTCTCACATTGCTATATGTGGGAGCTTGCTGTGCACAGAATGGCTCCAACCCTTCAAAAGTACCTCATTGGTTGTAAAGCACCATGAGACTTCCGAAGGTCATAAAAGGCGCTATATAAATGTAAGTCTGTCATTTTCATTGCTTTCACCTGGCGTCATGGTTGAACTTCCCCCCAACACATGGACTACAACAGTTCAAGAAAGAAGAAGCTACAGCTTCCCGGGGTAGATGCCGGCTTTGCAAGTGACGCACACATCCCGGGTTCAGATTTTGTCCACTTGAGAGGATCAGACTTCATTGTTGCTCCAGTGAAAATCCAGCATCTCTGGCTGTTGGGTTTTGTATTTATCTCGTTGGCTGGAACACGTTAGAGCACAAAGCGGCCTTGTCAATGACAGACCTGCTGCTCAACAATCCCCAGACACCAGCGTGAGGGTTTCAACAGGCCAGGATAGAGCGGCTTCCAACGAGGCTCCATGCCTGGGACAACAACTTGCATTTATATAACGCCTTCACATGTAGTAAAATGTCCCAAGGTGTTTCACAGGAACAAGTATCAGACAAAATCTGACACTGAGACACACAGGGAGTTATTCGGTTACCTGACTTTGGTCAAAGAGGTTAAAGAGCTTTAAGGAAGAGGGAGAGGCAGGTGTCAACCGTCTGGAGCTGAAAGTTTTGAGACATTGGCCTGAATCTTGCGTCCTGAGGTCAGGCGCATGCCCGGCCCAAACGCGTGTAAAAATGCGCAAAACATCATCGAGTGTGCGTCTCGATGTCATCCCGCACGCATATTGAGGTCGGCGGGCACGCGTGGGAGTCAGAGCCCCGCCCCCCCAACAATTAAAGGGCCAATTAAGGTAATTAAAAAGCCTATTGGTCGCAATTTTACATTGCCCATGAAATTTCTAGCTCATCACATGGGCAAAACCGGTGGCGGGAAATCACGTTTTAATCATTTCCTCATCCCCGGGCAGGATAAAAGGCCCCAGGAGCAGGAGCACTTTTTCTGTCATTGCCAGTCCTTTGCTGTGTGAGTCTAGAGTAGTCCCAGAGTTTCTTGGCATCTCGTTTGATCGTCAAACCTGCTTTTCAGCATCTCAGGTCCTCATCTTCCCTGGAAGGTTCCCCTGAGTGTTGCTCCGTCATTTTCAAGGCCCTGCCACTCCCCATCCCATCTAATGGGGATAGTGTATTCCACTGGTGGTACATCCTCTGAAGAGGAAGAGAGGGGCAGGGGGGAGAGGAGGTCAGATGGGCACGAGCAGCATCCCAGGGTCAGGCCTTCAAGAGGAGAGGCACAGGCTCAGTTGGTGCAGGGCCAGCAGAGAGGTCAGGGCAGGAGGGCACACTGAAGATGCCAATATCCAGCGGCCAGAGTGTTCAGGCAGCGATCCAACTACCTCCAGATGTCCGAGATCCAGTGTCATAGGAGATTCCACCTCTCCAGGGACACAGTGACAGCAATATATCACATGATAGGTCCAGAAATCACCTCCAACTGTGTGGGTGGACACCCCACACTCTGAAGGTCACAGCGACCCTCATCTTCTCTGCCCCTGGTTATTTTCAGGGCTCAATGAGGGATCTGTGCGGTGTTTTTCAGTGAGGGATCTGTGCGGTGTTTTTCAGTGGGGGATCTGTGCGGTGTTTTTCAGTGGGGGATCTGTGCGGTGTTTTTCAGTGGGGGATCTGTGCGGTGTTTTTCAGTGGGGGATCTGTGCGGTGTTTTTCAGTGGGGGATCTGTGCGGTGTTTTTCAGTGGGGGATCTGTGCGGTGTTTTTCAGTGATGGATCTGTGCGGTGTTTTTCAGTGATGGATCTGTGCGGTGTTTTTCAGTGATGGATCTGTGCGGTGTTTTTCAGTGAGGGATCTGTGCGGTGCTTTTCAGTGATGGATCTGTGCGGTGTTTTTCAGTGAGGGATCTGTGCGGTGTTTTTCAGTGGGGGATCTGTGCAGTGTTTTTCAGTGAGGGATCTGTGCGGTGTTTTTCAGTGAGGGATCAGTGCGGTGTTTTTCAGTGGGGGTTCTGTGCAGTGTTTTTCAGTGGGGGATCTGTACGGTGTTTTTCAGTGAGGGATCTGTGCTGTGTTTTTCAGTGGGGGATCTGTGCGGTGTTTTTCAGTGAGGGATCAGTGCGGTGTTTTTCAGTGCGGGCTCTGTGCAGCGTTTTACAGTGGAGGATCTGTGCAGCGTTTTTCAGTGGGGGATCTGTGCGGTGTTTTTCAGTGGGGGATCTGTGCGGTGTTTTTCAGTGGGGGATCTGTGCGGTGTTTATCAGTGGGGGATCTGTGCGGTGTTTTTCAGTGGGGGATCTGTGCGGTGTTTTTCAGTGGGGGATCTGTGCGGTGTTTTTCAGTGGGGGATCTGTGCGGTGTTTTTCAGTGAGGGATCTGTGCGGTGTTTTTCAGTGAGGGATCTGTGCGGTGTTTTTCAGTGGGGGATCTGTGCGGTGTTTTTCAGTGAGGGATCTGTGCAGTGTTTTTCAGTGGGGGATCTGTGCGGTGTTTTTCAGTGAGGGATCTGTGCGGTGTTTTTCAGTGGGCGATCTGTGCGGTGTTTTTCAGTGATGGATCTGTGCGGTGTTTTTCAGTGAGGGATCTGTGCGGTGCTTTTCAGTGGGGGATCTGTGCAGTGTTTTTCAGTGAGGGATCTGTGCGGTGTTATTCAGTGAGGGATCAGTGCGGTGTTTTTCAGTGGGGGTTCTGTGCAGTGTTTTTCAGTGGGGGATCTGTGCGGTGTTTTTCAATGAGGGATCTGTGCGGTGTTTTTCAGTGGGGGATCTGTGCGGTGTTTTTCAGTGAGGGATCAGTGCGGTGTTTTTCAGTGCGGGCTCTGTGCAGCGTTTTACAGTGGAGGATCTGTGCGGCGTTTTTCAGTGGGGGATCTGTGCGGTGTTTTTAATTGGGGGATCTGTGCGGTGTTTTTAATTGGGGGATCTGTGCGGTGATTTTCAGTGAGGGATCTGTGCGGTGTTTTTCAGTGGGGGATCTGTGCGGTGTTTTTCAGTGGGGGATCTGTGCGGTGTTTTTCAGTGATGGATCTGTGCGGTGTTTTTCAGTGAGGGATCTGTGCGGTGCTTTTCAGTGATGGATCTGTGCGGTGTTTTTCAGTGATGGATCTGTGCGGTGTTTTTCAGTGGGGGATCTGTGCAGTGTTTTTCAGTGAGGGATCTGTGCGGTGTTTTTCAGTGAGGGATCAGTGCGGTGTTTTTCAGTGGGGGTTCTGTGCAGTGTTTTTCAGTGGGGGATCTGTACGGTGTTTTTCAGTGAGGGATCTGTGCTGTGTTTTTCAGTGGGGGATCTGTGCGGTGTTTTTCAGTGAGGGATCAGTGCGGTGTTTTTCAGTGCGGGCTCTGTGCAGCGTTTTACAGTGGAGGATCTGTGCAGCGTTTTTCAGTGGGGGATCTGTGCGGTGTTTTTCAGTGGGGGATCTGTGCGGTGTTTTTCAGTGGGGGATCTGTGCGGTGTTTATCAGTGGGGGATCTGTGCGGTGTTTTTCAGTGGGGGATCTGTGCGGTGTTTTTCAGTGGGGGATCTGTGCGGTGTTTTTCAGTGGGGGATCTGTGCGGTGTTTTTCAGTGAGGGATCTGTGCGGTGTTTTTCAGTGAGGGATCTGTGCAGTGTTTTTCAGTGGGGGATCTGTGCGGTGTTTTTCAGTGAGGGATCTGTGCAGTGTTTTTCAGTGGGGGATCTGTGCGGTGTTTTTCAGTGAGGGATCTGTGCGGTGTTTTTCAGTGGGCGATCTGTGCGGTGTTTTTCAGTGATGGATATGTGCGGTGTTTTTCAGTGAGGGATCTGTGCGGTGCTTTTCAGTGGGGGATCTGTGCAGTGTTTTTCAGTGAGGGATCTGTGCGGTGTTATTCAGTGAGGGATCAGTGCGGTGTTTTTCAGTGGGGGTTCTGTGCAGTGTTTTTCAGTGGGGGATCTGTGCGGTGTTTTTCAATGAGGGATCTGTGCGGTGTTTTTCAGTGGGGGATCTGTGCGGTGTTTTTCAGTGAGGGATCAGTGCGGTGTTTTTCAGTGGGGGCTCTGTGCAGCGTTTTACAGTGGAGGATCTGTGCGGCGTTTTTCAGTGGGGGATCTGTGCGGTGTTTTTCAGTGGGGGATCTGTGCGGTGTTTTTCAGTGATGGATCTGTGCGGTGTTTTTCAGTGATGGATCTGTGCGGTGTTTTTCAGTGATGGATCTGTGCGGTGTTTTTCAGTGATGGATCTGTGCGGTGTTTTTCAGTGAGGGATCTGTGCAGTGCTTTTCAGTGATGGATCTGTGCGGTGTTTTTCAGTGATGGATCTGTGCGGTGTTTTTCAGTGAGGGATCTGTGCGGTGTTTTTCAGTGGGGGATCTGTGCGGTGTTTTTCAGTGGGGGATCTGTGCGGTGTTTTTCAGTGGGGGATCTGTGCAGTGTTTTTCAGTGAGGGATCTGTGCGGTGTTTTTCAGTGGGGGATCTGTGCGGTGTTTTTCAGTGGGGGATCTGTGCGGCGTTTTTCAGTGGGGGATCTGTGCGGCGTTTTTCAGTGGGGGATCTGTGCGGCGTTTTTCAGTGGGGGATCTGTGCGGTGTTTTTCAGTGGGGGATCTGTGCGGTGTTTTTCAGTGGGGGATCTGTGCGGTGTTTTTCAATGAGGGATCTGTGCGGTGTTTTTCAGTGGGGGATCTGTGCGGTGTTTTTCTGTGGGGGATCTGTGCGGTGTTTTTCAGTGGGGGATCTGTGCGGTGTTTTTCAGTGGGGGATCTGTGCGGTGTTTTTCAGTGAGGGATCTGTGCGGTGTTTTTCAGTGGGGGATCTGTGCGGTGTTTTTCAGTGAGGGAGCTGTGCAGCGTTTTTCAGTGGGGGATCTGTGCGGTGTTTTTCAGTGAGGGATCTGTGCGGTGTTTTTCAGTGGGGGATCTGTGCGGTGTTTTTCAGTGAGGGATCTGTGCAGCATTTTTCAGTGAGGGATCTGTGCGGCGTTTTTCAGTGAGGGATCTGTGCGGCGTTTTTCAGTGAGGGATCTGTGCGGTGTTTTTCAGTGGGGGATCTGTGCGGTGTTTTTCAGTGGGGGATCTGTGCGGTGTTTTTCAGTGGGGGATCTGTGCGGTGTTTTTCAGTGGGGGATCTGTGCGGTGTTTTTCAGTGAGGGATCTGTGCGGTGTTTTTCAGTGAGGGATCTGTGCGGTGTTTTTCAGTGGGAGATCTGTGCAGTGTTTTTCAGTGAGGGATCTGTGCGGTGTTTTTCAGTGAGGGATCTGTGCAGTGTTTTTCAGTGGGGGATCTGTGCGGTGTTTTTCAGTGGGTGATCTGTGCGGTGTTTTTCAGTGGGGCATCTGTGCGGTGTTTTTCAGTGGGGGATCTGTGTGGTGTTTTTCAGTGGGGGATCTGTGTGGTGTTTTTCAGTGGGGGATCTGTGCGGTGTTTTTCAGTGGGTGATCTGTGCGGTGTTTTTCAGTGGGGGATCTGTGCGGTGTTTTTCAGTGGGGGATCTGTGCGGTGTTTTTCAGTGGGGGATCTGTGCGGTGTTTTTCAGTGGGGGATCTGTGCAGTGTTTTTCAGTGGGGGATCTGTGCGGTGTTTTTCAGTGGGGGATCTGTGCGGTGTTTTGCAGTGGGGTATCTGTGCGGTGTTTTTCAGTGGGGGATCTGTGCAGTGTTTTTCAGTGGGGGATCTGTGCGTTGTGCGGTGGTTCGAGTTCAACCCCAGGAACCCCTGAGTCTGCTCCTGAAGCTGCCTCTCCATCAGAGTCACCACTCTCTCCATGGAGGAGGCTGTGTGCTTGTGGGGAAAGGTCAATGCAGAATCATGCTCCATGTGGACTCCTCCATGATGGAGACCATGGCATCCAGACCCTCATGGATCTCTGCCAGTGCTCCCTGCGCATCTCGCTGGACATCCATCTGCCGCCTGATGGACGACTCCAGAGGTTTGTCATCTGCCTCAGACGCAGCACCTTCCTGGTCTCCAGCTGTGCTCCCACTGTCAGCTCCCTGGGACCTCTCTGCCTCTGCCAGCTCCTCATGCCAGTGTGATGTGCCCTCACCGCTGTGCATTACCTGCGGAGCCGAAGAGCTAATGCCCACCGGCGTGTGAGTATCTGCGCTGGTGCCTGGTTCAGAGAGACGGTGTGACGCTGGGGCGGGTGTGATGTCAGCCTCAGGGCTCAGTGGGGGGTCCTCGGGGCCGTGAGCAGCTCCTGTGGATGGAGCATCTGTGGGAGGAAGGCACAAGATCAGTACATTCGATTATCAGTCACGCTGCATGCTCGGCGAGCTGAGGAGACGGCAGAGACCTGCTGCATGGTGCCACCTGCTGCATGGTGCCATCTGCTGCATGGTGCCACCTGCTGCATGGTGCCATCTGCTGCATGGTGCCACCTGCTGCATGGTGCCATCTGCTGCATTGGAGCCATCTGCTGCATGGTGCCACCTGCTGCATGGTGCCATCTGCTGCATTGGAGCTTCACTGGGCTCTCTGGGCTACGGCAGTTCAGTTTCTGATGAGAGGAGCCCGTTATGTTCCAGTACCCACCGCACACGAATCTGTCACCTGCACTCTCACCTTCACCCCGAGACCCCGCCTCACCGCGACCGGAGGAGGGAGCTGGCCAATGGCGTTCCAGCTCCAGTGCATCGCTCTCCTGCTCCGTGAGGATGCACAGGTTTGGCTCCTCCACCCGCTCTGCGGCGTTCCACAGCGTTCCGACTCCTCTTCTCCTGACAGGGAAAAATAGAAAGCCTCATCATTACTCCATCTCCCTGAAGGTCCTTTCCTGGTTCCCACCCACCCCCAGCCCGCCCTCCCACCCGGGCATCAGGCGGGTCATGTCACTGTGGCACATCTCACCCTACAATGCACTGAGGCTGGTCATGCTGACATCCCAGCCTTGGCAGGGCAGGCTTCAGTGCCAGTTGGCATTCACACTCTTAGACCCCTGAATGTTCCGAGCAACGGGCACTCAACTAAAGTTCTCCGTACAGGTCCATGCCATTTCTGCGCTTACCCTTGCTGATCACAGCAGATCATTGAACCTTTTGCGGCACCGAAGCCACATGCGGTGCACCACATCCTGCCCACTGACCTGGGCGGCGACCTCTGTTGAGGCCTTCTTGGTCAGGTGGGGTGGCCTTCTCTTACCGTCCCTGGGCATTAGGATATGATGCCTGGCACTGACCTTTTTGACCAGCTCTCCCGGGCACTCAACTGAGAAACGGGTGGCAGAATGCCCACCCGAATTGCCCTCCTGCCTTCCATGACCACCAGGTGCTGAGGCCATGTCTGCACACCAGGACATTTGTTGGGTTGCTTCAAAACAGCTCCCCCAGCCTCTCTCCCACATCTCCTGGCAGCCTCCAGGAAGCTGCCTCTCCTGTTTTTTTGAACACTCCGCCGGGTCCCCATTCGACCCCGGTGCCCGACACATTCCCACCCCCTACCGTGCGCACGGAAAGCACATCTGGCGGCCGCGTTTCACGCTGGGTGGGCCTTAATTAGCCACCCAGCGTAAGATCGCGTTCACAGTGCGAGCGCGGCCGTCAGCGGGTCTCACACCCGCTCCTGGCCGCACCGGGGGTAGAATTCAGGCCATTCTGTTGACATTATAAGGTGCTTTTCAGTGGACAGGTTTCAAGTGTAGCCACTTCACCTTTAAAGTGGGAGGCTCCCTTAATCCCAACTCAGACATTTCAAACAAAAGGAACCAGCCCCCACCCTAACTAGTTTTAGCTGTAAACAACAGTCACAATAGCTTAATTTGAACCCACAGCCAATGAAAGAACAATGACTGTGTCTGCAAACAAAGCATTTAAATAGCACCTTTCACAACCACCACACACCCCAAAACACCTTGCAGCCAACAAAGTACTTTTGAAGTGAAGTCACTATTGTCATGTATTAAACACAGCAGCCAATTTGCGCACAGCAAGCTGCCACTAACTGCAATATGATTATGACCAAATAATCTGCTTTTTAAGTCATGTTGATTGAGGGATAAATATTGACCAGGACACTTTGGGGGGGAGGGGCGGTGGGGGGGGTGGAGTTGGGTTGCAGGGGGGTTTGAGGTCCTCTTCTTGGAAACAGTGCCATGGGATCTCATAGAGTCATAGAGGTCTACAGCACAGAAAAAGGCCCTTCGGCCCATCAAGTCTGCATTGGTCAAACAAGTACCTAACTATTCTAAACTTCCTGCCCCTTACCTTAAATCCATGCCCCCTGGTTATTGATCCCTCCATCAAGGGGGAAAGTTCCTTCCTGTCTACCCTATCTATGCCCCTCATAATTTTATACACCTCAATCATGTCCTCCCTCAATCTCCTCTGCTCCAGGGAAAATAACCCCAGTCTATCCAATCTCTCCTCATAACTAAAATTATCCAGCCCAGGCAACATCCTGGTAAATCTCCTCTGCACTCTCTCTAGTGCAATCACATCCTTCCTATAATGCGGATTCCAGAACTGCACGCAATACTCTAGCTGTGGCCTAACCAGTGTTTTATACAGTTCCAGCATAACCTCCCTGCTCTTATATTCTACGCCTCGGCTAATAAAGGCAAGTATCCCATATGCCTTCTTAACCACCTTATCTACCTGTCCCACTAACTTGTTATATCCACCTGAGAGTACAGATGGGGCCTCAGTTTCTGACAGTCTGACACTGTCTCTAACAGTGCAGCACTCCCTCAGCACAGTAGGCAACCAATTTAAGAATGGACATACTGCCTCCTGTTTTATGCACTTCTAGTTGGGTTAAAGTTCAGAAATTTCAGTTCCACTTCTCACAACGGCAGCCTCTACTTCCGCTAGCATCATCAGAATTCACACACACCCTACCCTCTCCTCAACGACCTCCCTTCCTTTCCTGAAGGACCTTTCGGATCAATGGGAATGCTGTTTGAGATTAACTCACTCAACACCAAACATCGTTCATGGCAGTTTCCACTCCGTATTGCTGAGTGTTCCACTGGGAGGCATGTTCAATCACTGTGCAATCAGGGGGAATTCCCTAACTACTTTCTTTTTGACTTTTAGTTTCATGATGCTTCCTTTTCCTTTCCAAATTCCTTGAAGGTTTAATTTTCTAGAATGGGCCTAAACTCTTTGGAATTTGGAAGAATGAGAGGTGATCTCATTGAAATATATAAAATTCTTGGAGGATTTGACAGGGTAGATACTGGGAGGCTGTTTTCCCTGGTGGAGAGTCAAGAGCTTGGGGACGTAGCCTCAGGATAAGGGGTTGGCCACTTTGGGCTGAGGTAAGGACAATTTTCTTCATTCAGAGGGTTCTGATTATTTTTTTGGAATTTTCTACCCCCAGAGAGCTGTGGAGGCTGAGGCATTGAACATTCAAGACTGGGATTGGTAGATTTTTGGGCAGCAAGGGAATGAGGGGATAAGGGGAAAAGGCAGGAAAGTACAGGTCAAATAAAAGGTCAGCCATGATCCTACTGAATGGCACGGAACTGGCTTGAGGGGCTGAATGGTCTACTCCTGCTATTATGTTCTTAACTTGTTGTTCCCTCCCAAATTCATGCCCGTCTTTCCCACAACTCTATGTTTGAACCCATCCACCCTGTCACAGCACTGAAACAGTCTTTGTCAAAAAGACATCGGACATGACTGTGACTGTCATCAACTATCTTTCATCATCCTTCTTGACCTGTCTACAACCTTTGACATGGTTGACCACACCATCATCCTCCAACACCTCTCAACTGCTAACCTTCTGGGTGGCACTGCACTCACCTGGTTCCCTTCTTACCAATCCAGTCTTGGCCAGACAACCTCTATGATGGGATTCCCCCTCCCCACCCTCGCACCCTATACCTCAGCTACTCGCTGCCTCTCGGCAATATCATTCGAAGCAATGGGGAGCAACTTGAACCTAAGCTGCCCGTTGGGAAGCAATGCTGGTTTCACACCGACCTCTTCCTGATTCTGCTGAAGTCAGTGGCGCGTAACATTGGGCAGTGTGTAAAATCGGTTCCATCGTGGGTTAAGGTTATCCTCCCCACTGCTAGGTCCACTTGTACACTGATGATGTCCCAGGTCTACACCACGACCAACTCTATCTCTCTCTCTCTCTCTCTCAAATGTGGGAGCTTGATAGGCGTAAATTGGCTGCTGCACTTCCTACATTACAGTGGTGACTATAGTTCAAAATGTACTTTGGTCACTGTAAAGCCTTTACAATATCCTGTATTTGTGAAAGCACAATGCAAATCATTCTTATATGGGTAAGGGTGCTGGTTTGGTTCAGCTGGGAGAACCTTCCCACTCAGTTCGAAGGTTGTGAATTCAAGTCCCACTTTCGACTTGAGCACATAATTTAAACTGTTACTGCTGTGCAGTGCCGAGGGAGTGCCACATTGCCAGAGGTTACTATGCATGTAGCACAGCTGCATTTAAGGGGAACCTAGATAAGATCCTTGAGGAAGAAAGGAACAGAAGGAATAGAAACAGAAAATTCTGGAAAAACTCAGCAGGTCTGAGTTTTTCAACTGAAGAAGAGTCATACGGACTCGAAACGTGAACTCTGTTTCTCTCTCCACAGATGCTGTCAGAGTTGCTGAGTTTTTCCAGCATTTTCTGTTTTTATTTCAGATTCCCAGCATCTGCAGTATTTCGCTTTTACCTTAAGGAATAGAAGGATCTGCAGAGATGAAGTGGACGGGGAAGAGACATGTGTGAAGCAAAAACACGAGCATGGACCAGATGGGCCGAATGGCCTGTTTCACTGCTGTAAATTCGATGGGCTGAATGTTCACCTTGGTGTGCGGGTGCAGGCCTGACACGCACGAGCGCGATGATGTCGGGTGTGCGTCCCGACGTCATCGCGCACTCGTGCGATCTTTTGGTCGGTGGGCGCGCTCAGGTGTTGGCAGCGCTCCCCGCCAACAATTAAGAGGGGCTGTTAAGTGAATTAATAAATTAATTTAATTAGATTTTTTTTCCCTGCCTGTCCAACCTTACAGTTGGCGGGCGGGTGAATAGGGTTAGTGGCCTTTCAATTTTTGAGGAAACCACATCTAAGGGGCGGGGACAAGGTTTCCAATGCTAATTAAAAATAATTTTCAGAACTCATTTTCAACATGTCAACGTGTCCCTGCTCATGTGACAGAGTCACATGGGGGGTGGGGGTGGGGCATGTTTTCCTCTTTTTTAAAAACGTTATTTTTAATGTGGGAAATCTCCAGCTCCCTGAGGCAGCTCTGTGCCTTCAGGGAGCTTTCGCTGACTTCCGCGCTCACCCTCCTCCCGCCCCACCGTCCGGGCAGCGCTGAGCGTTTCCCCGCTCGGTTGGCCAGCCAGCGTGAAATCGCACTCGGGGCCCGATCGCGGGTGGCGGACGATTGCCCGGCCGTTCCCTTGCCTGCCTGTCCCGCCCGCCCGCCCGCCCACCCGCCGAGGGGAAAATTCCCCCCTACATTTCAGACGGTGGTTATCAATCCAGGCTCTGTCTGCCTGTTCAGGGGAAGATAAGAGATCCCACGGCACTTTTCTGAGAAGGGTTTGGAACTCTCTGGGCGCTCTGACCTGTCAACTCGCCTCGGTCAGCTCCGGCACGGCAGATTGGTTGGTTACTTTGCTCTTTGTGTGGGACAATGGGGTGCAAAATGGCTGACGCTTTTCTAACAGCGCAACAGCTGCACTTTAAAACACAACTCACTGACTTGTGAGGCACTTTGCAACGTGAAAGACACTCTATAAATGTAAATCTTTCAAAATACAGTCTTACAGAAGGCAGCTACACTTTCAGGCCCTTGCTGTTCTCATTTTATACTTCTTTAGTGTGAAGAAAAGGAGTGGCAGATATTTGTAGAGATTGTTGGTTTCATAGTCATTACAGGAGAATGACGCACAGTTGTCACAGGTGTTCCTGGTTGGCTGGCTATGATGTAACCTGCAATAAAAAATGTACTTCTCCTTTTCCCATGTTTGAGTCCTAAAAGGGGAAATAAAATCATCAGTGGATTAAAGGGGCGGGCACAATATTCTAAACCTGTATTTTTCCTTGTGGGATAGGAAGGAGCCACATAAGAAGCATTTTCTTTAACAGCCAAATGACACTTTGAGATCTAGGTGATTGTGTCAATGGGGAGAATCTTTTTCACACAGCGAGTGGCTAAGATCCAGAATGCGCTGCCAGAGAGTGTGGTGGAGGCAGCTTCAATCGAGGCATTCAAGAGGGAATTGGATTATTATCCGGAAAAGGAAGAACGTGCAGGCCGGGAGAAGGTGGGGGAATGGCCATTAGGGTGCATTGCTCATTTAGAAAGCTGGCACCGACATGATGGGCCAAATGGCCTCCGGCTATGCTGTAGACATTCTGTGTTTCTATGTCATGGCTCAGGGGGGAGCACGCACGCCTCTGTGTCACCCACGTTTCCAGAGACCTCAAGGGAAATTTTAAGCTGACACCCCCCGGTGCAGTACTGAGGGAGTGCCGCCCTGTCAGAGGTTTCGTCTTTCCAATGAAATGTTAAACTGCCCTCTTAAGTAAACATTAAAAATCCCACAACCACTACTTTGAGGGTGAGCAGGGGAATTATCCCTGGTTTCCTGTCCAATATTTATCCCTCAACCACCAATTCTGGAACAGTTTGTTGTTTTTGGGAGCTTGCTACGTGTAAATTGGCTGTCTTTACATTACAATAATGACCGCGCTTCAAAAATATTTCATAGCTGTACAGTGGTTTGGGATGATTTGAGATTCTGCAGGGCGCTATAGAAATGCATGTTTCTTTCTTTGGTTAAATCGAAACAGATATGCTGGGCAATTGGCTCTCCTGATCTCCCATAGGAACGTCCATGGAGTTCCAAGAGGAGCACTGTTCATGCCGTTCCTCCACAGGCTTCACCAAAGGCACAGTGATGGGAAGCTGTGGACAAACGCTGCTCTTGGATCTCCACGGACGTTCCCGTGGGAGATCAGGAGAGCGTCTGTCGAAATGTCAGATGGGTGGATTTTCCCCGTCAGTTTAGTCTCTCTTTTGTCCTGAAAGTTCTGAGTTAGCCCGGACTCAATGGGCGATGACCTAAATGGTCAACTCCCCGTGGGTGTACCTGGGCGCGGAGTGTGAACAGTCTGTTCAGGCACCAAGACTTTAACACCATCTTCACTATCGTATTTGTCCAATTTTTTTCTTCATTCTTTCATGGGATGTGGGCGTCGCTGGCAAGGCCGCGTTTTTTTGCCCATCCCTAATTGCGCTTGAACTGAGAGGCTGGCGAGGCTATTTCAGGGGGCGTTTGAGAGTCAACCACATTGCTGTGGGCCTGGAGTCACATGTAGGCCAGACCAGGTAAGGTAGACAGATTTCTTTCCCTAAAGGACATTAATGAGCCAGATGGGTTTTTACAACAATTGGTGATAGTTGTCACCATTACCGAGACATGTCGTTTGGAGTATCAGCGCAATCACAGTGCTCCATTAACTGGTTTAGCTTTGCAATGTACATTGTGACTGACTCAGGAGGGGCCCTTCCTCGAGAGTTAAGTTCTGATGATCACTGAGGGTTTAGACTGAAAATGTCCTTTCACGAGGTCTACCAGCTCAGTGAAGGATCTGGAATTTTGCGCATTCGGAGCTGTCAGACTACAGATTAGGTTATAGGTTTTGCTCCCGCAGACACTTAGGAGAATTGCCTTCGATTTCTCCTTGCCGTTATTTCATTAGCTACAAAGCTAGAAACCTAATTGCCCAATGTCAATGTATTGACACCAGTCCTCGATGGATGAGTCGTACGGGTCAATTCTGCCAAAAAGAGGCATTGCTAATGAGTATACTCCTTTTCACTCTTCCCTTAAAAAATCGAAATAATCACAGTCGCGAGGCAAGGTGCTGCGTCGGCGCTATTTATCCTCGTCGCCAATTTGAATAAACTTGGCGTGCAGGACGGGTTTCTTGTAAGAAACGGCGAACTCTGTTTACAGACTCCTGGTGAGGCTACATGCTTGTTCCAAGACCAAGGCCAAAAAGCTCCACCCGCCCCAAAGATTCCCCGCGCTTAGGGCTGATTCATCTGTGCAGTATCATGATCCCCATAACAGTAAGAAATGGTTTAAGTTACAATTACTACAAACTCGCTCATGGGGTGTGAGCATCATTGGTAAAACCAGTACTAATTACTCATTCCTACTCGTCCTTGAGAAGGTCGTGGTTGGGGTGGGGGGGGCTTTTTCTTGGACTGGCAAAAGGTTTTCTAAACTAATACCTGGAATGGGAGGGTTGCCTTATGAGGAGAGGTTGGGCAGCCTACGCTTGTATCCACTGGAGTTTATAGTGAGAGGCGACTTGATTGAAACGTATGCGATCCTGAGGGGGTCTTGACAGGGTGAATGTGGAAAGGATGTTTCCTCTTGTGGGAGAACCTAAAACAAGTGGGGGGTGGGGTCACTGTTTAAAAATAACACCAATGCCCACGTCCCAGGAATGAATTTTTAAGAAGTGTGTGTGCCGCTTTGCCCCACGATCGGCACAGCTCGTGTGCCGCTTTGCCCCACGATCGGCACAGCGTATGTGCCCCTTTGCCCCACGATCGGCACAGTGTGTGTGCCCCTTTGCCCCACGATCGGCACAGTGTGTGTGCCCCTTTGCCCCACGATCGGCACAGTGTGTGTGCCCCTTTGCCCCACGATCGGCACAGCGTATGTGCCCCTTTGCCCCACGATCGGCACAGTGTGTGTGCCCCTTTGCCCCACGATCGGCACAGTGTGTGTGCCCCTTTGCCCCACGATCGGCACAGTGTGTGTGCCCCTTTGCCCCACGATCGGCACAGCGTATGTGCCCCTTTGCCCCGCGATCGGCACAGCGTGAGTGCCCCTTTGCCCCGCGATCGGCACAGCGTGAGTGCCGCTTTGCCCCGCGATCGGCACAGCGTGAGTGCCGCTTTGCCACGCCGTGTGTCATTACCTTTACGGATAACATGCGGAAAGCACTTCCAGGTGAAGCGGGCAGAAAACGGGTGGCAGGGAGGGCGGGAGCGTTTGTTATGGGCTCTTCACATCTGCGGAGCCTGGATTCCTCGGCACGTGGCTGGGGAACCGACCTCGAAAAGAAGGAAAGGCATTGATTTACGGCCACTTCACTTGTTTCTGGTAGCACGACGATAAAGAGAAATCAGAAAAGGTATTACACCTGAGGAGCTGCAAAGGGAAACCTGTTCGCTGCACATCTCTCCAGGGAGCCCCGGCTTTGACTTTTGAAAACCTGGCTCCCCCTACGCCCACTTGCTCTTAAAATTTAATGAGGCTTGGAGGCCCACGCCTGATCTTAGGCCAAGTGGTTCTTGGGATTGTTTTTACAGTCTGTCCCCTCTGGGAAACCAATTGAATCAGTAAATGTTTAGACAGATCAAACTCCAGCTTTGACATTGAGTGAGTCTGGCCCAGTTCCCGAGCAGTTAATTAGTAATCATCAAAGGTTATAAAGCAGTTCTTAACCTGCTCACTCCACTCTGTAGTTTGATTTGACTGGCGTTAGGCAAAACAATTACTTTTTTACTTGGCGCTTGCTCCCTTAAAGGGCCAGCGTCACAAGGGCAAACTCCTCCTCAAGACGTCCAATTGTGATTGGCAGGCGACTGCCCCACATCCATCTCAAACTTCCCCTGTCTCACAAGGTGAACAACTGTTGTAGAATAAAATAAGAGACTGTGGGACTGGGGTTGGGGGGATGCTGGTGATTGTGGGGCAGAAAGGGTGTTGCTGGTAACCAGCAGACTTGGGGCCTTGAGAACAGGTGGGAGGAGGGTTTTTTTTTTAAAAACTCATACGTGGGATGTGGGTATCACTGGCTAGGCCAGCATTTATTGCCCATCCCTAAATGCCCTTGCTCAGGGAGTCATTCACATGGCTGTGGGTCAGGAATCACACATGTCGGCCAGACCAGGTAAGGACAGCAGATTCCCTTCCCTAAGGGGCATTAGTGAACCTGATAGTTTCATGGTCTTCATTGGACTTTTTAATTGCAGATTTTTATTGAATTTAAGTCCCACCATCTGCTATGGCAGGAATAGAGCCCCAGTCCCCAGAGCATTCCCCTGGCTCTCTGGATTACTAGTCTGGTGACAATATCACTACACCATCGTCTCCCTCTAATAAGCATGAGAGTGGGGTGAGGTCTAGAGACCATAATAGCAAAATGCAGGGTGGGAGTTTAAAATCAACTAAAACTTGCAACTTATCTTGTTGAGTCACGACATTATCACCTCTCTGCTGGTGACTCCCTCACTTACAATCCTGCTCGAATCACTCAATCTCACTCTCTCATTGTGAGGATCCCCAGCTGTCCTAGAAGTAAGGGATAAAAGGCATTCCTTAAGGAACACGGGACAAACAGTCAAAATAAGGGACAAACTCTTAACAATGGGACACTGTATGGTCACTCCCAAGCATTTCACAGATATCTCACTCTGCAGGGGTCAGTGTCTACATGTGAGCCAAAACATGAATCTCAGTTAGACAGCCCAACCCAAGATGCTACCTACACCAACACACAGTCACACAAAGACACACGCACACACGCACACACACACACACACACACACACACACACACGCCAAGCGATCGAATTGTGATCAGAAGCAGGAACCCTATCTGAATTTTACTCACTAACTCAAAGGTAACTGGAGATCACAGTTGCTCTGAACCTAGCAGCTCAGTAACACCCAGAGATCAAATCTTACTTCATCTCTATATCTCAGCACCTTTTAAGGTGTCTATTAAGGCTCAGTGGGGCAGCAGTCTCACCACTAAACTAGAAGGTTGTGGGTTCAAACCTCACTCCACGGAACTTGAACAACATTTCAGTTGATATGCCCTCTGTGATCCAGAGTGCTGCCCATCAGAAGTGAGCTCTTTCAGATGAAGCCCTGTCTGCCCACTCAGATCAACTTAAAAGATCCCTTGGCACTATTCCAGAAGAGCAGGAGAGTTTTCCCTGGTGTCCTGGTTAATATTTATCACTTAACGAACACTGATAAACAGATCATTTTCACATTGCTGTTTGTGGGAGCTTGCTGTGTGCAAATTGACTGCTGTGTCTCCTGCATAACAGTGACTACACTTCAAAAGTACTTCATCAACTGTGGAGTGCATTGGACATTCCTGACATTGTGAAAGATATTTCTATATAAATCAAAGCCTTTGCTATTTTTTATAACGTTGCACCAACTTCCAATCATTGGACTCCCACATAAAGAAACTGAGGAAGCTGCAGGAAACCTGTGAACGGCTGTGAACCTGTACAGGAAGCTGTTTCCAAACCCCCTTCCCAAACTTGAGCCTGAACCTGTGACTAATATGTGACCGAACGTCATCATCCACCCACACAAGCAGTGATAGGAGAAATTGAAAAAAAGATTTAAAAAAAGACTCCCTTTGTTTGAAATTGGAAAATGAAGCTCTGAGGAAAAACTTTTTTAACCCAGAGGGTGGTGACAGTCTGGAATGCACTGCCTGGGAGGGTGGTGGAGGCGGGTTGCCTCACATCCTTTAAAAAATACCTGGATGAGCACTTGGCACATCACAACATTCAAGGCCATGGGCCAAGTGCTGGTAAATGGGATTAGGTGGGTAGGACACGTTTCTCATGTGTCGGTGCAGACTCGATGGGCCGAAGGGCCTCTTCTGCACTGTGTGATTCTCTGTGATTCTGTGATAAAGAACAGAGTGATAGCAAGTACATAATTAAAATTGAAATCCTACATTGTCACATTAAAGTTTCCAATTCTGAGTTGCTGGTCAAACTGGAAATAAGGAGGAGAGGGTTTTGGCAAAAGAAACCCTTTTACTAGCTACCCCCGGATAGAGGTAAAGTCAACGATTTCCTGTCTTGGAGAACACATCAAATGGCATAATGTGTGGAACACAAAACATGTGGGGGTTAACACCCGGGGCTTTATGGGTTTATCAAATAAACAAACCAGGTAAATTCGGCTCCGTGTTGCTGGTCTTTTGTTGAATTACCTTCTCCCATCAGAGGTTTCAAGACCAGATGCCTTCGTGCTCCCACTGAGTTAGGAAAAGGGGTAAATCAAACCTGGTCCTAATTCTGGTGACTAAGTAGCAGCCCTCACCACCCCTACACTCCTCCAGGGAGTATGCACTGTGCACAGTGGCTGAGGACTCATCATCATTGGTGGCTGTCCCTCGATTCGAGGATGCCGTCTACTCAGGGCCCTGAGTTTCTGCCATGGGCCTTCGTATGACTGAACAGGCCGATTCTTGACCTGCAGATCTTTGGACACATGGGGCAGGATGTCCCATGAGGTAGCAGGATCCAGAGTACAGGATTTGCTTCCTTTTCTTCCCTTCTCTGCCGCCGCTCAGCCTCATCATTAAGTTGTGACTCAATGCGAAATGCAGCTTGATGGACAAGTCGCCATTTTGAACAATTGGCAGCAAGTTCCTCCCAGGCATTAATCTCAGAGTGTCTTTGAAGCATTTACTTTGCCCTCCCCTGGAACGTTGGCCATTTGAGAGTCGAGAGAACAGGACCTGGAGGGGGAGACACTTTTCAGCCATCTGGACACAGTCTCTAGTTTGTCCTAGTTGATTTTGCAGGAGTTTTCCCTGAATGCTTGTGGAGCTGGTTTCAAGAAGGACACTAGCGTTTGTTCGACAGTTCTCCCATTGAATCCAGACGATGTGGCAAAGGCATTGCTGAGGAAATTTCGCGATGCAATACGTGAGTCTGGTAATGACAATTACTCTGTACACCAAGATTTTTGTTGACTTGTGGAGGTCTTTGTTGTCAAACACTTGCTGCCACAAAAGGCTGAGCTGACACAGCTGATCTGGTGTTGGATCTCCTCATCAATGGTAGCCTTTTGAGAGAGGTGGCTGCCAAGATATGGGAAGTTCTCAGCATGTCCCAGAGTCTCTCCCTCAATATCTTTTTTTCATTCATTCATAGGATGTGGATGTCGCTGGCTAAACCAGCATTTATTGCCCATCCCTAGTTGCCCTTGAGAAGGTGGTGGTGAGCTGCCTTCCTGAACCACTGCAGTCCATGTGGTGTAGGTACACCCACAGTGCTGTTAGGGAGGGAGTTCCAGGATTTTGACCCAGCGACAGTGAAGGAACGGTGATATATTTCCAAGTCAGGATGGTGAGTGGCTTGGAGGGGAACTTTCAGGTGGTGGTGTTCCCATCTATCTGCTGCCATTGTCCCTCTAGATGGTAGAGATCATGGGTTTGGAAGGTGCTCTCTAACGGACCTTGGTGACTTTTGCAGTGCATCTTAGAGTCATAGAGGTCTACAGCACAGAAAAAGGCCCTTCAGCCCATCAAGTCTATCCCAGTCAAACAGGTACCTATTCTAATCCCATTTTCCAGCACTAGGCCCATAGCCTTGTTTGCCATGGCATCGCAAGTGCACATCTAAATACTTCTTAAATGTTATGGGGTTTCTGCCTCTACCACCCTTTCAGGCAGTGAGTTCCAGATTCCCACCACCCTCTGGGTGAAAAAATTCTTCCTTACATCCCCTCTAAACCTCCTGCCCCTTACCTTAAATCTATGCCCCCTGGTTATTGATCCCTCCACCAAGGGGAAAAGTTCCTTCCTGTCTACCCTATCTATGCCCCTCATAATTTTATACACCTCAATCATGTCCCCCCCTCAATCTCCTCTGCTCCAGGGAAAATAACCCCAGTCTATCCAAGCTCTCCAAATAACTAAAACTTTCCAGCCCAGGCAACATCCTGGTAAATCTCCTTTGCACTCTCTCTACTGCAATCACATCCTTCCTATAATGCAAATTCCAGAACTGCACGTAATACTCTAGCTGTGGCCTAACCAGCGTTTTATACAGTTCCAGCATAACCTGCCTGCTCTTATATTCAATGCCTCAGCTAATAAAGGCAAGTATCCCATATGCCTTCTTAACCACCTTATCTACCTGCCCCACTACCTTAAGGGACCAGTGGGCATGCACACCAAGGTCCCTCTGATCCTCGGTACTTCCCAGGGTCCTACCATTCATCGTGTATTCCCGTGCCTTGTTTGTTTTGCCCAAGTGCATCACCTCACACTTATCCGGATTAAATTCCATTTGTCACTGATTAGCCCATCTGACCAGCCCATCTATATCCTCCTGTAATCTAAGGCTATCCTCCTCACTATTTACCACCCCATTAATTTTTGTGTCATATTTACCACCCCACTAATTTTCACGTCATCTTGTAGACGGTTCACACTGCTGCTACTGTGCGTCGGTGGTGGAGGGAGTGAATGTTTCTGGATGGGGTGCCAATCAAGCGGGCTGCTTTACCCTGGACAGTGTCAAGCTTCTATATGGGAGGTGGAATATTTGACTGACTCTGTCTGGGTTGGCATATGAGTTTGTTTTGGCTGAATTCAAGGATAGGCCGTGTCTCCTGTACGCGGAGTTGAAAAGATCAAAAGTGGCTTTCAAATCTGGTGCAGAGTGGACAACAACACTGTAGTCATCCGCAAACTGTAGACCACATATGTCTATCGTGGTCAGTTTAGTTTTGGCGTGGAGGTGACTGAGGTTAAAGAGTTTTCTATTTTGACAGTACTCGCAACAGAGGGTAGTTGATCTTTGATGAGGTGAATAGCCACGACCAGGTAGATTGTGAACAGTATGGGGGTGATCACACAGCCTTGCTTGACACCAGTCCAGATTTTGAAGGCGACTGTTTCAGATCTCCCACCCAAGACCATTGCAGTCATGTCATCCTGTAGCATTTGCAGGATTGTGATGAAGTTTCTTGGGCGTCCAAATCCCTGGAGCGCAATCCACAGAGCCCCACAAGTTACTGAATAATCCCCTGTCCACCATGTTGGAATAGCTCAATGTCTGTAGTCCCAGATAGAATCTGAGAGATTACAGTGCAGGAGGCCATTCAGTCCATCATAACCTGTTCTGTGCAAACGCCAAGTCAGAGGGTGGCTGGGGTTGCTCATTTTATTTTCACCAATGCAGGGCTTTCCTGACTACTTGAAAAATGGTGGGTGGTGGGGTGGGTGGGTGGAGATTGGAAATCACAAACTGACAAGTTTATAAACAGAATACTCAACCATTGGCTCCAATCCCATCCCCATGCACCTGCTACTATTTGGCTTCATCCAAGTATTTTATCTAAATCTTTAATGCATCTTCAACAGTTACTCATTGTAAAACACACATATTCGAATAAATCCTTTCTAACCTCCACATTTGTTTAATCCAGCACTAATCCAGAGTTAACCCCCACCTTGTGACCAATTCACTGGAAAATAAATGAAGCATGCAACTCATGATAGGGAGGGTTGTAGGGGCTGGAGGAGGTTACAGAGATAGGGAGGTTTGTAGGGGCTGGAGGTGGTTAGAGGTATGGAGGATTGTAGGGGCTGGAGGAGGTTACAGAGATAGGGAGGGTTGTAAGGCTGAAGGAGATTACAGAGATAGTGAGGGTTTTGGGGCTGGAGGAGTTGGAGAGATAGTGAGTGTTGCAGGGGTTGGAGGAGGTCACAGAGATAGGGAGGGTTGTAAGGATGGAGAAGGTTACAGTGATAGGGAGGGTTTTAGGGGCTAGAGGAGGTCACAGAGATAGGGAAGGTTTTGGTGCTGGAGGAGGTTAGAGAGATAGGGAGGGTTGTAGGGGCTGGAGGTGGTTAGAGGTATGGAGGATTGTAGGGGCTGGAGGAGGTTACAGAGATAGGGAGGGTTGTAAGGCTGAAGGAGATTACAGAGATAGTGAGGGTTTTGGGGCTGGAGGAGTTGGAGAGATAGTGAGTGTTGCAGGGGTTGGAGGAGGTCACAGAGATAGGGAGGGTTGTAAGGATGGAGAAGGTTACAGTGATAGGGAGGGTTTTAGGGGCTAGAGGAGGTCACAGAGATAGGGAAGGTTTTGGTGCTGGAGGAGGTTAGAGAGATAGGGAGGGTTGTAGGGGCTGGAGGAGGTTACAGAGATGGGGAGGGATGAGTTTGAAAACAAGGATGAGAATTTCAAAATTGAAGGCTCATTTCTTGATGTGTTACTCCATTAACTTGCATTTAAACTTGTGTGTCTCCTTTATTTAATTTTTCAGAACTTCAGGACCATTACACACTCCTCAATTCATGTGCGCAGAACCTTTACTTTCCAGCTAGGAATTTTCTCCTCCCGCGTGTCCCTGACAGGCAGCTTTCTCCTCTGAGTCACTGGCAGCGGTGGCCATGGAGTGTAATCTTTAATTCCTGGAAACTGCAGGACAATGCTGGAGGGTTTAATCCTGCTATTTTAGGTTTTGAATATTCCCTTTCAAAAGTTACGATAGAATCTGCTTCCGTCACTCTTTTAGACAGTGTGTTCCAGATCAAAACAACATGCAAATATTTTTCCCCTCAAATTCCACCACGCCCACCACAACTGTCATTACATCAGGTAAATATCACACAGGTTGTGCCGTGTGTTTTCCTGACTTTCTCACTGAGAGAAGGAGACTGTAATGGAAACTGAGTTGACTCGGTTTCCTCTGAGATTTCACTTTCACATTCGGTACTTGATACCAGGGTAATGTTTCTCTTTACGATAAGCCTCTCTAAAGCAATCTGTTTCACATCTGTAAATCAAAATGTAACTGAAGGAAAAAAAAAACAGTAAAACATGGGAATTGACTGATACTTGTCTGAACTTACCGAACTGAACTACCTTAAAATGGAACTCCGGTTCGGACCAGGACCGGTTAATTCCCAAGTTTCACTGGTTTTTCCGTCTGTGTGTTAAGTGATTTCAGGCAGTTTGATGTGAAAAGGGGCTGCGTTAATGTGTGAGGGATTGTAAATTTTTATTATTCTGCTCCATATCACATTGACTGGTTCTCAACTCAGGTGAAAATCACAACGGAATTCTTAGAATTCCTCCAAATTCTGGCCTCTCGAGCATCCACTTGCATCACTCCGCCAGTGGCGGCCGTGCCCCCAGCTGCCAAGACTCCAAACTCTGGGATTCCCTCCCTAAACCTCTCCACCTCTCTACCTGTCTTTCCTCCTTTTAAGATGTTCCTTGAAATCTACCTGCCCTGACAGCGTCTTAGAAACATAGGAACACCTCCCAGCTCTGCCAGAACAGGGGCAGCGGAGAGATGATTTAACTGAGGTGTATAAAATTATGAGGGGCCTAGATGGACTGGATAGGAAGGACCTATTTCCCCTGGCAAGGAGATCAATAGGGAGGGAGCAGGGTGGTAGAGGCAGAAACCCTCATCGCATTTTTAAAAAAAACACTTGAATATGCACTTAAGATGCTGTAACCTACAGACCAAGAGCTGGGAGCTGAGATTAGACTGGGTCACTCTTCTTCAGCTAGTATACACAGGATGGGCCTGCCAAATGGCCTCCTTCAGTGCTGAAAATCCGTTTCTATGTACAATGTTTCTATGGTACAATGTCAGTAGTCCTCCAACACCGCACCTGTGGCCAGGGAGGGTTGGAAAATGACAGTCAAAACCTTGTTATTTCTTCCCTTTCTTCGTGGCTCTGTGTCAAATCTTGTTTGATAATGTTCCTGTGAAGCACCCTGGGACATTTTACTATATTAAAGGTGCTACATAAATGCAACCACAACAACAACAAGCAGCAATGTGCACCACCTACTAGATGCACTGCAGCAACTCAGCAAGGCTCCTTCAACAGTGCCTTCCAAACCCACGGCCGCTACCGCCTCAAAGGACAAAGGAGCAGATGCATCACCACCACCGGCAAGTTCCTCTCCAAGTCAGTCACCATCCTGACTTGGAATTATATCGCCGTTCCTTCACTGTCATTCAGTCAAAATCCTGGAACTCCCTCCCTAACAGCACTCTGGGTGTACCTACACCACAGGGACTGCAGCGGTTCAAGAAGGCAGCCCACCACCACCTTCTCAAGGGCAATTAGGGATGGGCAATAAATGCTGGTCCAGACAGCGACGCTCATGTCACATGAAAGAATAAAAAAACACTTGTATTTACATCTATGGAGGGAATTCCAGAACTTAGGGCCCAGACAGATGAAGACACAGCTGCCCATGGTGAAGAAAACTGAGGATGTAGAGAGGCCAGAATTAGAGGAGTTCAGGGATCTTGGAGAATAGCAGGGCTAAAGGAGGTTACAGGCATAGGAAGGGACAGAGACATGAAGGGGTTTGAAAATAAGGATGAGAATTTTAAAATTGAGACATTGGCGGACCAAGATCAATGCAGTTCAGCTATCACTGGCAGTGACAGGGACTTGGTGTTTGTTAGGCTTCGAACAGCAGGTTTTTGGATGAGCTCAAGTTTATGGAGGGTGTGAGGTGGTGGGTGAACCACGTGGGAATCAGTGAGAGATTGGTCAGGAGTGCATTGGAATAGCTGAGTCTTGGGGTAACAAAGTTATGGATGAGGAGTTCAGCAGGTGAGTTGAGCTCAGCACAGAACTGATCCTCCTATAGCACCTGTCTCCCAACTTCTCACCGCCAACTTCGCCAAATGCTGTTAGTCTGGCTCATCTTCTTTGTCAACCGTCCATCACATTATAAACTCCCGATTCCATCACATTATCCCTCTGTCTGTCATTGACACCTCCTCTTCTCACAATTCATGCATTTAGATCTCAGCCTCTCTTTCTCCCCACCCACGGACCCTTGCACTTGTCTCTGCAACTCAATTAAAAGCAGAATATTCTGGAAATACACCAGGTCAGAGGGCATTTATTCATAAAGAGAAAACACAGAACCGATTGGAGGATTTACACATGATATAACACATGCTGTCTTGCCTCTGTACAGATACGGACTGACCTACTCTGTATTTGCAATATTTGCAGTTTTATTTTGTATTTGCAGCCTTGATTCAGTGGGAGCCAATCTCTTACCTCAGCACATCAGAGGGTCGGGATTCAGTTTCCATTCCAGAGACTTGTGCACAATAAACCATGACTGACGCTCCACTGCAGATGGACGCCTGTGGAGTAAAGGGTTAATGGTTATGTTAATTAGACAAGATGTTAATGATGACGTATGTATGATTTAAGCATTACATCAAGAATCAGATGACCAAGAGGCTCCAAGACAGCAAGACACAGAACGGTCTGTGTCCAGAGAACGATGTACTTACCACGAGGTCTTGGATGAAAATAGTTCTGAATAAACAGTTTCAGGAAAATAAACACTGACTATCTTCAAGTCACTCATAGAGTAGGTGAAAAACCTCATCAAAACACCGTTTTTCAGACGAAATGTTAAACTGAGGCCCCTAGTACCCTCTCAGAATGTAATGGACCCTTTCAAGGAAGAGCAGGAGTTCATGTTGTTGCCTCATTTTGGGACAAAAATGTGTCCTTTAATCAACACCTAAAGTAGATTATCTGGTCATAGATGTTTGTGGGAGGTTGCTGGGTGCAAATTGGCTGCTGTGTTTACATTGCATCAGTGACTGCACTTCAAACATTCCTTCACTGGGGCCATCCTGATGTTGGGAAAGCTGTTGGATAAAATGCAGGTTCATCCTCTGCAAAGAGGGGATTGCCATTGATTCCTACCCTGCTCGTCCACCAATATCCATTTCACTGCATATGGCATAAGGAACTTTTCCAATTATAATCCCCCCACCCCAGCCCCTCACGCCCCACCACTCCTAACTCCAACTCCCCTCCCCCAACAGCCAGTGACAGCTAAATTAGCTTCGGTGGTGGGCAAGATTCTAGAAACAATTATTCTGGATAGAATTAGTAGTCACAGGGAAAAATATGGGTTGATAAGGAAGAGCCAGCATGGATTTCTAAAGGGGAAATTGTGTTTAACTAACTTGCTGGAGTATTTTGAAGAGGTAACAGAAAAGGTCAATGAGGGTAATGCTGTTGATGTGGTGTACATGGACTTTCAAAAGGCATTTGGCACAGTGCCACACAGACTTGTGAGAAAAGTTATTGCTCATGGAATAAAAGGGACAGTAGCAATTGGCTGAAAAATAGGAAGCAGAGAGCAATGGTCAATGAATATTTTTCAGGCTGGAGGAAGGTTTGTAGTGGAGTTCCCCAGGGGTTGGTATTGGGACCCTTGCTGTTCTTGATATATATTAACGATCTAGATCTTGGTCTGCAGGGGACAATTTCAAAGTTTGCGGATGATACAGAGCTTGGGAGTGTTGTGAACTGTGAGGAGGATGGTGTGGAGCTTCAAGAGGACATAGACAAGTTGGTGGAGTGGGCAGATAGGTGGCAGATGAAGTTCAATGTGGAGAAGTGTGAGGTGATGCATTTTGGCAGGAAGAATATGGACAGACAATATAAAATAAGGGGTGGAATTTTGAAGGGGGTGCAGAAGCAGAAAGACCTGGTGTATATGTACATAGATCATTAAAGGTGGCAGGACAGGTAGACAGAGCAGTTAATAAAACATATAGTATCCTGGGCTTTATGAATAGGGGCACAGAGTACAAGAGCAACAGGTTATGCTGAACTTATAAAAGACACTTGTTAGACCTCAGCTGGAGTATTGTGTACGGTTCTGGGTGCCATATTATGGGTAGGATGTGAACACATTGGAGAGAGTGCAGAAGAGGTTTACAAAAATGGTTCCAGGGATGAGAAACTTCAGCTATAAGGATAGATTGGAGAGGTTGGGACTGTTCTCCTCGGAAAGAAGAAGGCTAAGAGGAGATTTAATAGAGATGTTCAAAATCATGAGGGGGTGCTGGACAGAGTAGATAGGGAGAAGTTGTTCCCTCTTGTAAAAGGATCAAGAACGAGAGGGCACAAATTTAAAGTGATTTGCAAAAGAAGCAAATGTGACATGAGAAAAAATGTTTTCACACAGCGAGTGGTTCGGGTCTGGAATGTAATGCCTGGAAGTGTGGTGGAGCCAGGGTCAATTGAGGCATTCAAGAGAGCATTAGATGATTATTTGAATAGAAAAAATGTGCAGGGGTACAGGGAAAAGGCAGGGCAATGGCACTAGGTCATAATGCTCATTTGGAGAGCCAGTGCAGACATGATGGGCCAAATGGCCTCCTTCTGTGCCATTAAAATTCTGTGATTCTGAGACTAGGGGCTGAATGTGTCTTTATTCCACATGTAGCATTACAACCACTGTGGGCACTTTGAGCTGCATCCATGTGGATATTTCTAGGGCAGCGCTGAAGAGGTGGCTCATAGCTACTGTGCATTATGCACCTGGTTTATTCTTTATACAAAGGCTACATTTTCCCATTAGGGGAGATATTTTTATTAACACACATAAGATTCTTGTAGAGCACTTGACAGGGGACATTCTAAGAGGTTGTTTCCCCTGGCTGGGGAATCTAGAACTAGAACATACTCTCAGAATAAGGAGATGAGAAATTTCTTCACCCAGAGGCTTGTGAGTCTTTGGAATTCTCTGTCCCAGGTGCTCAGTCCTTGAGCATGTTCAAGACTGGGATCAACGGATTTTTGGACACTAAGGGAATCAAGAGATTGGACAAGAAAGTGGAGTTGAGGTAGAAGATCAGCCATTATCCAATTGAATGGCGGAGCAGGCTCGATGGGCTGAATGGCCTCCTCCTGCTCATATTTCTTATGTTCTTAAGAACCTTGCTTCTCAGGCCCCCTTGACAATCAGGAAGAAGTTTTCGGGTTGGTGAGGGATGTTGGTTGGGGGGGAGAAGGGAGGGGGTGGGGGCGGAAGCAAGAGGGAACCACAAAAAAAAACCTAATCCACTGCCACACCAATAACTGCATCTTCTGCAACTGCGATTGTGACTGTCTCCTCTCCCCTTCCCAAACCCCCTCTTTCTGCCGGCCGCCCTGACCCAACTTTGTGAGCTGTAGTGGGGCAGGCCTATTGGTAAAAAGAGGGAACAAAATTGTTGGAAGCTGGGCAACTACATGGGGTTGGGACTATTGCACCTGTTGAAGATAAACAGACCAACACAGACTGGATGGGCTGACTGGCCTGATTCTTTGTTGTAGTTGGGTCTGGTAGGTAGGTCGGATTATACAATCTGCCCTTTCGTTTCAAAACATGGTCCAACAGTAAGGAAAGACTTGCATTTATGTAAAGTTTTCCATAGCCTCAGGACATCTCAAAGTGCTTTACAGCCACTCAAGTATGTTTGAAGTGTAATCACCGTTGTAATGCCCGAAACATGGCAGCTAATTTGTACCAGCAAGGTGATCAGGTAATCTGCTCGAAGGATGTCAGTCAGTTGAGGATAATTATCAACCAGGACACTGAGGGGAACTCCCTGCTCTTCTTCCAAATAGTGCTCAAGGGGCAATCATCTGAGAGGGCGGAAGGAGAATCAGTTTAAGGTTTTGTCCGGAAAACAGCACCTCCGGCAATGCAGCACTCCCTCAGCACTACCATTTCCTGCAAAGCTCTACATAAATGTACATCTTTCTTACTCTCCTGGATGACACGCTCAGGTCTCTGAAATGGAACTGGAACCCACAACCTTCCGACTCAGTGCCAAGAGTGCTACTCACTGAATCAAGGGCCGGAATATTCCAGCACCACCTCCTCCCCAACAAAATTGAAATCTCCGTTCACGTCGACGGGACAGGAAGATCCCGTTGCTGTGAGGGGCTGGAAAATCCCAGCCAAGGTTAACACCACAACAAAAAATGCAGCACATCTCCCCGATTATCCCCAAAACTACGAGAAGTCAAATTGCAGGTGCATGTTGATCCAGATTGTTACAGAACTCAATTTTACTCTATTTTCTGCCTCCACCAGTCTTTAATATTCTCTTTCATCGCCTTCTCACTGGATCCTTTAATTGGAAGCCATTCACTGAAGCCATTCTAAAATAGCTTGGCATGCCACATTGTATCCTAGGTTTAATCGTGTATTTAAATTCTGGACTGTGTATGATCCAGTTAATTTACATTATTTATTGCCTCCCATTGTTGCATGATCATTGTTCCATGTGTTCCTAAGCAGCTACTTTATCACTGCTTTCCTGAAGGCTGCTTTTTCATCTTGTGCTCAGTCACCTGTGGGTTTTTCCTGTTCATGATTTATTAACACTGCTCCTACTGACCTGTGCCATTGTCGGAATTTGGATCCTGAGACAAGGACGAAAATCAGATGCACGCTCATGAGCAGCCCCTTAGTCTGTCTCCGACCAGGGGCTGAAATTTTGGACCCTGCCAAGGTGGGGAATGGAGGTGGTAGTATAAAGGATTAACAGATGGGGTATGCTAATATGTGATGTAGATGATAATGTACCACTGACATCAGTCAGTCATGTTAGACTCTAGAGAGAAAGAGGTTGGAAACATACTCAGGAGCAGCATGCCTGCTTTGTAACCTGTTTAGATGTGGTACTAATAAACAAGTGTTAAGCAGATACCAGAGTATGTCCGCAGTCTAAGAACCAAGTTCCACGCCAAGAGTCCAAGATAGAGGGACCATCTCAGAACATGGTGGCAGCGGTGGAGACATCGATATCAAAAACACATCGGTGTTATCAGAGGAACCACGGAGTGAAGAAACTTTTGTTAGCAGCTCGTAAGAAATCGGCAGAAGGAGGGAGCACACTGGAGAGAGGTAACGATGACCGTACCTGGCGAGCAGACCCCTGCCCTTGCCCTGCCCTGAGAGCCCGCAGAGAGGCCAACAATGGGAGTTATGGAGGCGTAATTTGCTCCAGTATCGAACAGCAGCAACAGGCCTTCATGAAAAGAGGCCAAAGCTTCAAGTCAGTTCTGGAGAAGAGTCATACGGACTCGAAACGTTAATTCTGTCTTTCTCTCCACAGATGCTGTCAGACCTGCTGAGTTTTTCCAGCAATTTTTGTTTTCGTTTCAGATTTCCAGCATCCGCAGTTTTTGCTTTTATCTTCAAGTCAGTACCTTTCTTTATAAGACAGGTGAATGACATCTGCCATTGGACCTAAGGCAAGGGATGAAGGAATCCACCACTGAATTTGAGTCTATTCTTAAAGCCTTTGACACCAATTTTAGCCCGAAGCGAAACTTAGTATTTGAAACTCTTTCGAGTTACCAACAGTCACAGATTGCAACTTCTTTCGAGTACAATCACAGTTCTTGGTTTTCCAGGAGTGGGACATGAACCCACAACCCTCTGATTCAAAGGCGAGGGTGCTATATTTGAATGAGTACATTTTAACCAGTGGTCATAACGACCTGGGGAAATCAACTGAATTTATTCTAACCGACTTATATTGCCTAGCTAGTTCTTGAGGATACAGGGCCCTGAAGGATGAGCTAATCTGTGATTGCATAACTGTGAGTGTCCGAGATGAAAAACTCTCCAACTTTCTGCAGACCAAAGATGATCTTACTTTGGATCGAGCAGTCCAGTAATGTGAGGCAGGCTGAGCTTACAGAGTTGAACTGGGCTATAATCTGGTGCAACTTGGAGGTTTCACAGGCCTCCATAAACTGGGTAGACCCATGGGCAGAAGCCCCACCCACAAGAAAGCCCAGCAGGCCAGGTGAGACGGCGGAAAACCCCACGCCGGCAGCCATTTTGAGATGCTTGCGTTGGGGTGCGAGAAACCATCACGGACGCCAGGACTGCCCAGCCAGGGGCGCGGAATGCTTCCAGTGTGGCAAAACTGGACATTTCAAGCATTTCTGCAAATCCCACAATTTTAATCAGTCAAGGACAAGAAAGTATTTAAGAAACACGTTCCATCCAAGAAATTGGAAAATAAGAAAAAGACGAAACTACAGAGTTCTTAGGGGAAGTTGAAAGCATAGTCCAGACTATTGGTCAGTTACAGTCCAAGTCCAAGGCATCGATACTACTTTTAAAATTGATATTGGAACTGCTGCTAACATGTTAGCAGATGATCTCAGCTGGCTTCAGCCTTTCATCCATCAGACATCAAATTACAAGGGCCAGGCAGCATAGATATTCCAATTAAAGCCTTGGCTACAAGGAGTGACAGATCATCAATTGTCTCTAAGTTCTTCATAATCAATGTACGTCCTATTGTGACATAGCAGCTGGTAAAATCTGAGTTATTTAAATCCCAGATAGAAACTTGAAACAACTGTCAAAACCTTTATTTTCAATTGGTATGTTGGAGTTGCAGCTCTGAATTAAGGAATAAGACCACCGAGCCTCAAGAGGTTCTTTATATAAAACTAAATTAAACATTTATTAGCTTACAACAAATTAAACACATACACATGTCTACAAATTACTACCATAAGAAGTTTTAAACAAACCCCCAAATTAATCACTCCCAGGTAAATCTCCACCAAGGCAACATTAGCCCATAGGGAGAATTTTAGCTCATTGGGCCGGCGCGTGACTGACCCTGACTGAGCGTAAAATGAAGCGCAATGACTCCAGGCAAGCTTCCCGACGTCATCGCGTACTCACACAATATTTCAGTCGACAGGCGCACACCGGAGTCGACAGAGCGCCCGCCGACAGTTAAAAGGCCTATTAAGGCCATTGAAAAGGTTATTGAAAGACATTTTTCGCTGTCCGTCCAACCTTATGGTTGGACGGGCAGGCTAAAAGGCCAAGCGATCTTTGTATCTTTTAGGAAACCTCACCCACAGCCGGGATGAAGTTTCCAAACGCAAATAAAAATAAAATTAAAATTTTTAAATTTAATTAATGACATGTCCCTGCTCATGTGACAGAGTGAAACGCAAGTGGCAGCACTCAGCGCTGCCCGTGGGTGGGGTTGGGGAGGACGAGTGCAAACTTCATGCACAGAGCCGCCTCAGGGAGATGAACATTTTTCAAAATAAAAAAAATAAGGGTTTCTAAAATGTCATAAAACATGTCCCCTCATGTGGCTCAGGTGCCTCAGGGGAGATTAAGGTTTTAAAAAGCTAAATAAAGATAGGAAAGAATTTTAAGACAAGTCCCCTCATGTGACAGTGTCACATGAGCTGGGACATGTCAATGAATTTTTATAAAAGGTTTTATTCAATTTATAAACACTTCATGAAACCTCATCCCGCCCGTGGATGAGGTTCCATGAAAAATGCGAAGGCCGCCTGGGCTCTTCACCTGCCCCACCCCCCGACAACCTTAAGGTTGGACGGGCAGCTCTGTTTATCGGTTTAATTAGCTTTTAAATGGCGTTAATAGGCCAAACTGAAAATCTAAATGATGTGCGGTGCCGTTGGAACACACGCCCGGCGTCACTCCGTATCATTTTACATCTCGGCGAGCCGAAAATTCTGGCCATAGACACAGACCCCACCACAACTCCATTTTATAAACAATTTCCAATAACATTGGAGACATTAATATCTCTTCATGACAACCCTTATTGAGTGGTGATGTCGGCATCCTTGTAGGAATCCTAGAAAAACCAGATGATGCTCACCATTTGAATGACTCACTGTCTTTTAGGCAACAATCTTCAACCTTTTATTTAGAAGCAGTGGAAATCCTGCCTTTGGAAGCTGAGGAAGTTTAAACAGTCATCAGTAAGTTCCTTCCTTTCACAGAGGTACCATCCAATAGAGCCCGGGTGGAGATTGAAGTTATGAATCTCTCAAGTTCTTCACAAAGTCAGGCCAGAGGTGGCAGATACAGAAGGTACTGCAGCAGATGGTGACCATCCCCATGAAGAGCGGCTGGACCTGAATTGGCTCTTCCTAGAGAGTGATGAAGAAGAATCCCTTGCAACACTGAGTGATCTCCTGGATGTTGAGGTCCTAGAGCATGAGTCATCTTTCCAGTTGACGGAAGCACCATATGAAGTCTCTGTTGTCTTTTTAGAGGAGTCTTAGTTGCTGGTAGCTAAGCAGCATTCAGTTCTTAGTTCCATTGAATCTACCAAAGTATTGCCGAGTCTATCTCTCGTTGTCCATGAAGAGCCTTCCAGACAGGATGCCTTGCCTGAGTCCATGTCAGAGTCCATAAAGGATCACACTGTTCAAGAGCTGACTCTTTCCACAGATGGAAGTCAATTGACGCCCCTACCTCGGTCCCAGCTGAAAGTCTTCTTCCCTCCAGAGCTGGAGGCCAGCGCAGAAGCTATAGCAGAATCTTTAGAACTTCTGAAGCTGCTGAATCCTGTCCAGCAGCTTGTCTCCGAGTTAATTGTCTGCAGAAAATTCATCTTATTACAGAAGATGAGGCTGCCTTGTCTCCATTTTCTCAGCAATTCTTCCCATTGACCACAGTGGAGCAACCTCAGAGAGAGAAGTGTGGCTCTCTTACCACTTCCTCATGAAATGTCATCAGGGAATCATCTCTTCTACTTTTCCTGACAGTCTTACAGGAAGTTGATCATTTTTTTCCCTTCATCGTCTAAGTTCATTGAAATCTCAGATCGTCAATGCCTTTTCAGTCTTCGATGCTGAAGTGGAGGATACAGCTGTGACAGTCTTCCCTGCAGCTGCAGGTCATTCATCTTCAGGAGGTCTTTGCCCGAGTGCCCCGAGGAAGCAACAAGTTCCTCAGAGAGTCCTGAGTTCTTCTCGTCTAGCCCCAGAGGGTCCAAAGGTCGATTTTCTTCAGTCTTCTCTTTTGGATCAGTCTTTCGTTGAAAAGTCTTCATTGTTATTGCAGTTCAGTCATCCTGCACTCTACACTCTGCATCCCCAGCAATGCTACTAAAGTGTTGCCCTATTCTGAAGATGATGATGTTCTACCAGCTGCAGAAGAAAACCTTCATGTCCTTAAAGATGTCTTCCCTAGGGGCTGAGAATACTGAAGGAGCTTGAATCCTCCAGGACTGTGACTTGGAGAGGGGAAGGATAGGAATTGGAGTTGGGTAGAATCTGTAGTTGTAAAAAGGGAGTTACAGAAATACAATGTAAATGGTTATGGCTGGAATCTTACAGCCCTGTCATGGTGGGGACGGGGCCGTAAAATGCGGCGAGTCATTCTAGACCCCATTGACTTTGGCAGGAAGGTAAAATCCCACTGCCGTAAAATTCCGCCTATTGTTTTGTATAGGGTAGGATACTTGGGGGAAGGTATAGTGTAAAGGGTTAACAGATGGGCTATGCAAACATATGATGTAGATGATGATGTACCACTGGCATCAGTCAATCATGTGTTAGACTCTATCTTGAGAGAGAAAGAGAGAGAGAGAGAGGGAGGTTGGAACACCATGCCTAGGAGCAACATGCCTACTCTGTAACCCGTTTCGATGTAGCACTAACAAACAAGTATTAAGTAGATATCAGAGTATGTCTACAGTCTGCCTACTAACCAAGCCCCACGCCTAGTGTCCACAGACAAGGAAGACAATCTCAGAACAGCAGATCGAGCCCAAAAATAGTGGCGCCAGCTGGGGTGCTGGTTTCCCAAACCCATTCCCATTGCCAAGGCAGTTTGGGTGTCAGCAGGGCTACCCAGCCAAATAGGTTGGTTGCCAATTAGGCTCATTAAGAGCCATGTTAACCTAATGTGATAGGGAGGGGAGGGAGATGGTTTAATTGCCAGGAAGCAGGTACCCAACTCCTGTTGGTGAGAGAGCCACCTTCTGCATCCTGCTGGAAGGCCTCTTCTTGACCCTCCAGCTTTGAAAGCCCACCTGGTGCCATTAATTGGACAGGGAACCTGTCTCCATGCCAATTACAGGGGCATCTCTATGAAAATCCCAGGTCAGTGATTGTTATCCCCCGCAGGACAGATTTTCCCCAAAATAGTTCCGCTCCCAAAGCAAAAATTCAGCCCCAGGAGTCACATCTTTCCCGTGCTCAAGAAAATGCCTAATTTTTAAAGTCCCATTTGATGCCCATATTCCACCTGATTAACAGTTTAGCTCCTCTCAATTGCTGACGATTTTGCAGCAAGAATGAAGAGAGGAATCCAATCACAATCTACCTGCCATAACGACAATCTCGTTAAAACTTTTCAAGCACTTAACGAGGCACTAAACACCAAAATGTTTGTTTACCCAGTTACAGAGTGTCCAATTTTTGTGACTGTGCCGTTCTTTGCCTACATTGTTTCTATTGGTTCTTAATGAGCCATCGTCAAATGACAAAGGCAAAACAACTGAAGTTATTGCTGGAAAACATCATTATAGCTGGCAGCTACAAACTCGTCAACTGACTCACCTCCCCCTTCTGGATCTAACCATTTGCTCAATAAAAACTTAAGGGAACATGTCTCTTTGTTCAGATATTCAGTCTCAGGATGTGGGCATCACTGGCTAGGCCCATTCCTAGTTGCCCTAGGTGGTGGTGAGCTGCCTTCTTGAACCGCTGCAGTCCCTGTGGTGTAGGTACACCCACAGTGCTGTTAGGGTGGGAGTTCCAGGGTATTGACCCAGCGACACTGAAGAAACGGTGATATATTTCCAAGTCTGGATGGTGTGTGACTTGGGGGGGAACTTCCAGGTGTTCCCATGTGTCTGCTGCCCTTGTCCTTCTGGATGTTAGTGGTCGTGGGTTTGGAAACTGCTGTTGAAGAATCATTGGTTACTGCAGTGCATCTTGTTAGTGCCTGTGTGGAGGGGGTGAATGTTTAAGATGGTAAACAGGGTACCAATCAAGCGGGCTGCTTTGTCCTCGATGGTGTCGAGCTTCTTGAGCTGCACTCATCCAGGCAAGTGGGAAGTATTCCATCACACTCCTGACTTGTGCATGCAGATGATAGACAGGCTTTGGGGAGTCAGGAGGCGAGTTACTCAACAACAGCTTGTGTTGATACAGCACCATTAACACAAGGAAACGCCGCAAAACCCTCCACAGAAGTATTATAAAACAAAGTATGATAAACAAAGGAGCTATGAGATCAGATGACCAAAGAGGTAAGTTTTAAGGAGTGTCTTAAAGGGGGGAAGTGAGGTAGCGAGGTGGGGAGGTACAGGGAGGGAATTCAAGAGCTTGTGGCCTAGGCAACTGAAGGCACAGTCACCAGTGGTGGAACAATTGGAATTGGGGATGACCAAAAGGCCAGAATTAGAGGAGCACAGATATCTTAGAGAGTGTGGGACTGGAGGAGATTACAGAGATAGGAAGGGTTGAGGCCATGGAGGGATTTGAAAACAAGGATGAGAATTTTCAAATCAAGAAATTGCTTGACTGGGGGTCATTGTAGGTCAGTGAGCACCAGGGTGTTAGGGGAAGGGGACTTGCTGCGGGTTAAGTGTTTGGTGTTTGAGTTTTAGATGACTTCAAGTTTACAGAGAGTAGAATATGGGTGACCAGCCAGAAATGAGTTTGAATAGTCATGTCTAGAGGTTACAAAGGCATTGGTTTTAGCAGCAGGTGAGCTGAAGCAGGGGTGATGTTACGGAGGTGGAAGGAGGTGATCTTAGTGATGGCATGAATACGAGATCAGAAACTCATCTCAGGGTCAAATATGACACCAAGGTTGTGAAAAGACTAGTTTAATCTCATTCTGTTGCCAGGGAGAGGGATGGTGTCAGTAACTAGGGAATGGAGTCTGGAGCGGAGACCAAAATCAATGGCTTCAGTCTTCCCAATATTAAATTGGAAGAAATTTCTGCTCATCCAGTACTAAATGTCAGATAGGCAGTCTGATTGTTTAGCAACAGCGGAGGTGGTGAGATAGAGCTGGGTGTCATCAGCATACATGTGAAAACTAATGGTGTGCCTTTGGCTGATGTTACTGAGGGACGGTACTTAGATGAGAAACAGGAGAGTACCAAGGATTGGTCCTTGGGGGACACCAGATGTTTTTGGTGTGGGAATGGGAAGAGAAGCCATTACAAGTGGTTCCCTGCCTCTGATATGCACTTGTAGCTAATTTATATGACTGATACAGTTAGGTTTATATTGCTCCTTTTATGACCACCAACATGCCAAAGGGCTTTACAGCCAGTGGCACACTTTTTTAAGTAAAGTCACTGTTGTAATGTAGGATGTTGATGGTGGGAATTCATTGATGACAATGCATTGAATGTCAAGGGGAGGCAGATAGGCTGTTTCTTGTGAGACATGTAGACATGGTCATTGTCTGATAGGTGTGGGGCATAAATGCTGCTTGCCACATATCAACTCCAGCATGAATATTGTCCATAGCTTACTGCAGGCAGGCACGGACTGCTTCATTAGCTGATGGTTCCAATGAGGTCCATTTCTAAAAGCAGTTTTACAGAGAGTGGTGGAAATAATTGAGCAGATAACTAGTCGAGATGCCATAGGCAGAAAGTAGAAGTAGAGACAATGCAGTCTTAATTACACAGAAAGCCTCGAGTGGGGATTTCCAAAGAGTGGGTGTGTGAGACAACCCTGGGGGGTATGATGGAGGAGTTGTCTAATGTTGAATTTTAAGATCTAATGCAAACATTTAACCTTTTTTCTTCCTCATTCATTTTTTAAATTCAGAATTTTTCATTGTGTGTAAGTGTAAAGAAAACAAAAGTTAGGATGCTTCCCAAAGGACGTTTTTCCTGCCTGGTGTACCTTTTCCAAGTGCAAGGACCTGTGGCGTAGCCCAGGGATGGGTTTGCCTCAGGGACCAAGTCGCAGTACCGTGGAGGAACCAGTGAACCCTCAGCCCATTCTTTCAGCTTCCTAGAGGGCTGCTCCTCTTCCAAACCACTTTTAGAGAGGGTGTCACCTATGGCAATGCACAGTCCGGGAGGGGGAGATCATCACCTGTACTTACCAAGCCTTAACTGGTGTCAGCTGTGGCTCAGTGAGGAGGACTCTGGCCTCTGAAACATGTGGCCTGGATTCAAGTCCCACAAAAATCAAGGCTGACATTCCAGCATGGGTACTGAGGAAGTGCTGCACTGCCAGAGGTGTTGTCTTTCAAATATGATGTTAAATCAATGGCCCCATCTACCGTCTCAGAATCACAGAATAGTTACGTGCAAGAGGAAGCCATTCGGCCCATCATGTCTGCACGGTCTCTCCCAAATGAGCATTTCACCTCCTGCCTTCTCTGCGTAACCCTGCAGATTGTTTCTTCTCAAATAATCATCCAATTCCCTCTTGAATACCTTGATTGAACCTCCCTCTACCACACTCTCAGGCAATGCATTCCAGACCCTAACCATTCACTGTGAGAAAAAGTTTTTTCTCATATCACTTTTGCTTCTTTTACCAATTACCTTAAATCTGTGCCCTCTGGTTCTCGATTTTTTCTGCCAGTGGGAGTGGTTTTTTTCTTATCGACTCTGTCCAGGCCCCTCATGATCTTGAATATCTCGATCAAATCTCCTCTCAGCCTTCTTTTTTCCAAGGAAGAGAGTCCCTACTTCTCCAATCTATCTTCATAACTGAAGTTTCTCATCCCTGGAACCATTCTCTCAGGCGGATGTAAAGGATGTCATGGTCACTATTTCCAAAAAGAGCAGGGAGTTATTCCTGGTGTCCTGGCCAATATTTACCCCTCAATCAACAACACAAAAACAGATTATCTCATCATTATCACATTACTGTTTGTGGGAGCTTGCTGTTTGTAAATTAGCTCTGGGATTTCCTACATTACAACAGTGACTATTCTTCAGGAATACATCATTGGCTGTAAAGCAATGTTTGAGATGTTTGGTAGTTGTGAAGGTACTGTATAGATGTAAGGTTTTTTTGCCCGATGTTACCAGACTGCCCTTTGCCCATTTGCCCTGAGTTGGCAGGACTCCCGGCCGGAGGTGCAGTGGAGGGGTCTGAAGAAACGCTGGGGGGATGGAGGGGGGCGCGAGATGGAGTCAACCACTCCAGCCCACTGACCCCAACTGCTGACCTTGGGATCTGGTGGGGGTGGGGGGGGGGGCCCCGTGTCTCCAGGTTGGCTCCTACATGTGTTGTCGGGCCCCCTGAGTGACTCTCTACACCTCAAGGTGACTCTGGTTCCTCTGGGACTCCATCACTGATTGGTGCAAAGGGACCAGAAGGAGCTGCTGGGGTTGGACGTTTCCCAGGTGCAGGGTGGGAGAATCCGCTGTAAACTTCACTGATATAAATAAGAAATTCGCAGGGTTTTCATACTTTGGTCAGAAAATATGTAATTTGTGATCTCATACTATCAGGAAATTGACACATCATTCAACATGCCATTAACAAAAATATAATTTACATTTTATATGAATGTGTGCTTGATGGTACCAACATTTAAATTATTTCGGCAAAACAATAGCCTGAATACAAATTCGAACACAAGCTTGCTTTCATATAATGCCTTTAACACAAAGTAAAATGTCACAAGGGATTTTGCAAACAGAAGAAGTTGTCAAGGAAAGGGATATGGGCCATGGAGGGAGAGATTATCATCAGAGCCCCACAAAATCTCTTCTTGTTTTTCATATATAAATGACCTGGACTTGGCTATAACCTTCCTTGGTGCTGCAAGATTCAATGATGCTAAGGGAAGGGAGTGTATGGTTTCCACTTTCATCTCGATCTGTCCCCGCAGTGTAACATGGAGTAATAGCAGACAGTGAGAGAGTACTCCCATAGCCATGAGAGCATCACAGAAGACGATGAAATCACTTGCAGCTTGGGCATACTCGAACAACAAGGAGTCTACCACAAGATTCCCATAGTCAGGCTATTGACAACCATTCGGCAGACATGGGATTGTAAGAGGTTAAAGAGGAGGGATAGTCTGCATGGGTGGTGGCCAGGTAGAGTGGGTTAAAAAAAAGTTTAAAAACAAAAAACTACTGCGGATGCTGGAAATCCAAAACAAAAACAGAATTACCTGGAAAAACTCAGCAGGTCTGGCAGCATCGGCGAAGAAGAAAAGAGTTGACGTTTCAAGTCCTCTTGACCCTTCAACAGAACTGAATAATATTAGGAGAGGGGTGAAATATAAGCTGGTTTAAGGTGGGGGGGGGGGGGGGGGGGGGAAAGAAGTTGCGGGGGTGGGGTGGTTGTAGGGACAAGCAAGCAGTGATAGGAGCAGATAATCAAAAGATGTCACAGACAAAAGAACAAAGAGTTGTTGAAGGTGGTGATATTATCTAAACGAATGTGCTAATTAAGAATGGATGGCAGGACACAAGGTACAGCTCTAGTGGGGGTGGGGTGGAAAGACCAACAGGGCATAAAAAGTATAGATTTAAAAATAATGGAAATAGGTGGGAAAAGAAAAATCTATATAAATTATTGGGAAAAAACAAAAGGAAGGGGGAAGAAATGGAAAGGGGGTGGGGATGGAGGAGGGAGTTCAAGATCTAAAGTTGTTGAATTCAATATTCAGTCCGGAAGGCTATAAAGTGCCTAGTCGGAAGATGAGGTGCTGTTCCTCCAGTTTGCGTTGGGCTTCACTGGAACAATGCAGCAAGCCAAGGACAGACATGTGGGCAAGAGAGCAGGGTGGAGTGTTAAAATGGCAAGCGACAGGGAGGTTTGGGTCTTTCTTGCAGACAGACCGCAGGTGTTCTGCAAAGCGGTCGCCCAGTTTACGTTTGGTCTGTCCAATGTAGAGGAGACTGCATTGGGAGCAACGAATACTAAGTTAGGGGAAATGCAAGTGAAATGCTGCTTCACTTGAAAGGACTGTTTGGGCCCTTGGACGGTGAGGAGAGAGGAAGTGAAGGGGCAGGTGTTGCATCTTTTGCGTGGGCATGGGGAGGTGCCATAGGTGGGGGTTGAGGAGTAGGGGGTGATGGAGGAGTGGACCAGGGTGTCCCGGAGGGAACGATCCCTACGGAATGCCGCCAGGGGGGGTGAAGGGAAGATGTGTTTGGTGATGGCATCATGCTGGAGTTGGCGGAAATGGCGGAGAATGATTCTTTGAATGCGGAGGCTGGTGGGGTGATAAGTGAGGACAAGGGGGACCCTATCATGTTTCTGGGAGGGAGGAGAAGGCGTGAGGGCGGATGCACGGGAGATGGGCCGGACACAGTTGAGGGCCCTGTCAACGACCGTGGGTGGAAAACCTCGGTTAGGGAAGAAGGAGGACATGTCAGAGGAAGTGTTTTTGAAGGTAGCATCATCAGAACAGATGCGACGGAGGCAAAGGAACTGAGAGAATGGGATGGACTCCTTACAGGAAGCGGGGTGTGAGGAGCTGTAGTCGAGGTAGCTGTGGGTGTCGGTGGGCTTGTCATGAATATTGGTGAACAGTCTATCACCAGAAATTGAGACAGAGAGGTCAAGGAAGGGAAGGGAAGTGTCAGAGATGCACCATGTGAAAATGATGGAGGGGTGGAGATTGGAAGCAAAATTAATAAATTTTTCCAGGTCCCGACGAGAGCATGAAGCCACACCGAAGTAATCATCGATGTACCAGAGAAAGAGTTGTGGGAGGGGGCCGGAGTAGGACTGGAACAAGGAATGTTCCTCATACCCCATAAAGAGACAGGCATAGCTGGGGCCCATGCGGGTACCCATAGCCACACCTTTTATTTGGAGGAAGTGAGAGGAGTTAAAGGAGAAATTGTTCAGTGTGAGAACAAGTTCAGCCAGACGGAGGAGAGTAGTGGTGGATGGGGATTGTTCGGGCCTCTGTTCAAGGAAGAAGCTAAGGGCCCTCAGACCATCCTGGTGGGGGATGGAGGTGTAGAGGGATTGGACATCCATGGTGAAGAGGGAGCGGTTGGGGCCAGGGAACTGGAAATTGTTGATGTGACGTAAGGTGTCAGAGGAATCACGGATGTAGGTGGGAAGGGACTGGACAAGGGGAGAGAGAAGGGAGTCAAGATAACGAGAAATGAGTTCCGTGGGGCAGGAACAGGCTGACACGATCGGTCTGCCGGGACAGTTCTGTTTGTGGATTTTGGGTAGAAGGTAGAAGCGGGCCATCCGAGGTTGGGCGACTATCAGATTGGAAGCTGTGGGAGGAAGATCTCCAAAGGAGATGAGGTCAGTGACAGTCCTGGAAACAATGGCTTGATGTTCAGTGGTGGGGTCATGGTCTAGGGGGAGGTAGGAGGAAGTGTCTGCGAGTTGACGCTCAGCCTCCGCGAGGTAGAGGTCAGTGCACCAGACAACAACAGCACCACCCTTGTCAGCGGGTTTGATGACAATGAGTGCAGTAAGTTCAGAGAGAGACAGATTAGAATGGGTGAGAGGAGCAGAGAAATTGAGATGACTAATGTCACGCCGACAGTTCTCAATGAAAAGATCAAGAGAAGGTAAGAATCCAGAGGGAGGGGTCCAGGTGGAGGGAGAATATTGGAGGTGGGTAAAAGGATCCGTTGAACGGGGAGAGGACTCCTGCCCAAAGAAGTGAGCACGGAGACGAAGACGGCGGAAGAAGAGTTCAGCATCGTGCCGAGCCCGAAATTCATTGAGATGAGGGCGTAAGAGTATGAAACTAAGTCCTTTGCTGAGCACTGAACGTTCAGCGTCGGAGAGGGGAAGGTCAGGGGATATAGTGAATACACGGCCGGGGCTGGGATTGGAAGATGGGGTGGGGACGGAGGGACAGGCAGGGGTGGAGGGTCCTCGATGGGTGTTTGTGTTGATGAGTTGTTGGAGCTTGCATTCCTTAGCACTTGAGAGAAAGAGAAAAAGTTTCTTATTGAGGCGTCGGATGAGACGAAGAATAAAATGAAACTGGGGCCACGCGCAGCTCTGAAAAAAGGTGCAGCGGTGCTGCTGGAGGGAGAGGTCGAGTGTGTTCATATGGCGGCGCGTGGCACTGAGTGTGGATCTCAGAATGTGTAGGGAACAGCAGTCCGAGAAACGTTTTATGTCCCGGAGATACCTGTAATCCTGGGTGGGTTCGAAACAAGAGGGATGGAATTTCAGTTGAAATCCACGTGGGGTAAGTCGGAGACGGAGACAGTCACTGAGAAAGGAAATATGGCTGTGAAAGCGGGTTTTAGTAAACACCTTGTCAAACACCAGGAGAGAAATGGAAAAAGTTTTGTTCAGCCAAATGCTGCTGCTTGCAGCTACTCCTACCAGGTGGTCTGCTGTCATGGTATGTCACACTCGTCCGACCTGTGCCATCCCCACACATCCACCGTAGCTCGTCCGCAACCGCTCGGTGACGTCCATCATCCAACATCCTAGGTTAACCCCTCGTTCTGCTGCCCTCCACTTTGCCCTCCAGAAGAGATCTCTGTAGCCTTTCAGCTCTGATCAAGTGGCTGAAATACTGACGTCTTCTTTTCTGGGTGTCACTTCTTAGTGTTCACTTTGCTCTTGTAATTTCAAACACCTCTTCAATTGTCTTATGGTCTGTATGTGGAATTTGAAGCACATGTTTTAGCATCCCCATTTCAAAGGCCTTAATTTGCTTCCACAGATCTTTACTTATCGTCCAGGTTTCTGAGACACATAGGAAAGCGGAAATAGGAACGTAGGGCTAGGAGCAGGAGTAGGCCATTCAGCCCGTTCTGCCATTCAGTAAGATCATAGCTGATCTGGTTGTGGTTTCAACTCCACTTTCCTCTCCGCCCTCCATAACCCTCGACTCCCTCCCTATCAAAGATCTGTCTAACTTGGCCTTGAATAAATTCAATGACCCACCCTCCACTGCTTTCTGGGGAAGAAAATTCCACAGGCTAATGATCCTTTAAAGGGAAAAAAAATTCTCCTCATCTCCGTCTTAAACAGTTGACCTTTTATTCTTAAACCATGTCCCCTGGCCCTGGGCTCTCCCACAAGTGGAAGCATCCTCCCAATATCTATCCTATGAAATCCTCTCAGGTGGATAGAAAGCGGCATCTGATGAGATTTTTCCTTGTTTTGAGCGTGAGTTTTCTCGTTCACACACATATAGAATGTGGAGCGCACAAAAACATATTGTTACACTTTAATGTCCAATTTACTGAGTAACTCATGACTCAAACTATCATCTATCACTCCCAACATCAGGGGCCTACGCTCAAACAAACAGCCCCATTCAAATTAGTGGTGAGTAGTACTATTAAGCCATTGTTTAGGTTGTATATGTGTATTACGATTGTACATGTTGCACAATGCTTGGCCGTTAAAGGGGTTAAAATATCAAACTGTGGGTGCACATAAGCAGCTGGGAGATTTGGATATGGCTGTGGAATAAGTGAAATTCGGGAGCCTCCGACCTCGAGGGCGGACTGCAGCAGTTGCACAATCCCACTAATCCAATAAACTGCATCAGTGCACCCTGTGCGCTCCACAAACGTCATCCAAGATGGTTTGGATTAGACTACAGCCTTGGAAATATTCCATACAATCAGTTGTTATTTACAGCGATATGTCCTGGGCACTTTGCACTGGGGCACAGTTTTAATGGGTATTCAGAACACGTTTCACCTGAGCCAGTGTGAATTTTTCATTCAGCTTTTAGAGTTTAGAAGAACGAGAGGCGATCTCAATCGAAATGTGTAAAACTCTTAGGCGCTTTGACAGGGTAGAGGCCAAGAGGATGTTTCCCCTGGCTGGGGAATCTAGAACCAGGGGTCACAGCCTCAGAAAAAGGGATCAGCCACAGGACGGCAAGGAGGAGAAATTTCTTCACTCAGAGGGTCGTGAATGTTTGGAATTCTCTAACCCAGAGAGCTGTGGATGCTCAGTCGCTGAGATGGATAGATTTTTGGGAACTAAGGGAATCGAGGGATTGCGGGGATCAAGCAGGAGAGCGGAGTTGACGTTGAACAAGTTCAGCCATGATTTTGTTTAATGATGAAGCAGGTCGAGGGGCCGAATGGCCCACCCCTGCTCCTATTTATGTTCCTCCTCTCCCTTTTCTGACATTTTACTGGATCCCCACCAGCACCCCACTTGCGCGGCAATGTTTTCACACGTCAGCCTAGACAGAGTGACAGCAGCCTACTCAACCAAGGGGGATATCATTGCTAATCCTGATCTCACCGGCAGATGTATTTTCCAGGTGTGGGATGGGGGACCAGAAGAGAAAGCCCGTGTGGTGTTCCTCTCCTTAGCTAACAGGCATTTACGCCAGGGGTGGCTACAATCAGTTATCTTACCAGAGGCTGGAAATCAGACCTGGATCTTGAGCTTTATGGCTAAGTAATAAATGTAGCATTATCTTTTTTCACTACGTCAAATAATTTGTTAGGTTGTTAGCAATGGTTTTATTAGTTGCTTTGTCTCTCTCTCTCTCTCTCTCTCTCTCTCTCTCTTACTCTTTGTCTCTCTTGCTCTCTCACATCCCAAAGCGCATTCTTCTGTTAATTCCTGCAAAATGGTTTTGCTCGCCAATTCTCTGAAGATATGCAGTCTACCCTAATGCAAGTTACATGACATACTGTAAAGGGTATAAGGCATGTTTTCTGGTAGACAAGTTTGGAAAGTAAGTGATGCCAGAAGTGGGAAATATTGAAATCATTTGTGGCTTCCACATTTGAGAATTATCCAGAATTTCTTGCTTCTCCTGCCCTCCCCATAGATCTCTGGCATTGTGTTATTAAGGAGATAATCTTAGAATCGGCGCTTTTAAAAAAAGAATCCATTGCCAAGAACAAACATCAACCATATCAAGAAAGTAACACTTTACAGGATGAATGAAAATGACTGAGTGGGAAAAAAAAACAAGTTCTGCATATCTATAGTACCTTTCAGAGTGTCCCAAAGTGCATCTCACACCAATGGGGTACTTTTGAAGAGTCACTATGGTAATTTAGACAATTTGTGCATAACAAGCTCCCACAAACAGCAATTAGCTAATGAGGTAGTGGCTTTGTTTGACTAGTTTGCTAGAGTTCTTTGAAGATGTGACAGAGTGGATAATGGGGATCCTGTAGATGTAGTATATCTGGACATCCAGAAGGCCTTTGATAAGGTGCCGCACAAAAGATTAGTACACAAGATAAGATCACACAGATTTAGGGGTAATATATTAGCTTGGATAGAGGATTGGCTGACCAACTGAAAGCAGAGAGTCAGGATAAATGGGTCTTTTTCTGGATGGCAAGTTGTAACTAGTGGGGTGCCACAGGGTTCGGTCCTTGGGCCCCAACTATTTACAATCTATATTAATGACTTGCGCCAGGATTTCCTGGTTGGTGAGCAGGGGGGCGGGGCCACTCGCCAACGCGTAAAATGATGTGGGATGATGTCAGGCGGAACTCCCGACATCATCCCGCCTCATTTCAATTTTCTGGTCGGCGGGGGCTCAGCTGAATCAGCTGTGCACCTGCTGACCTGTCATCGGCCTATTGAGGCCATTGACAAGGTAATTAAAGTAATTAATGGACCTGCCCGTCCAACCTTAAGGTTGGCGGGGAGGCTGGGAGGCCTGGCGGGCATTAGAAAAAGCATGAAACCTCATCCACGGGCGGGATGAGGTTTCATGTAGGTTTTTCAAAATTTAATAAAAGTGTATTTAGAAGTGATGGACATATCCCAACTCATGTGACAGTGTCATGTGAGGGGACATGTCAGGGCAATTTTTTTTTTTTCTGATTAAGATTTTTTACTGTGGAGCCGATCTCCCTGAGGCAGCACTTAGCCTGCGCAAAAGAGCGCGCTCTCAGCTCAGGGAATCCCCACCCACCTGCACAGGGAGCGCATAGCACTTCCTTGCAGACGTCATGCTGGCTGGGCCTTAATTAGCCCGCACACGTAAAATGGCGCCGATCGGAGGCGTGCCTGCTCCTGAATATCCCCCCCTCCCCGGACAGGGGGAAAATTCTGCCCCTGGATTCAGGGATAGAAGGTCCTATAGTTAAATTTGCAGATGACACCAAAATAGGTGGGAAAGGAAGTTGCAATGAAGAAATAAGAAATTTACAAATGGATATGGGCAGGTTAGGTGAATGGGCCAAAATCTAGCAGATGGAGTTTAACGTGGATAAGTGTGAGGTTATCCATTTTGGTCAGAAGAATAAAAGGCGACTTATTATTTAAATGGAGAGAAACTTCAGAATACTTCAGTGCAGAGGGATCTGGGTGTCCTCGTGCATGAATCGCTGAAAGCTAGTGTGCAGGTACAGCAGGTAATAAGGAAGGCAAATGGAATTTTGGCATTTGTTGCTAAAGGAATAGAGTATAAAAATAGGGAAGTGTTGTTGCAACTGTACAAGGCATTGATGAGACCACACCTGGAGTACTGTGCACAGTTTTGGTCCCTTTACTTGAGGAAGGATGTAGTGGAGGGTTCAGAGGAAGTTCACTAGATTGATTCCAGAGATTGTCTTATGAGGAGAGATTGAGCAGTTTAGGCCTATACTCGTTAGAGATTAGAAGGATGAGAGGAGATCTAATTGAGGTATATAAGATGCTAAAGGGGATAGACAAAGTAGACGTGGAGCAGATGTTTCCCCTTGTGGGGCATTCTAGAACGAGAGGCCATAGTTTTAGGCTAAGGGGCGGTAGATTTAAATCAGAGATGAGGAGGAATTACTTTTCTCAAAGGGTCGTGAACCTGTGGAATTCACTACCTCAGAGTGCAGTGGATGCCGGGACGCTGAATAAATTTAAGGAGGAGATAGACAGATTTTTAATTAGTAACAGGTTGAAAGGTTATGGGGAGAGGGTGGGAAATTGGAATTGAGGCTGAAATGAGGTCAGCCATGATTGTAATGAATGGCGGGGCAGGCTCGAGGGGCTGAATTGCCCACTCCTGCTCCTAGTTCTTATGTTCGGCTCAGTGGGTAACACTCTCTTGCCTCTGAGTCAGAAGGCCGTGGTTTCAGCCCCACACCTGAGATTTAAACAGAAATCTAGTGCAGCGCTGAGGGAGTGTGATGCTGTCGAGGTGCTGTCATTTTGGACAAGACAGTAAGTGGAGGCCCTGTCTGCCTCTCGGGCGGCTGTAAGAGTTCCCAGGGCACTATTTTGAAGAAGAGCAGGGGAGTTATCCCCTGGTGTCTTGGCCAATATTTATCCCCCAACATCACGAAAACAGAAAATGCCGAAAATGCTCAGCAGGTCAGTGCCAGAAGTTGAAAAGAGGATTTGCCCCATTCTGCCAGCCTTGAATCTCCTGGTGCCACAGGTCATACCCGCTGGCAAACACTCCCAATCATTTTGTCGATGTCACTTTAACGTGGCTGCTGCAAAGCATTGTGGGGAGAGCCAGGGATTTTCCCTCTGTCCCGGTGGGAAATTATATGGCTTGAACTGTTTACTTTTTGTTAGTGCCGGAGCTGATTTGACCTCAGCCAGAAGCTTTAGTACGTAATTCAGTTGGCACTCCCGGTGCAGGACTGGAGGAGTGCTACACTCTCAGAGGTGTTGCCTTTTGGGTAAAATGTTAAATCAAGATCTGTGTTTGTTCTCTCAGATGGATGTAGAAGCTCCCAGGGCACTATTTCAAAGAAGAGAAGGGGAATTCTCCCAGCTGTCCCCGCCAATGTTTATCTCGTGACCAACATTTGTGGAATCCGGTCATCTCACTGATGTTTGTGGGAGCTTGCTGTGCGCAAATTGGTTTCTGTGTCTTCCTAATGGGGCTAAAGGCCGATAAGTCACCTGGACCTGATGGGTTGCGTCCTAGGATATTAAAATAAATGGCTGCGGAGATAGTGGATGCAGTGGTAGTAATCTTCCAAGAAACCTTAGATTCTGGAAAAGTGCCAGAGGATTGGAAAACTGCCAATGTAACATCCTTATTCAAAAGGGGGAGACAAAAACAGGTAACTATAGGCCAGTTAGCTTAACATCCGTCATTGGGAAAATGTTAGGGTCTGTTATAAAAGATGTAATAGCAGAGCATTTAGAAATACATAATCTAATCAAGCAGAGTTAGCATGGCTTCATGAAGGGTAAACCATGCGTGACAAATTTATTAGAACTCTTTGAGGAGGTAACAAGCAGGATAGATAAAGGAGAGCCAGTAGATGTAATATATTTGGATTTCCAAAAGGCGTTTGATAAGGTACCGCACATAAGGCTACTTAATAAGATAAGAGCCCAAGATGTTGGTGGTTGTATATTAGCATAGATAGAGGATTGGCTAACTAATAGAAGACAGAGAGTTGGGATATGGGGGGGCATTTTCAGGATGGCAACCTGTAACTAGTGGAGTGCCACAGGGATCAATGCTGGGGCCACAATTATTTACAATATATATGAATGACTTAGGTGAGAGAAATGAATGTACTATCGCCAAGTTTGCGGATGACACAAAAATAGATGGAAGACAAGTGGCGAAGATGACAAGGAGCCTACAGAGGGATATAGACAGGTTAAGTGAGTGGGCAAAAACTTGGCAGATGGAATATAATGTGGGAAAATGTGAGCTTATGCACTTTGGCAGGAAGAATAGAGGAGCTGAATATTATTTAAATCAGGGAAGACTGAAGAAAGCTGCAGCACAGAGGGATTTGGAGTCTTTGTGCATGAATCCCAAAAAGCTAACATACAAGTTCAGCAGGTAATAGGTAAGGCAAATGGAATGTTGGCCTTTATTTCAAAGGGAATGGAGTATAAAAATAGGAAAGTCTTGCTAAAACTATACAAGGCACTAGTTAGACCACACCTAGAATACGGTGAACAATTTTGGCCCCCTTATCTAAGGAAAGATATACTGGCATTGGAGGCAGCCCAGAGAAGGTTTATTAGGTTAATCCCAGTTATGGAGGGATTTTCTTATGAGGAGAGGTTGAGTCAGTTGGGCCTGTACTCATTGGAGTTTAGAAGAATGAGAGGCGGCCTTATTGAAACATATAAGATTCTTAGGGGGCTTGACAGGATAGATGCTGAGAGGTTGCTTCCCCTTGTGGGAGAGTCTAGGACCAGGGGGCATAATCTCAGAGTAAGGGGGCACCCATTTAAGACAGAGATGAGGAGGAATTTCTTCTCTCAGAGGGGAGTTAATCTGTGGAATTCTTTACCGCAGAGGGCTGTAGAGGCTGGGTCATTAAGTATATTCAAGGCTGAGATAGACAGATTTTTAATCAGTAAGGGAATCAAGGGTTATGGGGAAAAGGCAGGAAAATGGAGTTGAGGATTATCAGATCAGCCATGATCCTATTGAATGGCAGAGCAGACTCAATGGGCTGAAGGGCCTACTTCTGCTCCTACATTTTATGGTCTTATAGTCAGAGGCTTGGAGGAAAAGATAGACTCACGAGCACCTACATGAGAAATGCTGAAGTCTCCAGCATAAATAGTTAAAAGGTTGAAGAGGATGTTTCCAGGTACAATTTAATGACACAACATCAAGTTGCATTTATATAGCATCCTTAATATAGCAACATATCCCACAACCCACCACAGGAGCATAAATCAACAAGAACTTGTACTTATATAGCACCTTTAGCATATGAACATACGAATTATGAGCAGGAGTAGGCCATTCGGCCCCTCGAGCCTAAGATCATGGCTGATCTGGTTGTAACCTCAACCTAACAAGACAAAGCATCACAAGGCACATCATAGGAGCATTCTAAAGCATAGTTTCACACTGAGCCACAGGAGGAGATATTAGGGTAGGTAGTCAAAAACTTGATCATAGGAGGTAGATTTTAAGGAATGTCTTAAAGGAGCAGACAGAGGTGGAGAAGTTTGGAGAGAGAATTCCAGAGATGAGGGCCAAGGCAATGGAAAATGGAGTGATTAAAATGGGGATGCTCAAGAGGCCAGACATTGACACCAAGGCAAAGAACAAGACATAATTAGAAAAGGTGACCGACAGCTTGGTCAAAGAGGTTGAATCATAGAAATAGCTCGAAAGGAGGCCATTCAGTCCACCATGTCTATGCTGGCCAACAAGGAGCCACCCAGTCTAATCCCACCTACCAGCTCTTGGTCTGTAGCCTTGCAGGTTACAGCACTTCAGTTGCATATCCAAGTACTTTTTAAATGGGATGAGGGTTTCGTCCTCTACCAACCTTGCAGGCTCCAGACCCCCTCCACCCTCTGGATGGAAAGAAATCCTGTTCAAATCCTCTCTCAACCTCTGACCCTAAACCTATGTCCCCTGGTTTGGACCCCTATCCATTCTACCTGACCCCTCATTATTTTATACACTTCAATCTCCCTTCAGCCTCCCCTGGTCCAAGAAAGATGACCCTCAACTATCCAAATCTTTCCTGGTAATTAAAATTCTCAGTTTCAGGTATCATCCTGATAAAAACAGATGAGTCATATTGGACTCAACACATTTGCCAGGATTGTACAGCGCCG